>NC_137467.1:169673341-170053341 GCF_964235325.1 Thermobia domestica | reverse complement strand
CAGAAGATTTTGAAAAACATTTTCAAATGGACTTGTAAAACATTTCGAATTGGCTTGGAGGATGCAGTATAGTGAAAAAAAATGTTACTGATGGACAAGTTTATTGTTCTCATCTTATAAAGTGTTTGAAATTATCAAGGAGAAGAGGGTTTAAACTAGTGCTGTCGAATTTTTGTGACATTTGCGGTTTTCAGTTTTTGAGAAAACCGGCTTTCTGAAAACCGAAAACCGCAAATGCGCTTTTCAAAACCGAAACCGCAAATGCGCTTTTCAAAACCAACATTTCGGTTTTATGAAATTTCACTTTTTTCAAAAACCAGTTTTCTGTTTTTTCAAAAACTGATTTCAACAGCACTAGTTTGAACCATGTTAATTCTGCAATGAAGAAACATGGAGGGTCTGAAATACACCTTTTCATTTTTTTTCTCTTTTTGTTGTTGTTGTTGTTGTTGTAAAATTGAATTTAATACATTTATTTCAATTGCAACAAAAAGGCGAATTTCATTTAATTCCAAACCAAGGGCTGAAATAGAATTTCACAATGAAATGGTAGAGAAGAACAGAGAAATATTAAAGAGGCTGATTGATACCATTTATTATTTAGCAAAGCAGGCAGCTACCATTCCACTCTCATGATGAGTGGGCTGAGTCTCTAAATGAGAGAAATTATATGGAATTTGTGATTGTAAATGCAAAGCTTCATTTCATTTAAAAACAAACAAACAAAAAAGGGCTTCTATAGTTTTCAGCGATAGTTCACTAACAGCATTGAAAATGATTTGATGAATTTTGCTGCCGAAAAACGATGAGAGATAGCGAGGGGCTTTTTTTTTTAAATGATTTAACACTTTGAGCATCTCTCTTAGCACACTGTTGAAACCGGAAGGGAGAAAAATCAACGACTTCCGGTTTAAACGTTGATCCCTATAGAATAAAAGCTGTAATAGATAGTGAAAAGCTGTTTTCTACAATCAATGAAGCGTTTTAAGACACTGTTTACAAATCAAGCTCTTTCGCTGCTATGGTTTTGTTCATGTTCATATATTTTCTACGTAATTACTTCATCATACATGTGAATCCTTATAAAACAGTGAACTTTTCTAAGTCAACTAAGCTCCATCTCACGTTTATAAAATGGCAAAACGGAAGTGACGTTCAAATGTGACGTCTTGCAGTGCGAAGTGGTAAAAATAGTACGGTTCAAGAAACAAGTAAAGGAAACAGGAAAAGATAAGATAATAATAATAATAATAATAATAATAATAATAATAATAATAATAATAATAATAATAATAATAATAATAATAATAATAATAATAACGTCAATACAGTGCTGTTTGCCTTCTGGTTATAAATTAACAAAAGTGACCATAAAATTCATTGAATTCTTCCCAAAAATCACAGGTCAATGCACAGCAACTGTAATCCCATCATACAATAGTGTCCATTTCCATTCCCAGTTATCTCCCTTACAAGTGACTTTATAAAGAAAGTCACAACAGCCTTAAAGCTCTGTTGACTGCTTCACTAGTTTTGTTTTATATGTTTTTTGATAAAATTGTAATTGTATATAATGGCTCGTTCCAAACATGGACGAAGTAGCCTGTTCTAAATAGATTTGTTTTAACACTATTTTGTAAAAATAAATGGAGGGTAGAGACGCCGAACATATAAAAACTATGTAATATAACATAAAGATTGCAACAAACTGAATTATGTCTAAAATTAAAATTGTTTACTAAATTTAAAGAGCATGAGGCTCCAATACTTAACAATCCAGGTGCCATCTTGATTCTACAATAGTGTCAACAACTGATTTGACTTAATGTTGCCATAGTGCTCCCAAACTGATCCCGTAGTGTTGTAAGAAATTTTATCAACAAAGAATGAAGTTGCTATTTTCTTAATATTATTCTAACAGCAATTCTTATTTTGATTGTTTACCTGCTGCTAGAAAAATAACTACTTGTTTAAAGTTTTTTTGATACTCAAATTGACTATATTGCTTGCGTCGTGCTTCTCTTGTTGTCGGTTGGAGTTGGGGTTGCAAGTACTTATCTATAATAACAATGTTTGTGAACAAAAAACTTCAGATTCAAATTGAAAGTGACTGTGTTTGTGACTCTTAATCTCTTGAACCACCCGACCGATCTCTTTGATGCAGGTCTGGCCTGGGAGTGTTTCTAGCTATTCACTTTGACGGTAGAACTTAGGGGAGGGGAAGGAGGGAATTATGGAAAAACAAAGAAAACTTAATAACTCTTGAATCAAACGACCAATCTCTATCAAATTTTCAACATAGATGACCCTCGTGCCTGGGATGGATTTTACTATTTCACTTGACGGAACAACGTAGGGGTTGGGGAGGAGGAGGAGATATACAAAAATCAATAAATATAAAAATAAAACTGACATGTTCATGAGTTAATAACTCTTGAACCACCCGATCAACCTCAATCAAATTTTCAACATAGATGAAATCAAACCTGGGAACTTTTCTATTATTTCATTTTGATAGTAGAACTTAAAGGAGGGGAGGAGGGGAGGGTAAGTATATAAAAATAAATAAAACTTATTAACTCTTAAACCACCCGACCGATTCCGATCAAACTTCAACATAGATAAGGTTCGAATCTGGGATGTTTTCGTCATTTTACTTTGATGGTACAATGTAGGGGAGGGGAAGGGAGGACATATGTAAAAAAAAAAAAATAAAAGTGATTGTCTTTGTGACTTCATCACGCTTAAACCCCCGAACCGATCTTAATCAAATTATCAGCATAGATGAGGTTCGGACCTGGGGTGGTTTTTATCATATCCCTTTGACGGTAGAACTTAGGGTAGGAGGAGGGGAGGGGATATATATATATATAAATAAAACTTAATAACTCTTGAACCACCTGACCGATCTCGACCAAATTTTCAACATAGATGACGTATCCTGCGCTTGCGCAGGACGTGCGGGTTTGCTAGAATTAATATTTTAAACTACAGAAACCGTAAAGTTATATGCGTAAAAATACTTAAATAAATAAATACATGAAGTGATTTGTGTCATTCATCTTCCACTTGTTCAGCGAATAAAAGCAAAGGTCATATTTTAAAAAAGTGATGTATTATATGCTTATGTTTAACTGAGATAAACCATATTTCATCATCCCTGACAGAAAGGTGCATGATACACTACTAACTGCGGTGCTATCAAGTAGTTTACGTGCTTCCGGTTTAGTACCTTTTACATCTGAGACAGGATTTTAAAATAATTTAAAACAAAATTATTTTAAATCACAATAAATAAGAAATTTTTCTATAACAATTTCTGGCTATTTGATTAAAAGTTATTTTTTTATATATTAAATATAGAGTTAAAATCTTCAATATCCTTTTCCATATATTTTCAGGGTCCTTTACCAATTAAATGGATGGCTATTGAATCCATTAGAGATCGGATATTCTCCACACAGTCTGATGTCTGGTCTTTCGGAGTTGTTTTATGGGAATTCTTTTCACTCGGACAAACACCTTATCCAGGTTGGTATAAATTAAATACTTAACATTCTAAACAATGGCCCTGTAGCTATTATGTGAAGGCTAAATGGATAACACGTGTAAGAATGTTGGAGCTACAAACTCATATGATTTGAAATTGAATCAGAAACCATCGCACCAAAAATAAGTGTTTTTTTCTACTAAATCATTATATTCTCTGCAAGTTAGTTATGTTAATAATTGTCATCCTGGAACTCATTCAATATAATATCCTAACTATATATAAGACTACACGAACTGACTGACATACAATAAAAGGGTACTCACGGTTGACGTGGAAAATTGACATTTGGCATGACTGTAGCTTTACGGAACTAACCAACAGAAAAACTGCAAAAAGTGATTTTATTTTTATTTTTAGGGGGTCTAAAGGGGGATGAAGATATTCCCTATGTAATTTAAATAGGCTTTTTTTTTTTTTTACCTATAATCTCATATTTTAGGTGCTTGTAACTCTAATTAAATCTTGAAATTCGGTGTGCTTGTACGGTTTTGTTAGATTACCTAAGTAAATTACCAAAAATGAAAATTTCCAACTTTAGAGTGGTTTTATGAGGAACTGAAAAATCTTTCCCATGTTATTTACATGGGTCATCTTCTACACCCCAAAATGTTTAGGCACTTCCGGCAGGATCAGAACGATGAAATTTGGCAATTGTAGCCTTCCGGTACTATATCATAGGAAAATTGTCAAAAGTTAATATTTTTTTAGTTTTTAACGGGTCTAAAGGGGGGATGAATAAATTCCCATGTTATTTAAACGGGCGTTTTCTTAAATACAAAATGTTTATCTTTTAGGTAGTTGAAATAGGAAAATAAACTTGAAATTTCCAAACGCAGAGGTGCTGCTGCCTTGGTGAAAAGTGGTCCCGATTGCAAAACGTGTGGCCAAAACTTATTAAATGGAAGCTTTAATTTGGAGACTTTTAAAACTAATACTTAAGATGGTATATTAAGTATTAGAAAAGAATGTTTTATGACGGCCAAATGCATACACCTGGCTCTTGAAATCTATTTTAATCTGAGAGTCGAATTCGACACATCAGAGTTTCACTAAGAACGCTTTTAAACGCAGTTTTCAACTGTGCTCCATTCCCTTGCGATGGTAGAAACTTTATTTGTTTATTTTTCAGATGGAGTTTGGGACTGAGAGTAAGTAAAACTATGTAATTAAAGTGCAATAAAATTTGGTTGTTATTGAATTATTGGAGCATTTATATACTGTTTATTACCGTTTCCAGTTAAAATCACAACAACTAAAATGCACAGAAGTCAAAAGTTCCACGAGATCCCACTGTCAAACAATTTTTCGCGACTTTTCAAATTGTTAATTTTTATTTATTTATTTATTTATTTTTATGATTAAATACCGTGTTACGTATGCACTGCTGGCTTTCTTTCCTAATTGATGTAAAATGAATATAAATATTCAATAGAAAGTGGTAATTAATTTATTTCACATTAATTTATTGAAAATTCAAAATTAGCGACCTCGCAAATCCCTCAGTACCAACTACCTTGAAATCGATTAAAAAAAAAAACTTTAATACCGCCATATTGAACTTGCCACTTCATTTTCTTAAAACAATACATTCGAAATCAACAGTCTTCGAAATCTCTCGATACTTATTTTTATTGAAATCATTTTCTTTTCCGTTGTAAATCCGCCATATTGGATCCTCCATTTTGCTTTAATTTATTTTATTTTCTTACGATCAAATTCGAAACCAGTGATCTCAAACACCTATATATAGGGGTATTGAGTTTTAAAAAGATTATATTATGTTTTCGACTTTTGGCTTCTTTTAAAATTAAAGGCAACGTGCAGCGGAAGGGCTAATAAAAATTAAGATTGTAATGATAATTAGCGTAATGCATTGATAAGATTTTAATGCCAGTGAGTATGTGAAAAATTACTTTGTACTGTTTTATGTTGCAGAAGAATTGTTATTTACATAGATTGTTATTTATAAAACACAAAATTATAGATAACTAGAGTTTCTGTATTGCGTAAAACTTATAGATATCAGATATCATGTGTAATACAGTAGTTTTGATACTAAACATTCATTTTCTGTAAATTGGCTCAATAGAAAACATTCATTTTCTGTAAATTGGCTCAATAGAAAACATTCATTTTCTGTAAATTGGCCAATACAAAACATTCATTTTCTATAAATTGGCCAGATATAAAACATTTATTTCCCGTAAATTGGCCACATTCGAATAGAACCAATGGTGGCGAATAGAGACGGAAACCAGAAATCAAATACACAACTGAAAATTGAAATGAAATGAAAATGAAATCTTTGAGTTTTACGTCCCACGGTTATGCCGGTTAGGCTAAAGGAGACGGTGATTATGAGAAATGAATGAAATGGTGGAATGAAGAAAGTGGGAGGAAACGGGAGAACCCCGAGAAAACCCACGCACACGGTGTTTGTCCACCACAAAGTTCACTTGCCGGGGGCTGGGATCGAACCCGGGACCCCAAGCACCAGAGGTGAACGCTCTACCACTGAGCCACCGCGGCCCCACAACTGAAAATTGTCATTTAATAAATTCTGAGTTTAACTGAAACTCTCATCAGTCGTTCCATTTTTAAAATACTGTAATATTTTGTGTAAACTTTTTTTTTTTCATATAGGTATGGAAGCAAATAAGCTTTTCTACACCAAACTACTCAGTGGCTACAAGATGGAGAAACCTGAATTTGCGACTGACCTTATGTAAGCAATATTCTGTATAACTATATATATATATATATATATATATATATATATATATATGTGTGTGTGTGTGTGTGTGTGTGTGTGTGTGTGTGTGTTTAGAGAAATTTGTCTATATTAAAAATTTATTCAATCACTGCTTGTTTAAATCTTACAGTCCATATTTGGTAAAAGAAACCTAAATATATATATACATTTATGGTATCATTAAATCAAAACTGACCAAAAGTACTAAATATATATTAACACTTGCACTAATTGCACAAGTGTTATTAATCTACATATTTAATGATTTAGTCAGTTCTGGTTTATTAATACTGTCCAATATTTCCAAAGCTATATTGAACAATATGCAAATATACGTTTTAATTACACATGAAATTCGAAATTTCTTTCTGTAGTTATCTTTGCATATAAATATATAATTGCTATGAAGTTTATTATATAATATTATCTCTACAAAAGTATGAGTTATCTCGAACTTTCTTGTTCTGTGTTCAAGAATAAATAAACTACTTCATGGTTATGTATTTTAGCATTTCTAGTTTCATTGTTATCCATGTAAGACTATTGTATAGAATATATTTTTACAAATAAATACATGTATTACAGTTACAAGATTCAATACGATTTAATACTTGCAATATATTTTTATATCTTTTGTGGAAGTATGATTGTTATTTTTATTATATAAAATAGCTACTTTTCCCATCAATTAAAAAAGTAGTAGTACAGCATTCTATGCAGTGGTAGTGGCAGTGTTTAAGTAACATTCAAATAGACAATTGGCTAATTCCATTTGTGACTTACACGACAACAGACGCCAGACGGCAGTAAATATTATGTATTTGAAAAGTTATAAGATATTTCATGGGCAAGTTTTAGGTTATAAATAAGGGGCAATAAATCCTTCATTCCTTTTTATTTGCAGCATTTAAATATGTAAACAAAATGGCTGAAACAAGTCTCTAAATATATACGTGACTTACATGACAGTAGGAGACATCGTGTTTTGAATAACGGTTAACTATGTGAAAATTATGTTCTTCTATTGCTACAAGGAAACTAAAACTTTTTACATATATTAAGTAGATACCAAGCTACAAGACCAGAAGAAAATTATTATATTTTCTGTATTTATTTTAAAATATATGCCACAAATATAACGTGACGTACACGACATAAATTTGTGACTTACACGACAAGTGTAACATCATGTCTTCGTTTAAATACACTTTCAAAATCTATTGGGGGATAGAGTTGCACTAATGATTTAGAGATATAAAAGGAAGTTAACGGACAAAACAAGAAGTTAACAGTTCTTTTATTCGAGCAAAATTTGTCAAATTCTAATTTATGTCTGTGATCGACGTCTGTTAATGCAACATAGGCCTAATCTTTCTGTTGCGGCCAATAAAATTCTCTACTTTCATGGTAATGGCGAAGAAATGTTACATACAATTCTTCTGATTCTTTTCTCCACATCTAACAAATATTTAATAGTTCTTTCTCCGGCGAAGGGTACCAATACCCTGTCTCCAGTAGAGTATTTTCTTCTCTGCGTTTATTTCTTTCGCATGCGCCAATGAACTGTTCTGGAATGAAGTCAAACTTCCTTCGTTGTGAAGAAATACCTTAGATGAGAGAACATTCAATAGTATACGCTGAAACACAATGATAGTGCTACTTTCGTGTTTTTGGAATATTACATATTTCTTTCTTATCATGTTTCAATTTTTGGCGCATCAACTCAAAAATTTACTACAGTATATTACATTAATGTTCGGACATAACTTGCGTGTTCTCTCAATAAATTCTAAAGCAGATTGAGGATGAATTTGTCTTTGAGAGCCTTTCCCATACTTCGTAGCTGAAAAATGCCACGACATTTCAACTTTCTGCAAAGTGAATAATGTTGTGCACCATCATCCGACTGATAATTCACATTGTTGATCGGAAAACCCAGATGACGACCTTCAAAATCTTCCATAAGTGTAGAAATGAAACAAGCAACTGCAAACATATCTTGATGCATACAATCAGATATAATTACGCACGAATCATGTTCTATGGTTTCATTTTCTTCAGGAAAATATATTATCGGAATTTACATTGTATAACTGTGTGATATCCAGTGAGTGGTTTGTATCTTTTCTTGGTACATAAAACAGTAATTTCAACTAAAATCCATTAGATGCAATATCATTCTTTTCAACTTCTCTATCTATTTCCGCTTTCATTCAGCTTCTGAACTAGGCATATCTGAAAATGCAATAGAAAAGACGAGAGTCTTACATATTTGACATGTCCTAATCTCATAATCTTAAAGTAAACTTTGTTGTGACATATTTTCGTGGGAATAAGCATGTTTTCTACCAAGGAAGCGTGACAAAGTACAGGTAGTAGCGTGCTAGATTTGGCTCGGTAGGTTGTAGGTTTAAAACATATAGCTGGCAATCCTGTCTGAGGTGTTCCTCATTCCCACCAGGCAAATATCGAGATGATATTCTTTCAATAGATCTGAACGAATCCTTTCCCACATGCCCATCTCCGTCCTATACCGGCCTGAGCTTTAGATGCCTAAAGGCAATAAATACCAATTTACAAGCATGTTTCCAAAACAACGAAAAAGTACGAGAAAACTAATAATAGTATTAAAAGTAGCTGAAGCTAGAAACTTCGGAACCACATATGCCGGCATTGTTCGAGAGACAATAGATACTTCCTGTCACGTTTTTTAAAACTTCTTTCTAGATCACATTGATCATATTGTTTAACTTTTCATTCATTTGTTACATTTATATTCCAGTCAAGTACACTTTACACCCATACTTCATAATATTGCTTTTATCCTACTTATCTTTCATTCTCTTACACTTAACATGGCACTTAATACATTAATTAAGTTATCAATTCACTATTTATACGTTTTACTGCAGTTAGCTACTATTGGCAATGTGGTAACAATGCAACAAAATGTGACTTACACGACACGCATAATGTGACTTACACGACAGGGAAAGAAATGTGACTTACATGACATATTATATTATGTATTTAAAAGAATTACACATATTATTTCGGGACTTTCTGCACGGCTTTTGATTACCGTGAAGAAAATTTAGAATTACAGCTTTATTGTTTAATTATATATATAAATACATAAACTTATTCATGTTTTCTTGTGACTTACACGACAGCCTACTTGAATAAATCAATTATTATAATTTTCTTGCTATTATTAAATTATGTGCAAAACAATGTCACTGATGTAAACACAAACATTATCTTAATAAATTCCACACGCGATCTTCACTTACGTACAGGAATTAGCATTAAAAAACTTTATATTAAAATCCAAATTTAGGTACGATATTCTGCGACATGAAAGTGGTCATATTTTACCTCCTGCAGAGCCATCTACAAATCAACGTTGGTATCATCTTGTTCATATATGAAAAATTTAGCATTCTTCAAAATGAATTTTAATACTTATCCAGGCCAAGGTGAAACTTCAAATTTTCCCTTCGTAGGGTCACTTACCGCGGAATTGACCTATTATATATATATATATATATATATAGGGGAAACTGTTGTACCATGGAACACTTTTTGCGTTTTTCAAGATATAATATTACCAACAGTTATTTCTGCAATTGTATTGCAGTGCATTTAAACTTGGATGTCTTCTGAATGAAACTGTATCATTATTTAAGTTCTTATTTCTGTTCTTCGTTATGTTTTTAAGTTTTCAAAAGTTCCCAAGAAAGTGTTCCGTGATACAAATACTCATGTACCTTGGAACACAACCTCATGTACCTTGAAACATATATTTCTAATATGGTAATTCACAGAAATAAAGTCACAAATAATTATTCTAAGATTTATTTTGTATATCCAGATTTGTTGTTTTTGATATACAAAAGCGTGTGGAAAAAATAAAAGAATGGAAATTTTAATACTTACTCTAATCAGGCAAGTTTTTACCATCATATTTAACCTATTATTAATCGGAAGGTTAACCTTATTTATTTATTGAAAAATTCGTAAACCTAGCAATAACTAAAGTATGAAAAGAACACTATAACAATATTCTATCTGTTAGTCTATTCTTAAAATCCTGAAGAAAAAACAAAGAACAAAGGCTCTAAAACAGTTACAAAATTGATCATATGTTGGGCATACTATTTTCTAATTCTTTGCACGTAAAGTAGACAGGCCTATCAGAAGATAACATAAGGAATTACTAAATTGGGAAATATTGACTTATTCGTAGAAATGGTCTTGGCCTACGTGATCTATTACTTATTAACTCAATGTTACTCAATTATAAGAACCAAATCCACTTGAAACCACAATTGTTCAGACACACTACTGGAGCCTATTGGCCGAACGAGTGCTGTCAGTTTCACTATAATATCAGATGCATTCACTTCAGACTGTCCTGCAAACTCTTCATAAAATTTATTTGCAGTAGATGAAATATGCTTAAATAACTTAATTTTAAATTCGTTGTAATTAGATTCAACTGAACAAATCTTTCCTCCATAAAATTGAATGCTTCGTTTTTTCTTAAACTGCACCAACACATAGTCATCCGGATTGACATTATGACTTTAATGCTTTAGTCTAATTCAACTTCTGTGTCCATCTGTTCTGCAAGCATAACATCACTATCATCATTTTTATACAGGCTTATGTTCCTAGATTCTTCATCAGATGTTTCGAAACTATTTTTTTATTGGATTTGTTCTTTCCTTTTCTTTGCTGTTCTTGCTTCTTATTTCCTTTCTATGTGGCTCTGTGCTCTTTCTTATCTTTCAATACTTGCTTTGCAAGTGTCTCTCTTACTACCCTACTTCTACCTGTGACAGTCTTTCTTCGACATTTTGTGCTTTACTAAGTTTGTGCTTTCTGGTTTGACTGTACTTCCTCTTTAAAGACTGATGTAGAAGGCAAAAATTGCACGAGTTGCACAATTGTTTCGTTTCGTTCATGTACCAGACTGTTGTCCTTTTCACGTATATCATTTAGATGACAATCCGGCCGATGGTCTGTTAGTGAAGCTGGTAAAAAGTCTAACTCCAAGAAAATGATTTTATCTATAGGATAAATTCCTGAACAGCGAAAACCACTGGTGATATTTGATGTGCTGAAGGCATGCGTGGATAGATAATTCCCAACACTTCGGCCACAGCATAAATATCAAAATGTTTCCCCGGATTATAATGTAAACATTCTTCCACAGCTTAGTTATAAAAACATTTAAAAGGACCGTAAACAGCCACATCCAGTGATTGTAGTCCTGAAGTATGCGAATGGGGAGTCAGCATGACAACTCCAGCTTCAGCAACCATCTCAACAGCCTCGACAGATAAGTGCGTTTCATAGTTATTGATGTGGCCATTGGGCATATTTGTTATGTATGTAGTTAATCTCTCCCCTCCGTTCTCACATTTCACACTACACTCAAATGTTTCTTTCCCTGACTGTCTAAAATATTTCAGATGTCGGAATAAAGTACCTAAAGACACTTGGCAAATTTTGCAAACTTCACGAATTGAAATACGCTTCCCAGGCTTGGGAATGACTGCTTTAATTGCGTTCTTGATTGAATTTGGGTTAATGGCAGGCCTTTTCTTTCCTATCTTGCCTCTTGGCATTTCGATTCCTGCAACGATAGTAAAATAATGTTCAAAAAATACACTTGACAATGAGTTCATGTACCTTGGAACATGTTCCAAGGTACAAGATATGTTTCTGTTTCATGGTACAAGAGGCTGTAGACAATTACTAAAATAGCGCAATAATGATAACGCTACATTCAGAGTAGGAAAGCAAGTCACAAAAATGCTCACCTATTCCCTCTGAACTAATAGATTATTACAGATTATACAAACAACAAACAGTAATGGCACTAAAAAACAATATTTCAATTTCTAAATAGTTCGTTTTATCACTGAAAAAAAGTTTTTCACTTTCATAAATCACATATGCTTCTGAGCACGACGAAAGCCACGATGGCACTGTCTGACAACGTCAACGCATCATATAGTTCATTGAATCATCTCTAGATAGTATAGGAGCTCAGAAACATGCGAGTGTTCCAAGGTACACTATGCTCAAGGTACAACGGTTTCCCCTATATATATATATATATATATATATATATATATATATATATATATATGGGCGGATCCAGGGGGCTACGGGGCTATAGCCCCCCCCCTTGACGCTCAGGTTTACACTGGATAAAATGGGCTTCAATTCTGCTTTACACTGGATAAAACGGTAAATTATGGTTTACCCCTCCCTTGTCAATATCCTGGATCCCTACTATATATATATATATATATATATATATATATATATACAGTATATATATATACAGTTATATAGAGTACGGCGCTAAATTCGTTGTACAAAAGCAGAGGAGTAATTCTTGATAGTAAAACAAACAAAAAAAGTTCCAATAGGCTGCTGAAATCATGAAAAAATGAATTTTAAAGGTTCATAGCTCCAAAACTATGGGACCTACCTTGGACGGGTGTAGACTTCACTTAGGAACTAGTATGTGCCCTATCCAAAAATGCGTGTTTCAGAATCCTGAGGTGCTTTCACAACAATTTTTGTAGAAGGAGTTTGGCTACGAGCCTATGATATAAAGTACTCTCCAACTACATCCATAAAAATTGTTGCGTGAGTACCTTAGGATTCTAAAACATGTATTTTGGATAGAGCACATACTAGTTCCTAAGTAAAGTCTTGAGCCGACTACGGTAGATCCCACCTATGGACCTTTAGAATTAATTTTTTCATGGTTTTGGCAGCCTATAACACGAAAACGATGGGGTTTCCGCTCTATGTTTATAGAAACTTTTTTGTTTGTTTTACTCCCAGGAATCACTCCTCTGCTTTTGTACAACGAATTTAGCGCCATTATATATATATATATATATATATATATATATATATATATATATATATATATATATATATATATATATATATATATATATATATATATATATATATATATATGGGATCCAGGATATGATCAAGGGAAGGGCTAAACCATAGTTTGCAGCTTTATCCAGTGTAAAGCAGGATTGAAGCCCATTTTATCCAGTGTATACCTGAGCGTCAAGGAGAGCTATAGCCCCCCTTAGATCTGCAATTGTATATACAGTGCGTCCCACTAGCTTTCGAACCCGAAAAAAAACGTTATAATTTCCGAACAAATGTACATAAGAAAATGAAATTCACAATACACTTACCTTGTTTCATGGTAAATACGAGAAAGGGTTGAACAGAAGCGCACACGTCAAAACAAAGACGATAGGTGGCGCCACGGGAAGTGCTGCTTGGCGTGGTGCGCGTGCGTTAGTGTGACTCGAATCTCTGCATCGCGAGGATGGTTCTGTACACCGTACTGGAACGCGTGTTCATTGTTAAAAAATATTGGATATCGGGATCGTATCAGATCGTTCAACGTGAATTTTGCCATGAATTTGGATGCCGTAAAGGACCATTGAAATCATCAATACATCATTTGGTGAACAAGTTCGAAACAACAGGAACGTTGCTTACGGGACATGGAGGCGCGCGTCCACGGATGTCTGAGGAGACAGTACAGAATGTGCGGCAACGTCTTTAGCAGTCCCCTAAGAAGAGCCTGCGTCGATTATCACAAGAGGTAGGGATGTCAAAGTCAACTGTGCAAAGAGCCGCCAAAAGAGCCAACCTGTTTCCATATCGCGTTACAGTCGTCCAGGAGTTGAAGACTACAGATTGGGAAAAGCGCGTGATGTATTGTCGTTGGTTGCAAGCTTTGTTTCATGACAATCCAGGAATCCTAGACTATTCTTGGTTCACAGATGAAGCTTGGTTCCATCTCTCCGGTTATGTGAACTCGCAGAATATTCGGGTGTGGGTCGCCGAAAATCCGCATGTGTACCATGAGATTCCACTTCATCGGATTTTTCACAATATGGAACGCCGTGTACAAACAAGTCTTGACGTCCAGGGAGGACACTTTCAGCACCTGCTGTGACGGTCATGTATTCAGCATGAAAGAAGGTACGTGTATTGTGAATTTCATTTTCCTATGTATATTTCCGGAAATTATAACTTTTTTTCGGGTTCGAAAGCTAGTGGGACGCACTGTATATATATATATATATATATATATATATATATATATATATATATATATATATATATATATATATATATATATATATATATATATTCAACATAAACATTATTCTCACACCTTTCCTTTCCATGGCATGGTTCACCAATGCACCACCCAAATCGATACATGCCTGGAGACGAAGAGCACCGTTGTCACAAGCAGCTAAAAAGACCCGTACTGGTATACCGTGGAACTCTTCTGTGATAGCTTTCCGTAGTACGGCCAAATTGCATATGTGATGTTGATACACTGTGATCTTTCAAACATTTCATAAAAGAAAGTCATGTGGTGGTAAATCAGGAGAACGAGCTGGCCACTCCATAGGCCTACGGCGACCAATCCGGATGGTTCAGGAATGTTTCGTTCAGCCCCACAATCCTGTCTGGCATACACTATCGGTTCTAAGTCCAGTAACCGTTGTCCCCACTCTCAGGCTACACAGTGTTACCATATCAAAACTTTTTGTCCAGAATTACAAATACTAGTCAAACATCATATACATAATTATGGGACAGCATATATATATTATAACACCCTGTGTGTATATATATGATCATAAACATCATATATATATATACGGTATATACAGGGTGTTAATGAACTATACCGACAAACTGTAAGAGGTGACTCCTTATAACAAAATAAGAGAAGAAAATTCATATGAACCTGTGGGCAAAAGTGCATAGTTTCAGAGCTAGGGCTGTTCAAAATCGCGAAAAAGACAAATTTCAAGAGATCCTATTTTGAATTCGAAAGACTGTGGACGGTGGTCCTTGCCAGCGTAAAGGAAGTCACGCATACGCAATCCAAAAATGCATAATTCAGTAATGTTCAATGGGTGTACAGAGTATTACATGCAGGGTGAAATTCCGAGATAAGCCATCAACCGAATTTTGAGATATGCTCTGACTTTATGATAGGTCAAAAGTAGGCGAACAATAAGCCTTGATTGCAGTGAACACAGAATTCTTTGGCGCGATGTCGGAAGTGTTAAGGATCGTCAGCAGCACGGTCTCTTGTACTCGGGAAAACGCATACTGCAATGTTTTCTTTCACGCTTATAAATGAAGAAAACGTGAAATATAGGGTGAAGAAACACATCGCATCACACGTTATTTCGAACACACACACAAAAAAGGATGGAGCTGCCGGTTCCTAACACTTCCGACTTCCCTCCGAAACACTGGATGTCCATTGATGTTAAGGCTTACCTCCTGCCTCCTTTGGACCCTCCTTGAAATCAAGGTATATCTGAAAACTCTATTGAGAGCATATCTGAGAATTACGCCCTGTAAGGAATACCTTGCACACCTATTGAAAATTGACGAAATATGCACTTTTGAATTGTGTATGCGTGACTCCCTTTACTCTGATAAGGACAACCCTGTAGTGTCTGGAATTCGAAATGTGACCTTTTGAAATTTGGCTTATTCGCGATTTTGGACAGCCCTAACTCTGAAACTATGCGCTTTTCGCCATAGGTCCATATGAACTTTTTCTATTATTTTGATGTGGGGAATCAGCTCTTACAGTTTGTCGGTATAGTTCATTAACACCCTGTATATATATGATAAATAATTTATGTTATAGTTTAGGCTTGTTAGTGGAATTAAGAAAATTAAGAGAGAATTAAGGAACCACGAAATATATAAATTTGTTAAAATCTCGAATTCATTTTCTCAACTGTTCTTCTATCCTCACTCAAAAGTAAAAATGACAAATATAGTTTGCTTAGTATGTACCTTGATATATTCTACACTATCTGAAAAACCACGTTGTGCAATATAATGATTTTAAGAATGCAATATCTAAATAAAATAAATAAATAAAACTACTAAAGTAGAATGACAGATAAAATGTATTTAGATAAATGGTTAAATAGCTGTAATAAAACAAAATATAAAATCTGCTTAAGGTAACAAGTTCAACATTGGGTTAAGTCTTCTTTTGAAAATATCTCATTCAGATTTATTAAATAAAATAGTAATCCTGTTCCTTACAAGCCATATTTTCTGGTGATTTGAGAGCTTCTCTTTTGAATGAAATTTAATTCTCTAAGAGCATGTATCTATCTATCTATCTATCTATCTATCTATATATATATATATATATATATATATATATATATATATATATATATATATATATATATATATATATATATATATATATTCCTATCATGTACAACAATTTTATTGATTGCTATAATATTAGCTTCACTATTTTGTCGCATAAGAGAAAGCAAAACACTTATATACTATCAATTTATGTCCCAAATATGGCGCAAATGGCGGAAACTCGGCGTTTAATTAGAAATATCAAAGTATTTCAAAGTATTTCAAATGGCGGAAACTCGGCGTTTAGTATTATCAAAGTTATACAGTGTTTGAACCATTGCTTCTGATGGTATGACAATCATATTTTTGACAAAATGACCATTTGAGGAAGTGATTTTCTTTGATAATGTTATCGTTATATGAAGTGACCATTTGACGAAGTATCCATTTGAGGAAGTGACCATTTCTTTTAACGATGTGACTTCTTTGCAACTTTAAGCAAATAACTGTTTCTTTGATGATATGACTGTGTGATGCAGTGACCTTTTAAGAACCGCTTCTTAGTTTATATTTATTGCGTTCATATGACCATTACGTAGTATATAGAAATACATAATAAATATTGTTATGATACATAAATTTTAATAAATGATAAAATTATCTTGAATCCAAATTGACTATGCTGTTTTTCTTAACTTTATTTGCTAATCTGTTATACAGCGTTATTCCTACGTACAGAGAAGACTTTACGAATATTGTCGTTCTATAGGAAGGTAATTTCTATTCCGAGTTTGATGAGTATATATATATATATATATATATATATATATATATATATATAGGGCATTTCAAAGCAACGTTTGGTAGGTGACTCCTGACGCCAAGGTAAGACCAAAAAACTATAGACCAACCTGGGTGCACAAGTTCTTCCTTTCGGAGTTATAGGCTGCCGAAAACATTAAAAATTAAATTTAAAGGTTCCATAGCACCAATACTATGGGATCTACCGTAGTCGGGTCAAGACTTTACTTAGGAACTAATGTGTGCCCTATCCAAATATCCATGTTTCAGAATCCTGCAGTACTTCCGTAATAAGTTTTATAGAGGGAGTTTGGCTACGGGCATATAATTTGAAGTACTCACCAACAATCTTTATAAAAATTGTGGTGGAAGTACGGCAAGATTCTGAAACTTGAGTATTTCGATAGGGCACATACTAGTTCCCATAGTATTGGAACTATGAACCTTTAAAGTTCATTTTTCATGTTTTTGGCAGCCTGTAACTCCGAAATGACGGACTTCTGTATCCAGATTGGTTTTTACTTTGTCTTATCTTAGTGTCAGGAATCACTTACCAAACGTTGTCGGTGTTGTTTTGAAAGACGACCCTGTATATATAAACATGCTACAGTCATAATATTTAACTCACAGAATAATTTTCTGTAGCTATTACGAATATATGTGTGAGTATGTGTGTGTGTGTGTGTGTGTATGTGTGATAATTGAAATGATTTTTTTCCTGCAATTTGGAGACCACCTTTTTGTACTTTTGAAGAAGTGACTGTTTGATGATGTGACCGTTTAAGAAAGTGACCTTGCATTTTTGAACAAATGACTGTTCCCTATTTTTCGCGTATTTTGTCAGTTTCTTTTAATGATGTAACCATTTGACAGAGTGACAGTTTAATGAAGTGACCGACTATTTTGACGATGTGACCGTTTTGCATTTTTTTTATTATGTGACACCCTAACCATTTGGCGGAGTGACAGTTTAATGAAGTGACCGACTATTTTGACATTGTGTCCGTTTTGCATTTTTGATTATATGACCCTAACCATTTGACGAAGTGACAGTTTAATGAAGTGACCGACTATTTTGACGATGTGCCCGTTTTGCGTTTTTGATTATTTGACCGTAACCATTTGACGGAGTGACAGTTTAATGAAGTGACCGACTATTTTGACGATGTGACCGTTTTACGTTTTTGATTATGTGACCCTTACCATTTGACAGAGTGACAGTTTAATGAAGTGACCGACTATTTTGACGATGTGACCGTTTTACGTTTTTGATTATTTGACCGTAACCATTTGACTGAGTGACAGTTTAATGAAGTGACCGACTATTTTGACGATGTGCCCGTTTTGCGTTTTTGATTATTTGACCGTAACCATTTGACGGAGTGACAGTTTAATGAAGTGACCGACTATTTTGACGATGTGACCGTTTTACGTTTTTGATTATGTGACCCTTACCATTTGACAGAGTGACAGTTTAATGAAGTGACCGACTATTTTGACGATGTGACCGTTTTACGTTTTTGATTATTTGACCGTAACCATTTGACAGAGTGACAGTTTAATGAAGTGACCGACTATTTTGACGATGTGACCGTTTTGCATTTTTTTTATTATGTGACACCCTAACCATTTGGCGGAGTGACAGTTTAATGAAGTGACCGACTATTTTGACATTGTGTCCGTTTTGCATTTTTGATTATGTGACCCTAACCATTTGACGAAGTGACAGTTTAATGAAGTGACCGACTATTTTGACGATGTGCCCGTTTTGCGTTTTTGATTATTTGACCGTAACCATTTGACGGAGTGACAGTTTAATGAAGTGACCGACTATTTTGACGATGTGACCGTTTTACGTTTTTGATTATGTGACCCTTACCATTTGACAGAGTGACAGTTTAATGAAGTGACCGACTATTTTGACGATGTGCCCGTTTTGCGTTTTTGATTATTTGACCGTAACCATTTGACGGAGTGACAGTTTAATGAAGTGACCGACTATTTTGGCGATGTGTCCGTTTTGCATTTTTGATTATGTGACCGTAACCATTTGACAGAGTGACAGTTTAATGAAGTGACCGAGTATTTTGACGATGTGCCCGTTTTGCATTTTTGATTATGTGACCATAACCATTTGACGGGAGTGAGAGTTTAATGAAGTGACCGACTATTTTTGAAGATGTGACCGTTTTACGTTTTTGATTATGTGACCCTTACCATTTGACAGAGTGACAGTTTAATGAAGTGACCGACTATTTTGACGATGTGACCGTTTTACGTTTTTGATTATGTGACCCTAACCATTTGACAGAGTGACAGTTTAATGAAGTGACCGACTATTTTGACGATGTGACCGTTTTACGTTTTTGATTATGTGACCCTTACCATTTGACAGAGTGACAGTTTAATGAAGTGACCGACTATTTTGACGATGTGACCGTTTTACGTTTTTGATTATGTGACCCTAACCATTTGACAGAGTGACAGTTTAATGAAGTGACCGACTATTTTGACGATGTGACCGTTTTACGTTTTTGATTATGTGACCCAAACCATTTGACGGAGTGAGAGTTTAATGAAGTGACCGACTATTTTAACGATGTGACCGTTTTGCATTTTTGATTAAGTGACCGTGCCCTGTTTTCGATTATGCGTCTGTTCCTTTTGATAACTTGACTAGTTTGAGGTTTTGACAGAAGTGTTCTCGACCCATTTACAAGAGTAAAATCCACTACAAGTGTTTATAATAAAGTAAGCAAGTGATCAAAGTAGATATTACGAAATTGATCATAATTTGTATATAAGTTATTTTCGTTTTCTTTAGGGTCTTTATACTTTCAGATACCAAGTAATGACTGAATGCTGGAGATCTGAGCCTAGTACAAGACCAACATTTTCAGAATTAGCAGAGAGAATAGGAGACATGTTGGAAGACAGTTTAAGAAAGGTAACGACCCTTCTCATGCATCGCCAGTTTGTCTCTGCTTTATTTATTTATTTTTTTTTAGTAAGACCAGAAAATATTTGAACATTATCACGTCAACAAAAAGAAGTCACTCTTTATTTGTTTCTAGAAGCTATTAGATGTGTATATACAGGGTATTTCAGAAGTCCCTTATCACCCCTTTTAAAATCCGTACGGATGTGTTTACATTGAACTTGATGTAGGAAATATACAATAGGGCTACAGGCAAATCTTTTGGGTGATGGTTCGCGGACGGCGTCCATCTTGAATTTCATTTTTTTTTATTTCAAACGATAGGTGGGTCATGTGATAGATGACCTTAAGTTGGAATTTGCTCAGAATGTCAAATTTGAAATTAGAGTTCATGTTTCTTATTTGTTGAGAAACAATCATCCGCGAATCATCATCATCTAAAAGGTTTGCCCTTAGCCCTTTCGTATAACTCCTACATCAAGTTTAATATAAATGAATCCGTACGGATTTTAAAAGGGGTGGTAAGGGACTTTTGAAACATCCTATATATATATATATATATATATATATAATTGAAAAAATACTCCTAC
Organism: Thermobia domestica; assembly: GCF_964235325.1. Lineage (NCBI taxonomy): Eukaryota > Metazoa > Arthropoda > Insecta > Zygentoma > Lepismatidae > Thermobia > Thermobia domestica. The sequence goes on along the minus strand of NC_137467.1, from coordinate 170,032,480 downwards.
TTTCCATCCTGGACATAAAGATTATAGTAACATATTGTCCCAGGACTTGCCTAACCAGTTTTTCAATTTTAATCTTCTGATACTACACTGCCTACTAGAACATAGTTATGGGTTCTCTCCATTCGTATAAATCTCACTTCAATATGAAACTTCTGTAAAAATGAGAAAAATTGGTTCAATTCACATTTAATGAAAATTATTTTAGTTATTGACCTAAACACTGGATCCACATGGAAAGTAGTTATAAACCAAAAATATGTTTCATATCTAGAAGTAGGTATTCTCTTCTGTAGTAGTGATAATTATGAAATGTCAAAATGTAGAAAGTTTCACAGTGATAAAATATCAAATAATGATGAAATGTCAAAACGTAGAACATTTCATAATGATGAAATGTCAAAATATAGACCGTTTCACAATGATGAAATGACCAGACGTAGAACGTTTCGTAATGATGTCAAAACAGAACGTTTCATAATGATGAAATGGCAAAACGTAGAACATTTCATAATGATAAAACTTCAAAACGTGGAACGTTTGATAATGATGAAATGTCAAAACGTGGAACGTTTCATAATGATGAAATGCCAAAATGTAGAACGTTTCGTAGCGATGAAATGTCTACAAATAGAACGTTTCATGATGACAAAATGTCAAAACATAGAACGTTTCGTAACTACGAAATGTCAAAATATAGATAGTTTCATAGTTATCGAAGCTTCAGAGGAGAATATCTAGTTCCAGATACTAAATACCTTTGTGGCTTATAACTACATTCCATACGATCCAGTGTTTACGTCATAATCAAAATAATTTTTATTAAGTTCAGATTAAACTAACGGTTTTCATTCTTACAATTTTTATATGAATGCAGTTTCTATGAACGCAGAGAACCTGTAAGTATGTTCTGATGGGCAGTATAGCAGCAGAAGATGCATTGGAAAGAAGGGTAGAGAAATCCTAAAACAGTATGTTGTTATGATTCTAATGTCCAGGATGCAAAGTAGGAACATTTTTTTTTCTAATCGTGTTGAATATCTGATCCAGCGTTGTCTTTTAGGCCATTGATTTACATACGTAATTTATTCTTCTGTTTCCTTTTAAATTAACTGAAATATACTGGCAACATACAAAGGTAACTAACAGAGTTCTGTCATTTTTTGTGGAGGTCTGTGTTCAATTTGGCCTCACACCGTGAGTTGAACGCGAATCGAGATAAAGTGAGGATCAGTTGTTGCTGTGGGTATATCTAACATACTACCCGTTGTAGCAGTTCAGTTACACCCGAACTCGCATAAGGATAGAGTGAACATGGGACCTCCACAGAGCGTCTTAAGAACGTGTACGCTGTACGAGTTCAAACTGGGATCAAACGCCGCTGCAGCAGGGTGGAAAATATGCCAGGCCCTTGGTGAGGGTGTCGCGACTACGTGGACAGTGCGTCGGCGGTTTAACGAGTTTAAGGAAGGTGAAGAAACACTCGAAGGCGCAACACGTGCCGGAAGACAAACATGTGTACAAAATGAAGATCTTCATTCAGCAATTGAAGCGAACATTGGCCAGAGATGTAAGGAACTTTGACTACAATTCAGTGTGAGTGGAGAAACCATTCGGCAGCACCTTCATCAACTTCGAAAGCACTACAAGTTGGGTCGATGAGTCTTACATGATTTGACTCTGGGACAGAAGGCAACGCGATCAGACACATGTGTTTCTTTGCTGTCTCGTCTGAGGAAGGAGCCATTTCTGAACAGGCTGTAGACATGTGATGAGAAGTGGGCCCTGTACGAAACTTCACGGCGCCGTCATCATTGGTTAGCATCCAATGAACACGTTGCAAAACAGCCGAAACCAGCACTACAGTAGAAAAAAGTCCTCTTGTGTGTTTGGTGGACTGCTAGCGGCATCGTGCATCGGGAACTGCTACCAGCTGGTCAGAGCATCAATGCAACTGTGTACTGTCAGTAGTTGAGCCGCGTTCAAGATAAACTCAAAACTCTGAAGCCAGCATTTCTGAAAGAGGTCCTCCTGTTACAGGACAACGCTAAACCCCACGTGGCTAAGATGACCCGGGACAGCATTCTACAACTTGGATGTTAACACTATTGCACCCGCTATACTCCCTGGACATTGCACCGTCCGATTATCATCTGTTTAATTCCTTGGACATCACTTTAGAGGACATCAGTTCAAATCTCTAGTACATGTGGAAAATGCACTTGATACCTTCTTCACTTCACGGCCCACTAAGTTTCTACCGTGATGGAATCCATGGCTTTCGAGAACGTTGGCAGAAGGACATCGATGCTGCTGGGGACTATTTTTGATCTTCCAGGTCCGTCTTAGTTGACATATCGATGTTAAAAGGTGGTGTGTGAAAAAGCGACAGAACTTGCTTGGTTACCTTTATATTTTACTAATTGTTTCTGCAAGTCCGGTTAAACATCCCATGCTTTCTGAACTATGTATTGAACATCATTAAAAATAGAAAAGAAATTTATTTGAAATGATTTTCTTCTATTCTGTTCGAATTTATCAATTTATATTTATTTGTGTATTCTTTGTTTCAGTACTACATTGATCTCAACGATCCTTACCTAGAGATGAATCAGCAGTGGAAGAAGGAAAGGCATTATGATTATTTAGCAATGATGAGTGAACCAAGTTATCTCAATGCAACAAGAAAACAAACTCCACAACGAGAATACACGAATTTACCCAGCACAAGCGCTGGCACAACCAAAGACGAATATTTACACATGAACAGTCCATCAGCAGACTGCTCCAGTGAAGGCACTGAAGCTCAACATCAAAATTTTAGTCCCAGTCCCGGTAACGAGGAACTTGTGGGTGATTCTGTCGGCTATTTGTGTATGAAGAGCCCTACGAAATCAAAATCTCTCAATAATCGCGATACTTTGGCTCTTAATGCTGTGAAAAGACGTAGTTCTCAGTTGAGTTCATCAGAGACTGCAGAGGTAGAGATGGAGCCAATGCTTAGTAGGCAATCGTCAAATTTAGAAACTGCGAAAACAAGACCTCTTACTTTGAATCTTAATTTTAGAAGATCTCGGCTAGATTCTGGCTTTAGTAGTCCAAGCTTCTTCAATGTCAGTTATCAATCATTAATGGCGCTCGATAAGCATAATGACAATCTGAACATTCCAAACACTATTACTGAAAATGATAAAAATCATTTTCATTTAGAATCCGACAACTTAATTGTCTCCACTGATTACTGAGGCGATAGTAATGATTCTAAAATGATATAACTATCCCAGTTTGGTGGTGATTTAGCACTTCCACCGTTGCCAATACTATAGTTCGTCAGTTAATCCTAGAAGTATCAAGCCTGTATCTGCTATATCTAGTGCCAAGGGAGGGTCATTTTTTGCCGCGCTTTTCTTCAAGTTTTTACACTACATTTATTGAATTTAACATTTTAAACTACATTAATAATAGAGACCTTTCAAGTAGTTCTACTTTATATTTATCGTAAATAGTTATATATATGGGACGCATGGACGCTAAGCAGCCTTAGTCCAAAAAAGTGGAAAAAAATGGACTAATGCTATCATTCAAATTTTTATACATGAGTACCTTTCTTACAAGAAATGTGTGAACAATAAATTATTAGATCATAAACCACATAATTGTAGTTTAGATTGCTAACACAACAGAAATGTGCATTTTTTAAAATGAGGTGTTGAATTTCCAAGCGGCCCATATGTGGCATTACTTTATTAAAGCAAGAGTATGTGTTAAGTTACAATCTAAATGTCAATTTTATCTTTTGATGGTGTATGTATTTACGTCCTCTTTTACAGCAAACTTTATCACACTCTTGTAAGTTGCAGAGTTTAAATAAAATAGAAATAACATTTAGAAAAGGAAAGGAAAACAATGTAAGTTCTGGACTAAAAAGAAAATTTTGGCAAAACCAAAGATGAGTTATTCCTACTACCAAACGGTGGTCAAATCTGACCACACCGTACGAAATGTTTTAATAAAACATGACGTTATATTATAAATCTAACAGAAGTTAATATTACATTCAAACAAACAATCTAAAAAAAGGTCTTAAGTCTTAAGAGGTCTTAAGAAACAATTTATCCTACAAATAAATGAATGAACGCGATGACAAAATTGATCCTACCATAGTACTTCTAGGGTTAATAAGAATGACATCAAACTGTAACGAAACAAATTTTTCATCAGATAATATTAAGTAGCATTGTTCAGACTATACATGAGAGTTCAAATGACAATGTTGGTACCTGAAAAACTGAATTTAGAGTTTAGTTATATCTGTAATGAAAATAATTTTACTTGAATTAAAGGAATAATACCAAAGAAATTTTCCGGAATCTAGTGGTTTGTAGTATTGATCCTGTTTTGTTTCTTTAAGTAAGGAAGTAACTTCCAAATCATTAAGTCTGTTAGCGTTTAGTTTTCAAGAAATTTTATTGCAAGTAAACAACGTAATATTTATAAATAAACAATAGAGAAAAAGATCTCTTTATTTAAAGATATCAAATCATCTACAGGTGTAGATTCAACGAAATTTAAAGAGTGAGAAAAATGCGGCTGAGTAGGATATTGGAAACGGATTTCCGACTTACCGTCTACGTACGTACGCACTTTATCACTCTTCAAATTTCTTGAATTCAACGTAATGTTATATTAATATTTGACAATCTTAGCCAATTGTTCATATTTATAAAACTTTGATGTAATATAATTATATATTTTTTTTTCAATAATATCTACAAGTAAATTTTTCTGAGCTGCATACGCACTCAGTTACAAGACTGGGCGAATGGGAGCAAGTTGGACTGATTCAGTGCTGACTTTTATGAGTACATTACTTGAGACTGTTTTGGACTACCTGTAATTTCATGTATTGAAAATTGAATGTACTGCATTTTCAAGGTTAGTTGTAACTTCTTTTAAATAGATCAGACTCTAAGATTTAAAAATTTATCATAGATTTAGTCGGTTTTTGTTTCCACTGGCAACGCTTCACCAAAGAGGAAAGATGTAATTCGATTCGAATATAACAAAAGAAATGTGAATTTAGCAATTAAGTCGAGATTTCCCGCACCTTGTTAGCATGGGAAAAATAGATTTGTGGATACATTTTCAATGGTGTGTAAACCACTTCCTCTCCACTTAGGGTACTATTTCAATCCAAATGGGACGATGAGAACTCAGCACGACCCATGTACTAAATGGTTCACTCGTTTCCTTCATTGTCTAAACGTTTCCGCACGATTTTCTCTTCCTTACTGCTCTAAGTCTGTCGTTGGACATAGTATGTATGGTTTTGCTTCTTAGGTTTGTTCGTTTCCTCGCTGGCTTTGTTGGTTTGTGTTGAAAACCTAAGTTGTAAACAATGGAAAATATTTTGTGACATATAACAATGTAAAACGGATAATATTTAAAGGTAATAATTAATAAACCCATTGTTGTGGCATGAAATGTTTTCTAGCATAAATTTTAACTTCTGCTAATGCCTTTACTATAAGCATTTTAATGAAAGTGACATGGCATAAACCCACTTGAAAATAGGTATTAAGTACATTTAAAAACTTTAGGTCAAGTGTTTGAACCGTTTGCCCATGAAGTGATCACAAACATTCATTTTTATTAATATAGATCGAATTACGCTATTTTTTACCTTACTGTTAGGTAGTTATATTCTGCCTTGATCTCCTGGAAACTCTGTCTATGTACGTAAAAGAAAAAGTATTTCCTTCTACCTTATAAAAGATTCCTTGAGCACACTTACACTTTTTTATATGCTGTTATTCATTAACATATCCATTGGAAATAGATGTTAACTTTTCATTTTGTCGTAGTAGTCTTCGACAGGAACTTTTAACTTGCAAGTTTCTTATCTATTCTTTCTTTCTTGTTTTTGTCACGTTGGTATAAGACTCATTATCTTCGCAAATTCTTTTGCACTCTTCTGACGAAGAGGAAATATCAGTGTTAACAACTCATGTAACCAATTAGTGGTTTCTTAACTCTTTGGGGCAGAAGAAGGCGTTAATACTGTGTTATTATTGTATACTTAAAATACAGCTTCTAATTTTGTAGTTGTGTTTATATAAGTGGAACATCATAACAATAGCTCTATTTCAATGTTGTGGTTTATTAGTAGTACATGTAACGTCAAGATACATTCTTTGCAATCTTTTTTTATATCCATTGTTTCAGCCTATATAATAAAGTTTCAATTTTTTGATAACAAATAATCCTGCCTTCGAAAGCCCTTCGGTAAAAGAAAATTCCACACAATTCGCAATTGAAAAATGCACAGAAACAGCAACATTAATGCAATTTCCTCCTGTGCTGAATTTCTTTTGAACTTTTGTACCAAAGTAATGTTTATCCTGCTCATGTATAAACCCTAAAAGTGAAATAGAACGGTTGTTGTTTGTCCAATGGTTCAATGGTAATCTAGTCTTAATTGTGTTAAGATTGCTCAACAGAAAACCCAATTTTCTAAGATACTACTTCTACGCAGATGGTACACTGCTCCAATAATAATTTCGATGTAGATGTTTCTTCATAGATTGTAAACGTATTCAGCAGATTATCCATTCTGAGAATTTTAACACAATGATCTTTATTTGTATAGATATATTAGATGTTACTTCCAGGAGAATGACTCACTGTTCGTGTGATAATTTGGATGTAAACGGTGTTTTTTTTAATTATTATTATTATTATCTAAATAGTGAACACTATACTCAGCTGAATATCCATGTGAATGTTATCAGAATGTTATTTTTTATCTGTATATAGACACACAGATATTATTGCTATGGATGGCACACTTTTCTTATATGATGTTCCTCAACTGAGTACAATGATCTTTGTACTTCACTGATTCCATTTTAAGAGTTTCAGTACTCAGCTGAACATCCATGTGAATGTTATCAGAATGTTATTTTTTATCTGTATATAGACACACAAATATTATTGTTATGGATGGCACACTTTTCTTATATGATGTTCCTCAACTGAGTACAATGATCTTTGTACTTCACTGATTCCATTTTAAGAGTTTCAGTACTCAGCTGAACATCCATGTGAATGTTATCAGAATGTTATACTTTATCTCTGTACAGACACACTAGATATTGTTAAGCGGATGGCACACTCTTCTTATATGATGTTCCTCAACTGAGTACAATGATCTTTGTACTTCACTGATTCCATTTTAAGAGTTTCAGTACTCAGCTGAATATCCATGTGAATGTTATCAGAATGTTATTTTTTATCTGTATATAGACACACAGATATTATTGTTATGGATGGCACACTTTTCTTATATGATGTTCCTCAACTGAGTACAATGATCTTTGTACTTCACTGATTCCATTTTAAGAGTTTCAGTACTCAGCTGAACATCCATGTGAATGTTATCAGAATGTTATTTTTTATCTGTATATAGACACACAGATATTATTGTTATGGATGGCACACTTTTCTTATATGATGTTCCTCAACTGAGTACAATGATCTTTGTATTTCACTGATTCCATTTTAAGAGTTTCAGTACTCAGCTGAACATCCATGTGAATGTTATCAGAATGTTATACTTTATCTCTGTACAGACACACTAGATATTGTTAAGCGGATGGCACACTCTTCTTATATGATGTTCCTCAACTGAGTACAATGATCTTTGTACTTCACTGATTCCATTTTAAGAGTTTCAGTACTCAGCTGAATATCCATGTGAATGTTATCAGAATGTTATTTTTTATCTGTATATAGACACACAGATATTATTGTTATGGATGGCACACTTTTCTTATATGATGTTCCTCAACTGAGTACAATGATCTTTGTACTTCACTGATTCCATTTTAAGAGTTTCAGTACTCAGCTGAACATCCATGTGAATGTTATCAGAATATTATACTTTATCTCTGTACAGACACACTAGATATTGTTAAGCGGATGGCACACTCTTCTTATATGATGTTCCTCAACTGAGTACAATGATCTTTGTACTTCACTGATTCCATTTTAAGAGTTTCAGTACTCAGCTGAACATCCATGTGAATGTTATCAGAATGTTATTTTTTATCTGTATATAGACACACAGATATTATTGTTATGGATGGCACACTTTTCTTATATGATGTTCCTCAACTGAGTACAATGATCTTTGTACTTCACTGATTCCATTTTAAGAGTTTCAGTACTCAGCTGAACATCCATGTGAATGTTATCAGAATGTTATTTTTTATCTGTATATAGACACACAGATATTATTGTTATGGATGGCACACTTTTCTTATATGATGTTCCTCAACTGAGTACAATGACCTTTGTACTTCACTGATTCCATTTTAAGAGTTTCATACTCAGCTGAATATCCATGTGAATGTTATCAGAATGTTATACTTTATCTCTGTACAGACACACTAGATATTGTTAAGCGGATGGCACACTCTTCTTATATGATGTTCCTCAACTGAGTACAATGATCTTTGTACTTCATTGATTCCATTTTAAGAGTTTCATACTCAGCTGAATATCCATGTGAATGTTATCAGAATGTTATTTTTTATGTATACAGACACATAGATATTATTGTTAAGGATGGTACACTTTTCTTACATGATGTTCCTTTGTAGAAAATGATCTTTGTACTTCACTAATTCCATTTTAAAAGCTTCAGAAGAATATTCTTTATCTATATAAAGACACACTAGATATTACCTGTACGTAGATGACAAGTTGTTCTTATGTAAATTTCCATGTAGATGTTGTTTCTTTCTGTACGTTGTGTTCATTTGAGAATCCGTTCTGAAAATGTTAACCTAATGACGTTCTTTATCTGCGTACAACACTAGATATTACTGCAACGTGGATGACACACTTTTCTTGTAATAATTTCGATGTACATGAAGTTTCTTTCTAGATAATGATCATTGTACTTAGTTTATTACAGATTCCGAAAATGTTAATAGAATGTGAGTCAATGATAACGAGATATTTTTTTATTCAATTGAACAGTGAATCATTAGAATATTGTCATTTCCAATAACACTGTAGTCTACAGGGTAGTTATAGTCATGAAGCAATGACACCACCTCATTATATATAAATATACGCCATTTGTTTGACGACATGTTTTTCAAATGCTAGAGAGGGAAAACGGAGTCTGCGAGATGGACACCATAATCAACAGATGTCAACTCCCATATATATGTGGTCGCTGTAGCTCAATAATAGTGTTCACCTCTGGTGCATGGGGTCCTTGGTTCGATCCCAGCGCGCGCCAAGTGAACTTTGTGGTAAACAAACACCGTATGCATGAGTTTTCTCGGGGTTCTCCCGTTTCCTCACACTTTTTTCATTCCACCATTTCATTCATTTATCATCATTACCGTCTCCTTTAGCCTAGCCGGCATATTCGTGGGATGTAAAACTTAAATATTTCATTTCATTTTCATTTTCAACTCCATATAATTACTTTGCCATTTGTGGAATTCTCAAGTGTACGTACAAAATGAAAACATAGGATTTGAATAATCTCCGAGAGAGGAGAAGAACTGCAATGTCTGTTCTAAATCCTAATGTGTCAAAGAGAAATCAAAGAAAGTTCGAGGTCAATCTTTAGATCGTTATTCATACTGAAACCTTTTCTCTAATTTCTTTAACGATACTTTTAACTTTTTCAGAGGTTTTCTTGTGCATGTTCCATTGCTTTTTTTTTTTTTTTTTTTTTTTTTTTTTTTTTTTTTTTTTTTTTTTTACAAATTTCAATGTTTATATTGTTCCGTTATCCCCTCAAGCCTGTAGTACAAAACATTTCCACGTTGAAACCTGTTCTACCAATAATCTCTTAATAACAAAATAATAATAGGTAAAACGCTGGCATTGAAACTGGATAAAACAACAACAGTTCGTAAGATTTTTGACTACTCCATTAGTAAGGAAACTATGTGTATTCAAAGTAAACTGGAAGCAAAATGTCAAATGGAACTTTAATCAAGGAAATTGGGAAATTATTGGGTTATACTAAAGATCCAATGGTAGAGTTTCCTCAGGAATACAGGATAAAGTAGAAAGACTGTCCCCAAGAAACGGAATATTATCTTTGTAAATAATTTTCATTGCTTTCCAAAGTAGGGCTAATACACATCCCGTTCAAGATAATACGATAAAGATATATCTTAAAGCCAATAATTCTACTAATATAAAAGATAACAGGAAACAAAATGGGAAAATATAACACACACTATTCTTTTTGTGTACGTTATTTTTAATAAAACTGTTGAAAATCATACAATTAGCACAAATTTTGCATAGGCTTTACAAATGTTGTCAGTGACATTCCGAATATCTTAAAAGTTCGTATTTTCACAATCATGAATCATACCTTCTCCATGTAGGCGGTCTCTTCTCTGTGTTACACAATAAAAATATACAAACAGTTTCCGATAATGAGAATCAATCTCAAGTCAATCATTGTTTACCATTCTGTAAAGGAACTATTATTTGTGGCAAACTCGCCGTTTAATAGGGCTCCTTCAACTCTATATTGAGCATATTTATTATAATAATCAGTCTACATCTGGTATCTTAAAAGCTTTTACATGGATTTTTTTCTGATTTTGTTGTGTACATTTTGACAAACTCTAATTACTGAACTGCATTTAAATATTCCCCTCAGTTTTTGTATTACAAAATTCATTTTCGGGTGTGTAATTAAATCTCCCTAATAGTATTCTAGACTTTGAATAGCCTTACTCAATCTTAAGTCTATAGACTTGTACAAACTGCATTTACACAGCTGCATTTTTAACCAAGACTGTAGCAAACATGCTACTTACTTAGTTGCAAGTTTGCTTCAGACTAGCCAATAATACTTAATATAAGGCTAACCTTAAAATTCCTTTAACTTGACGCTTCTGTCAAGCATGACTTAGAATTTACACTTAGCAAAGCCATACACAAGGAGAATCTCTAAGGCTGAGTTTAATGCTCATGTGTATTTGCGCAGCCTTCATTCGTACACGTCCTATCTAAATGTACGCAGGTTTATACGTCAGGGCTATCTGAACTCAAAGCGTGATTTAAAATTTACATATGGTACAGCCATACAAAAAGATAGTCTCTAAGGTTATGTTTGTAAAGGGAAACTAAAGGCTAACTTTGTTACCGTAGACATGCTTCCTTACTAGAGTATTTTATACGTAATACAGTTTCCAATGTTATGAAACGACGTAAATATTTAATGTTTTTAAATATTTATATTTTCATAGTTGTTATTATTTATGGTAATTTTGGTCCCTTTCTTTTTAACCATATTGCAGTCTTCTATACTTTCCTTTTTCTTCGGTTTTGTCAACAATTACGAAGAAAAAAGTATTTACTACATTTATTTAATTTATGTATACATATAACTTCCATCTTTGTTAATGTATCTTTCACTAAGTACATACAGAAGCTACGAAGTTTATGGTGGTTATGTTAGAATATTTTCTACCACTGATTGCATGACATGTTTCCCAGCTATTCGAGTGGAAAAAGGATCATTGCAGAATATACAGTGATTTGCCCATGTGAATTTTTAAATCTAAAAGAAAAAGTATGCTTTGAAAGCCTTGGATCTAGATTATGTCCAGGAGAGGATGATCACTGCTATGGCTGATCTAAATTCTTACGCGTTGAAGTCAAAGAAACACGGTGGAACATTTAAGAAAATGTATTGACAATGATGGCACGCATGTGGAACAGTGATTACGCTAGAGGGGGGAAGGGGAGAGAGCGTCCTTGGTCGCAATGCCTGTCCCCCTTCCAACTCAGACATGTAACGTAGTTTAAATATCCTGTTCGGAATACAAACATAAATAAATAAATAAAAACCTACTACCACCAAAAAATTGTATGCCCCTCTGTTTGCCTCCCACGAAAATAAAGCTCGTGTTGTCTCTGATGTGAAGTTAATTTTGTGCAACATAAATATTTTTCCCGTTAGCTCCAGACTCCAGACATATCTACCGGATACTTTAAATTTGTCTTTACAACGTAAGTTATTTATAATCTGATATTCTTGTTAGTATCTTCATTAAATGTAACTTCAGATATATGTTTTACTCATTATATTTACTAATTGTAGTTACAGTGAAGGATTAATTTCTATCTTCACTCAACATAACGTGTTTAATACGTTTTTCTTATATCTTTGTTCATCATTATTTTGCGTGGGAGTCCAAGTACCCATGTTCATATTGTTTTAGGAACGTGATTTTTGTATCCGTATCTCAATGTATTAAATGTTATTTTTTTGCACATGTTATTGGAGATTAAAACACGTAAACTTACCTTTGTGTACGCCACTGGTATCATCTAACTCACTGCCTAACAAATACACTATTAACAGTACTATTAACAAGCGTAGTAGAACAAGTAAATACTGCCCTCCTTTTCTTCAGTCGTTCAACTATATGGGGCCTAACTCTTGGTAATATTTGCTAAGTAACTACAACGTTATGTTAGCCTATCCCATAACACTGAAAACATACTTCTAGTTGCTTCTTTTAATTCTCCTACAATTTCTGGAGTAATCGTTATAAATTTCCGTAAGAAACAAGAAAATATATTATTCCGTGCCACTCACAACACACACACACACACACACACACACAAAAAAAAAAAAAAAAAAAAAAAGGATGGCGCCTCTCAATTACAGGTTAAAGACTTAAATAAATCTAGGAAGACTTCCTCACTAATTAAGTCATTCTTGTTATTTTATTTTTGAAGCTAATTGTTACGTATGCTAGTCACTAGATATTGTAGTACACACATATGAGAAGCAGTCAAAACGTTCCTGGAATATTGTTGTAGTTCTGGCTTCGGTAATGCAATTACAATGAATCTCGTGCAATACAGTCCCTAATTCTGAGTTTAACAAGTGTGAACACGTCTTAACAGGCAGTGTACAAATAGTGTAGTTAAACGGAAGTGTATGTGTAGTGATCAGTTGGTGCGATTTCACAGATCGTGCAACGTGCAAACATCAAGTTCATGTGAAAATTGGGGAATATCTTGGTTCAGACTTAAAAACAGTTTAGCATTATCGGATGCTTGGCTGTTTCCAAAGCTAAAAATGGACCTTTTTCGTTTCACCAACGTAGAAGAGATCAAACCCAATGCGACAGCTGAACTTCAGAAGATATATATATATACACACACAAAAAAAAAGCCTTTCGTCGGTGTTTCAACCAATCACGGAGCAGTGGAACAAATGTGTGTGTGTGTGCGTGTTACGACGAAGATGCCAACGTTGAAGGCAATTAAGTAAATGTGGAGTTATATTGTGGTAATAAGAGCTACAACAGAATTCCGGGAACTCTTTTGACTGCTCCTCGCATATTTATATGTATATTCAAGATATGGTATGAAGTACAAAATGTAATCATTAATTAGTTTTAGAGAGAAAATTCTAAAGAACAATGTAATAAGTTTAATATTAAGTAAGAAATCACCATTGCTCAATTTTTATGAGTCTCAAGTTTTGCCATTTTGCTTTCTTTATAAATATACGAAGAAACTATTGAAGATTCGTACGTAAGAATTAAATCCTTACATTTGACGATCCATGCCTTTTTACTAAAAGCTTATTTTATTTAGTTATAACACCATGTCTCATACTTTATGGAGAAGCCGCGGTGACTCACACGGAATGTACTTGAACCTGAACCCACAAAGTAAGGGTGATGTATATATTTCCTGAAAGCCTGGGTCAAGGTAAGATCAAAACCGGTTACCAAAATTGGGGAGGTCTCAAGCATTTCGCTGGAGAGCAGCACGTTACTCATTTTTATTAACACCTTTAAGTGTGTCTTGAAGTCCGTTGCAATTCCGAAAAATCTCAAACGGTGGGACAAATATGAAAACACAAAAACATGCCTTTCATCATTTCAAAAGTATAACGTATCAAAGTAAAATAAATTGTCCTAGGGTCCCCAGTAAGGTCCCAGATGGGGTCCAACTCAAAATTTTTAAATGGAAAGGGGTATCAACTTGCATATCGTATGAAAGTTCGTGTTAAATAAAAGAAGATAAATCAAGTCGCGACTCTCTACGATAAGCCTGTGCAAAATAGCGGTGAGTCAAAATATCAACACAATCTTCATTGCAAAGTCTATGGTCATTCGTATGAATCTGAAACGGTGGAATAGGTGTAGAAACAAAAACACAAATATGTCATTATTTCAAAAGTATAATGATTCAATAAAAAAATGTTGAAGGGTCCCAGACGGGGTCCAACTCAATATGTTGAAATGGAAAGGGGTTCAAGTTGAGTATCGCATGAAAGCTTATATTAAGTGAAAGAAGAGAAAACAAGTCTCGACTCTTGATGAAAAAGTCTATTGTCACTTATATTAATCTGAAGCGGTGAGACAGGTGCAAAAACAAAACAAAACAAAAACTAGAATGTATCAAAGGAAATGACTCGTGCCATTCTGCAATGCTTATCGACAGTCGAGACTTGTCCAATGTCCAATTATGTATCATTTAACACGAACTTTCACATGATGTGCTTATTTACTGGGCACTTGAAACTTTTGAGTTGGACCCCGTCTTGGATCCTGCAGTTTAAACTGGGATATTTCTTTTTTCCTGATACATTCTAGTTTTTTTTTTTTTTTTTTTTTTTTTTTTTTAACATCTGTCTCACCGTTTCAGATTAATAGGAGTAACAATAGACTTTTTCAGCAAGAGTCGAGGCTTGTTTCCTTTTCTTTCACTTAATATAAGCTTTCATACGATACTCAATTTGAATCCCTTCCTATTTCAACATTTTGAGTATGACCCGGTCTGGGACCTTGGAAGATTTTTTTTTACTTTGAATCATTATACAAATAATGACATATCCGTGTTTTTGTTTTTACACCTACTCCACCGTTTCAGATTCATACGAGTGGTCATAGACTTTGCAATGAAGATTGTGTTGATATTTTGACTCACCGCTATTTTGCACAGGCTTATCGTAAGAGTCGCGACTTGATTTATCTTCTTTTATTTAACTCCAACTTTCATATGATGTGCAAGTTGATCCCCCTTTCAATTTAAATTTTTTTTAGTTGGACCCCATCTGGGACTCTGGGACAATTTATTTTACTTTGATACGTTATACTTTTGAAATGATGAGACATGTTTTTCTGTTTTCATATTTGTCTCACCGTTTCAGATTTTTCGGGGTTGCAACGGACTTTAAGACACGGTTAAAGGTGTTAATAAAAATGAGTAACGTGCTGCCCTCCAGCGAATTGCTTGAGACCTCCCCAATTTTGATCTTACCTTGACCCAAGCTTTCAGGAAATATATACATCACCCCCACTTTGTGAGTTCAGGTTCAAGTACATCCCGTGTCAGTGGCAGAGCATTCACCTCTGGTGCTCTGGGTTCCCTAGTTCGATTCCAGCTCCTGCCAAGTGGGTTTTGAGGTGGACAACACGGTGTATGTGGTTTTTTCCTCGAGATTCTTTCGTTTCCCCCTTTCTCCTTCATTGATTACACAGCTACACACACACAAAATTAAAGTTTTGTGCACCGGGCCCCAGGGGATGGATTCGATGTATTTTGTTACGCTGAATACAAATTTCGAAATCCTAGAACGATTGACCGTGTGTTTTATTTTATGGGCGAAAAACTTCAGCAATTTTGGACAGGGAGGACACACGTTTTTCGCGTAACAAAATACACCGAATCCATACCCTGGGGTCCACTAGTTTTTTTTTTTTTTTTTTTTTTTTTTTTTTTTTTTTTTTTTTATGACTCCTATGTGTATCCTCCGTATCCAAAATCGCTAGTTTTTCGCCCATATAAAAACTAACTCGGTTGATTGCCCTAGTGTTTCGAAATTTGGATTCTGTGTAACATAATACATCGAATCCATACCCTGAGGTTCGCAGCACAAAACTTTTTGTTTTTCGTATGACCGTTTAATGTGTATATTACCTATCTAAAATCGCTCAAGTTTTTCGCCCATTAAAAAAAAAAAAAAAGACATGATTGATCGTTCTGGGGTTTTGAAATTTAGATTCGGCGTAACAAAATACATCGAGTCCATACTCTGGACTCCGGTGGACAGAACTTCTATTTTGTGTGTGTGGCTGTGTTATCATTACCGTCTTCCTTAGCGTCGGTGCATAATCTACTACTAAGCTATTATTTTTTTTTAATTTCATGTCTTATGAAGTAAAAATCCAAATTCCATTAAAAAGAAACAAAACTCTCTGGAACTACAGACCACGAGTACCAGTGGCGAATAGATAATAGACGTTACAATGGATCGGATTTATCTACCTTTTAATTCTAGTAGCTTTCCAATGCTAATGCTAAAAATTATACAGAGTGTTTCTAACAATACCGACAATGTTTGGGAGGTGATTCCTGACACCAAGATAAGACAAAAAGTAAAGCCCAACATGGGTGCATAAATCCGTCATTTCAGTTATAGCATGCCGAAAACATGAACTCTAAAGATCCATAGATCCAATACTATAAGACCTACCATAATCCCGGTCAAGAATCCACTTAGGAACTAGTATGTTTCCTAACCAAATATCCATGTTTCAGAATCCTGCGGTACTTCCGCAATAATTTTTATAGAGGTGAGTACTTCAAATTATAAGTCCGTAGCCAAACTCCCTCTATAAAAATTGTTGTGTGAGTACCGCAGGATTCTGAATCGTGTACGCACGTATTAATTCCTAAGCGAAGTATTGACCCGACTACGGTAGGTCCCATAGTATTGTCGCTATGAATCTTTAAAGTTCATTTTTTTTTTCATGTTTTCGGCAGCCTATAACTCCGAAAGAAAGCATTTGTGCACCCAGGTTGGTCTATACTTTCTGTATTATCTTGGTATCAGGAATTACCTCCCAAATGTTGTCAATGTTGTTTTGAAATACCCTGTATTTCTACCCAGAACTGAATCCAGAGCACCGCAATTCCGAGCATATTTTTTAACTAAGGTTTTAATTCCGCTTTAAACTTCATTCAAAACAGAATTAGGATTGGTTTTTACACATGGTGTCTTCAACTTAAATTTTCTTTCGTTGATTACTTAATGAATTAAAAAAAATACATTATCAACTAATAACAAAATTACTGTACTTCGTAAAGCAACGTAGGTACATTTCTTAAAGGATTCGCATTGAGAATAGTGATAAATCTTTGCTGAAACGTCTGCGTTCAGAATAAACAATTGGATGCTTGATGAGTACAATAATTTTGTTATTCCTGTGTATTTTATTCACCAAACAAGTTAGAAAAGAGACATAAAAGATGACATTATAGGCCTTATATTGCCTGTAATTAAGTATAACTGTACAAATTATATTGTTAGCATTATAACAATTCTTAATGATTTCTTTTACATAACTTATGGTTTATTAGTAAAAGTCAGGTTGAATTACAAAGTGATTATAATGCTGTTTTGGTGTAGAAAGTTGGGGATGAACAATGATTAACATGTACTATTTTTCTATTTTTATTATTGGTCAAATTGAAAAGTCATTATCAGTAAAAAATAAAATGTAATAACATATGTTGGAACTTCTGGTAGAAAATTTGAAATGATAATGAAGTATTGTGATTAGATTCTCTTCATTTCTTATTTCTAATCCTGCAATTATTTGCGGAAAGGTGCCACTATGTAACAAGTTGTAATTGACAACGTAATCAAAACAACACTTTTAAAAACACATCCATATTCTTCCATTTTGTTCACTTTTTCTTGTACTTACCAACATTCTTTCTTTTTATTCACTGTTTCTTTTATTCGCCTATATTGTTTTCCTTTATTAACTATTTCTTGTGTTTGCTTCTATTCTTTCCTTTGGTTCACTATTTCTTGCTCATGCCTATATTCTTTCATCTACTGTTTCTTGTATTCACCTATATTCTTTTAACTATTTTCTGTATTGTCCTATATTCCTTCCTTTTTTCATTATTTCTCGTATTCTATAGTCTTTCCTTTTATTCACTATTTATTGTGTCTATTCTCTCCGTTTGTTCACTATTTCTCGCAACCCCCTATATTCTTTTATCTACCATTTCTTGTATTCGCCTATATTCCTTCTTTTTATTCACTATTTATTGTATACGCCTATATTATTTGCTTTTGTTTGCTATTTCTCGTATTCACCTATATTCTTCTCTTTGATTCACTATATTTCTTGTATTGGCCTATATTCTTTCCTTTTCTTCAGTATTTCTTGCATTGGCCTATATTCTTTCCATTTATCCACTATCTATTGTATTGACCTATATTCTTTTGTCCGTTAATTCTTGTCTTCACTTATGTTCTTTTTTCTATCCGCTATTTCTTGTATTCGCCACTATTCTTTCCTTTGTATTCACTATTTATTGGATAGGCCTAAATTCTTTCCTTTTCTTCACGATTTCTCGCATTGGCCTATATTTATCCATTTATCCAATACTTTCCTTTTATCCACTATTTCTTGTATTCGCCTATACTCTACCCTTTTTATTCCTATTTCTTGTATTTTCCATCTTCTCAATCTTAATTTTACCCATGTATCCAGATAATTTTATTAGTTCGAATGTTAAAATCATTTATTACTAAATTCAGTGTGTGTATATATTATTTATTCTACAAATTTTCGCTCTATTTATACATAATTGTTTCGTCACAATTTAATAAAGTAATATGTAATAGCATTACTTTATTAAACTGAAAATAGAAGGTATATGTAAAATTTCTCTCTACTTAATCAATTTCATGTATTTGTTGTTACAATGTTGGAAAATATTTTCTGCTCAATTGTTAACTAATGAACTATAAATACGAATGTATTTATTTTTACATACCTCGTATGTTTTTACTGTAATAAAAGATTGTTATGTCTGTACAAGCAATTTCGATTTTCTTGAGAAATTCTATCATTTTTATCCCCCTCTGAAGACAAGTATACTGCATAAATTTCGATAATGTATCAAATTGCTAATTTTTTCTTCTCCTGGTAGTAAAAAAATAGGTTTCTTCCAGGGTAGCTGAAATATTTCTCGGCTCCAAATCTTTTTTTTTTTTTTTTTTTTTGTAAAACCTACATTAAAACTAAAAAGAATCCACCTGCAAAAAAATATATTTTTATTTTTTTTAGTTTAATGTCCCGTTCAGCAGCGAAGCTATATGAGACGTGAACCTACTGATTAACGTGGAATCCGAACCACATGAGCTTCGGCCGGGAATCGAACTCGGGTCTCCCACACCACGCCACGCCAAACCTAAAACAAATCATTATATAAAAATTATATAATATGTATGTAAGTGTATTTTTAATGTTAATTAATAACAAGTAACATTTAATTGAGAACTTTCATTCATTAAGATGTTAACTAATTACTATTAATTTCAAAGGTATGTAGTAACCAAACTATATTTTGGACTTTAAATACAAACATTAAACATATTCTTCACCTCCATTGATCAATATTGAGAAATTCGCAAAGAAGGCTCCTTCTGAATTTCTGTTGCATTTCTCAAAATATATTTTACCATAAAAGAATGGAAATTAAAATTATATTTGTTTGGTCACATACAGAGCAGAATTTCAAAAGTTTATGATATATATATATATATATATATATATATACAAGTAGATAAAAATATACAACTAGATATGAAACACACACGCAAAAAAAAAAAAAAAAAAAATCATTGCGATGGAGACATGATCCCAATAAATTTGTTCGGATTGGAATTATTTCATATATCAATGGAATAAAGAAATCAGTGGTAGTGATCAGTCTTTCTCGTTGGACTAAGTTCTGATTCCTTAAGCCCCTATTCTACAACTGCTTCAAGTTGGAAAATGTTATTATTTCCCTTGTTTACCTTGATTTTTAATATTCCTACGCTAAAAGCAGGTTGCGTGTGTCTCTTCACCTCTCTTACTTTCATGGTTTCATTCTTACCGTCATAATTAATCCGATTGGGTAGAAAAGCGGTATTGACTAACGAAATTCATCAACAAGAAAGCAGCGAGGAGAGACTGACCATTTGTGGTTCTGAAAACGCTCCTGCGTACATTTACACGTGATTACTTGGTACCGTGTACGTGACATCGTTATTAATAGAAGATCCATTCAATACATTACCAGAAAAGTTGTATTTAAAAAATGCAAAACTTTACCAAAGTTCGTGCTTCTTTTTTATTTTTTGATGTCATTTTGGAGAGAGGCCATGTTACGGGATATGAAGTAAGGACCCGCTTGGACATCTTTATTACATGTAGAAATTCAGTCATCAATTGAAGCCAAGCAGCCTTTGGAGAGTTCACTGTCTGATGGTTATTCACATTAACCTGTTGTTTTACGTCGACCAGCTGACATCAACTTCCGGGATTTAACTATTTATTATTTTACTGTTTATAAGGTAGTCTGTATACGCAAGTAATATTTGTAATAAACAGTGGTAGCTTTTCCTGATACCTTTAATTCCTTGCTACATCAGTCTCACACGCGACGTACAACAGAATATCGGTGGTAATAACATCAGGCAGTGAACTCTTTGCTGCTTGGCTTCCATTGATGACTAACTTGAGTTTCAACATGAAATAAAGATGTCCAAGCGGATCCTTACTTCATATCCCGTAACACTGCAAATATTATCAGATGGGCAAAGCACCGCTGGCTCCAAAGGCGAGACTGCTACATGGGGGCAACTGAATCTCAATTGTTATTTGATTTTCAATAACAGTGTTACGAGTATTTCTAACAGCCACACGAAAACTTCTTAGTTACAAACATACGCAGGCTTTCCAATGCTAATGAAAAAAAAAAAAAAAAAAAAAAAAAATACAGGAAATCATGACGAAAAAATATAGGAGGTTTCGCGAAGCTGTGAAAGAGGAACATTTCAATTATCCAATAGGTAGAAAAATAATGGAAATTACAGCAATTGTTATATGAACATACATTCTACTCTAAATATAACTAAATGGGTAATTATCTCGTTGCAAAACTTTATACGAAATCCTTAGTATTTTAGTACGCAGCTCACCAATAGTAAGCAACAACCACAATGAAAGTAAAAAAGGATAAGCATCAGAACATCAGTTTTTGTACGTATAAGTCTCCAAGACGTGAATAATTTCATCATTAAATAAAATCTAAAATGTAAACATTCTGTAGATGGCGCTTTTAAGGTAAGATTTGACTATGTGTAACATATTCTACAATTATCTGCCTACAACTAGTGCAAAACATATTGATACATCTAAATAAATTACCTGTAAGTCTCTAAAATCACTACGTACTCCATAAAACTTTTTAATTAATATGACGAAACTACTTTATATTTTGTTCCATTTTGTAGGGGTATGAATACTTTTTGCGCTAACTGTATATTGTTTGGTGTAATTATCTTTAGACAATGACCAGAAGAGGACGAAACACAGAAGTCTCCATTCAACCACCCTACTGTGGAGACAAAAAGCCACCAACCACCCACAACTTATTTCCTTATGTTATTTTCACAAGTGGAAGTAGCAATGCCACAAAAATATAGGTTTCGTTAAAATATAGAAAATATAGGATTTTATAGGAAGAGACTCAAATATATAGGAAAAATAGGAAATATAGGAGCATTCGAAAGTCTGCATACGATTTGTAAATTGCATAAGAAAAGTTTTGAAATAAGAAACCAACAATCTTTATTTATATTAATACCAGATCAATTATAATATTCATTATTCATTTGCTTTATTAAAAGAAACATGGAGAAAAGTAACAATTTGCAATGCTTCTAATAAGTAAAAACAAGAGAAGTTGAATGACTGAAGTTACTCCTTAGCAATAAACGGTTTTCTCCGAAATTTCAAAACGTGTTTTATTGTACAAAAACTGTTTTCAACCAATATATACGTGACGTATGTTCTCCCTGAGTACTACATAGTACTACAAGATGCCTAGTTTCTTTTCCATCACGGCGTGTGGTTGTTGCATAGGTTCACTGAACTCTCGTTGATTCAAGAAGTCCGTGAAATCGATTTCCTCGTCTCTACCCGTGAGGACGTCGTACATAAAATTCGAGCTTTGGAGAAAGGGAAGGTGGCCCACTTTCTTGGCGGCTGTCAGTTCCATTTGCAGTCGCAGCGGGGCATGAAGGCCCTGAGTATTCCGTAAAGCCAGCATATCCATTCGGGCTTGATTTTCACGGTACTGAAATAAGCAAGAAAAATAACAATGAGTTAATGAAATAAATTGATGCTTACTGATAGCTAATATTTAGAAATGACTTTTACCTTTAGACATAATGCTAACACACGTAGGGAAAAAGGGGATGGAATGGAAAGGGAAAAGAGCACTAAATTTAAAATTGCTAAATAGTTTCGACAAGGCTCCTCTTGTCTTCTTTAGTTGGTTGGTAATTTTTAAACATCTCCTGACAAAATATTAAGATTTTTCACTATCACTGATACCGGGCACATAAAGAATGCTGCTTTGCACTTAGAACTCCAGGCTGAATGTGGATGTAACGTTCAACATTCAGAACAGCGTAAGGAAGTGCACATTTCGCTTTTAAATTACTTACGAGAATCTAAAGGATATTTTTTTTTAGGGAATTAGGAAGGATGAATAACTTACAAAGAATGAAAAAGTGAATGACTGGACCAAGCCTCGAACCCGGGATGTCCAGCATATGGTACCGTCTTGATCCAGTCAATCACTTTTCCACTCTTTGTAAGTTATCGAATTCGCACCCACAGAGGACGTGGTGTGTGGAAAAAAAAAAGGTCGTTTCCTCCTTTCATTAATATATATGAAACTAGCAGCGTTCACCCCGCTTCGCTGCGGTCACCCCGGAACGCAATAAACTTTGTTACTTAGATAATTTTTACTTTTTCGCTTTCAAGTGATATGATAAAAACCATAGAAGATTGCAGTAAATGTTAACATTATATCGCCTGTCATTTATGTTAACCCGCCCCGCTTCGCTGCGGTCACCCCGGAACGCAATAAACTTTGTTACTTAGATAATTTTTACTTTTTCGCTTTCAAGTGATATGATAAAAACCATAGTAGATTGCAGTAAATGTTAACATTATATCGCCTGTCATTTATGTTAACCCGCCGAGTGACACGGTCATGCGGGTTGCATATAAATACGTTTATTTTTACCTATGATGAACTAACAAAGGATTTGTACGTTATGGACACTTGAATGGTCAATTATCTCAAGACACTGGTAATTAAAAATTAAAGTGATATGATAAAAACCATCTAGGGTCCAAATCCTAATAACCCCCCAAAAATGAAAGAAATTGGTTCAGCCGTATTAGCGTGATGAGGGAACAAAGGATTTGTGCGTTCTCTTTTATATATAAGATTACAACCGCCAAAAGATGTTCTCATATATATGAACACTGGATTGTCTAAGCACAGCAGGGGGAGTCTGTGGTTTAAGACACGTGGTCTGAGTGGAGAGAACCGACTTCAAGAGTGTGGCTATTCTTGGGAGCGGACTGAATGACGTAATGGTTAACGCATCGGCACGGTATGCCGAAAATCCCGGGTCTGGGTCCTGGTCTAGTCATTCACTTTCTTCATTCTGTAAGCTATTGAATTCTCACCTACAGAGAATGTAAATGAAATGAAATGAAATCTTTGAGTTTTACGTCCCACGGTTATGCCAGTTAGGCTAAAGGAGACGGTGATTATGAGAAATGGATGAAATAGTGGAATGAAGAAAGTGGGAAGAAACGGGAGAACCCCAAGAAAACCCACGAGCACGGTGTTTGTCCACCACAAAGTCCACACGGCGCGAGCTGGGATCGAACCACGAACCCCAAGCACCGGAGGTGAACGCTCTACCACTGAGCCACCGCGCCCCCTTACAGAGAATGTAGTGCGTAAAAAAAATAAATAAAATAAAAATAAAAACGGTTGTATCCTCCTTTCATCAATATATAAGAAGGGTCAATTTACATGAGGAACTACGTTCTTCATCTATGCAGTACGGGTGATATTGGAGTATGTTATACCGTGAGGAGATGAAATATAATTACTTAATAACGTAATACGATGCATATTAACAGGGTTGGCAAAAACCATGGTTTTTATTAAAAAAACCAAATAAACCGGTTTTTTTGGTTTAAACCAGGTTTTTTTGGTTTAAACCAGGTTTTTATGGTTTAAATAATTTGCTCTATATATTCATATCATATATGGACAGAAATAAGTTTTTTTCGCTTTGATGTTAGTATGCGACAACCGAGTTATGCTGGAAGGGGTCACATAAGCTTAAAGCGGAATAAAAACCGCTTCTCGAGTTACATCCGAAAGAAATTGTCCTCCATTTGAACTCGGAACCAGGACTAATTGGCCACAAATGCGATACGTCTGCCGACTCACTCACGAAGGAATCCTGATAAAAAAAACGTTGTACTGATCTTTACATGCTTCTTAATATAACCGTCAAGAGTCATTTCAGAAGGACAAAAAGATAAACAGTTGCACAAGTGAAACCATTACACAGAATTACATATGAACAATTTCAAAGTAGTACGGAGTACAGAAGAACTAATTTAGTTCAAGTTAGTTAATAACGACTTTTATTGGTCCAAATTAAAGAAATACACCGACTTAATCTGCATATCAATAAGAAAAGTGGATAAATATACGAATTATTTGAGTCCACTTTGGCTCAGACTCATTTATACATAAATAGATACCAAAGATACTTATTTCACTAAAGGCCTCTCGTGAGGTCTGTATGACCCCCCCCCCCTCCACACACACACAAAAAGTACGGCATTTTCGATGTATTTTATCAATAGTAAACATTGAAACGAAACAATATTTAGAATTTTTCTTCGATTGCAATTACATAACAATAATAACTACAAAAAATCACAAAATAAACATTTATAAACTTATAAAAAAAAAAGTTGCTTTTGTAGTATAATCTTTTTGAGTAATGAATGGGGAATTTAGGTCTGGATATAATACGAATAATATACGGGAGTGAAACGTGATAACCCACAAATGTGTGTTCATCAATATTTTACAAACACTTACACTTTTACGAACATTTTTTGTTTTTTGGTTTAAACCAGTTGGTTTTTTTGAAAAAACCAGCTGGTTTAAACCTAGGTTTAAACCACCTTGGTTTAAACCAGCCAACCCTGAATATTAATAATAATAAAGTTAAAATTTTATTCACTGAAGCATCCAAATGTTAAAACTATGTACCGACGGCATAGTTCGTATCTTCAACTGGAGTGCAGTTAGTATATAAAGAATGCCGTCTTCTACAAGTAGTGGTAGTTTGTGCCAATAATAAGTAATCGTCGGAGAGATCTTGCGGAAAACACCTCCGATAACTAAATGACCAATCAGAACCCTCATTTCAAACAATTAACAGTCGCTTGTCAACTCCACATGGAATCTTACTCGCCACACTTCCAAATGCTGTCCTTTAACTTAGTGCTCGATTCCCTACTTTTTTAGACCAGCTTTCTTGTTTTTACATTGCCTGACATCTGTTTCATATCAGCCATAGTATTGGGAAGAAAGAACAGACACGAATAGTAGGTGTAAGACGTTGCAATCCCGCAAATGCGGTCAAAAGAGGGATGGAAAAAGGAATACTTTTTGTAAAATTCAGCATGGGAACTTCAAAAAGACATTTGCCGAACTGTACTCCTACCAAGTGAACATACTATGTTTCAATCAACTCTTGTCATCTTTATCATGTGGTTTTAAGGATAGGATTATGTTGCTAATAGAATTACATGTATTATCAGTACTTTCCAATTGTAGAGGAAAACGTTGATGTTTCCTTCAGTCGGAGTTATTAAAAATTTTTGTTAAAGACCTCTACTCTACTTCTTATCATTCACTTTCGAAATACACACAAATACTTATGTCATATTAACCCCTTCCGTTCCGTAACATCTAGGTGAATGCCATGAAGTACTCCGTTGCAAGATATCAGTGACACCTATGGGGATGTAATGAAAATGTATCCTTTATTACCAGTCGTATTAATCCCGGAGATGATGTTTTTTTTTTTTTTTTTTTTTTTTTTTTTTTTTTTTTTTTTTTTATCAAAGGCACGAGTTCATTCTATTATTTCTATTTAGATGACAGCACTTTACTGACAAAAGAAAAATGCAGACCACTAGATTGCAGACCTAAGGGAGTATTCAATTACGACACAAATGTGTTGGTTTTGACAATAAGCAATTGGCAACTTCGAGATTGGAAAAGAAAAAGAAAATTCTTTGATCTTCAGTCAGTGATGCCAACCTGAAGCAGCATACAATCCTTCGGAACATCAAAATTTCCCTTTTTCAGTTTAAATGTTCCACAATGCAAATAATTTATTTCTTTATTAGTTGCAAATATTATGCTCTCCTCGTGCGTGCACAATAACTATGCCCTATATAACGGTCTACACTGTTTTTAACAGTAAATGAAAACATGGCACTACAGCATGCACATAGGAAAATGACACCTGGAACGCAATGGGTTAATACACTTGATAATAATGTTTCTGATTCTGCGTTATTTATATATATATAGCCTATTAGTTGAAATGTCCGTTCTTCGCACGGAAAAGGTTATGTAAAGTATTTTTAAAAAACTACCCTTTACGATACTCATTTCAATAAAAGTGTAATGATAATAATCTTTAAGATTTTTGGCAGAACATTTTTGACCCTCCTAAACCACAGGATAAATCCTTTAATCACATTGACATGATCAAAATGCATTTTGAGGTCGGTACTACTTTCCAAAATTCATTTCAATCGAGCCAGCAGTTTTTTATGATGCAGTCATAAACAACAAATAACACCCATGTAAATAAGGAGAAAAATATAGAAACCTTCCCTCCCAAGCGTTAAAACGAGAAATTAAAAAAAAAAAAAAAAAAAGTTGGAACGCTTACTTTTAATGAGTTTATATACCGAGTTTCATGTTCGTAGCATGCACGGCTCATGAGGTATTCTATTTTCTGCATTAGATTTTGACACGCAAATCCCTTTGAATCAAAGTGACAAGAAGAAACCTATTTCGAGGTAGATACTACGTTCCAAAATTCATTTCAAACGAGTAAGCTATTTTCCAATGATGCGTTCACGAACAAACGACGTTTCTTTCAACGTAGCGAAAAAAGTACCCTCACCCGACCCAAATATGAAACGGGAACTTGCGAAAACGCTGGAACGTGTCAATTTATAATGAGAAATTTATCTTTCTAACAAGACCGGTTCGTGAAATATATTTTTTTTTCCATAAATTATGCCCCCGCTCTTCCCTTACGGTGCGCCCTTTAATCAAACTGACATGGAAACTTTAAGTTTTACGTCCCGCGGTTATGCAGGCTAGGCTAAAGGAGACGATGATGAAAAATGAATGAAAAAGGTGAAATCAAGAAAGTGGGAGGAAACGAATAGAGTTTTATTTCTTTTTGACAATGTTGCCATCACTTTCAGGGCCCGAAAAAAAATATATGTTGTACATGCATTGTTTACGATGCATTGTGCTATGTCAAATTTCTTCCAGCTTTCCATAACATTCATATCAGGATTACATTCCATATTATCCAATAAGATTTTGAAGGTTCGTCTAATGTAATAGAGCTTAAAGGCCTGGATTATTCCTTGGCCCATAGGTTGAAGCAAAGCCGCCGTGTTGGGAGGTAAAAATGTCACTTTTATATTTGTATGCATAGTTTCAAGTTCGTGAGGATGACCTGGTGCATTGTCCAAAACTAGAACTGCTTTAAAAGTCTAAATTCTGTTTTTTTAAATACGTTTCAACTTCAGAAACAAAACAATTCCGGAACCAGTCACAAAAAATTGCGCTTGTAACCCACGCTTTCTTATTAGCACGCCAAAACACTGGCAGGTCGTCCTTGTTTTGATTTTTTAAAGCCCGAGGATTTAACGATCTGTACAGCATCAGTGGTTTAATGACACAATCTCCAGATGAATTAGAACATAGCAGCAGTGTAACTCTATCCTTTGCTGCCTTAAATCCAGGAGCAGACTTTGCGCTTTTAAAAATGAATGTTTTGTTTGGCATTCTCTTCCAAAACAGTGCAGTTTCGTCTGCATTAAATACTTTCTCAGGTTTGTATCCTCCATTAGCTACTAAGTTTGCAAATTCTTCTGGATATCGTTCTGCTGCAGCAGTATCTGCAGATGCAGCTTCTCCAACGATTTTAATGTTATGCAATGAATGTCTCACCTTAAATTTATTGAACCAACCTTCCGATGCTTGAAATCCTCCATTTGTACATTCACCACTACAACTACCATCAGGTTCTTTAAAATGAGCGTAAAGACGCTTTGCCTTCTCCCGGACCATTGGACCACTCAGGGGCATCCTTTTTTTGGTTGCGGTCTTCGATCCATAATGACAACCCCACTTCCATTTTTTCTATTGCTGGATCACGAACAATTTTCGCTGACAGTGAAGTTGAAGCTACAGACGACCTTATTTTATCTTCGGATTTTTTTTTTATCGATCGTACAGTTGATTCGTTGACATTGAATGAGCGTGATATGGATGGAAACGATTCTCCAAGGCGTAAACGATCAAGCATGTCTATTTTCACTTTAAGCGGTAACTCAGATTTTTTTCATGTCGAAACTCGTTTCTCTCTTTTTTTTAGTTGACATTACTGTATAAATTAGGAAGACAGCGGTAGAGACGTGTTACTCGATCACAATTTTTGTAACGAATGGAAAGACGAAACAATAAAACACGCAAAGTGGCCCTTACCAAAGGACGGAACGTCTAATAATGTGGCGGCATTTAAAAATATACTTTATTCATTGAGTAATAAGGTTACTTTCATTCTGTTTGTTTACATTCTCAAAAACACCGATCGCGGCGAAAGCGGCTTAGTCCGAATCAATACAGCGACGATATCATTTAACAACATACTTTAGGCAAAGTTGTAATAAGGTCTATTTTACATTTTATTAGTCCATTTGACGGGTATTGGGTTGGATACCTATTGGAATCCTTTTTATTATTATGTATGTACGTACTGATTAGGTCCGCGAATAAAGAAATCTTTAGCCGCGAATATAGGAATTGGGTCGCATTTTTTAAATCCGCGAATAGTGAAAACGCGAATGAAGGAAGCACGAATAAGGAGCTTTTACTGTAAACTACTTTTTGGAGGGAATTTCCGACAAAACCCCTCTAGAATTTCCCTCATATAAAAAAATGGCAACACGGAGTATACATCATTGTAAAGTGTGTTTCATTGCGAATCCAATGAGGTGTAAACCGTGCTTATATTGTAATTACCGTGGAAGTTACATGTGATTATCTGCACGTAAATAAATTTCTGAAAATAACCCATTTTTCAAGGTCACGTGGATGTCATGGGAAAATGCTGGGTGATGGAGAAAAACTGGTTACATATTTGAATTCTACTTGAAACCAGGTATTTTCTACCGCGTGCCTTAAAAAAAGAAAGAAAAAAAAAAAAGATCGGAGGTGTTTATGACAAACGAAAGCTTTCTTTGTAGACTAAATTTTATCCTATTTCGGAACTTTTCGTTGTTTTTGAGAGCAACATTACGATATGATTGAAGTTTGATCGTATCATTTTTAATGAAAAACTGTTCGTTCTCCCTTAGAATCTGATGGATTCAACTTGCGCCCTAAAACCGCCTGTGGAAACTCATGCCTTTATTTTTCGCTGATCTGAACTCCATGCAGTATGGATCAATAGGAAATATCAAAATGAAACATTCGCCACATTATTATAAAAATCACTAATATTTCTTGAACAACACTCTGCACGAAAACTATTGTTCAACATATTTTTAATAAGGGTTAGATAAATTCACCTTTTCATTGTTAACACACTCAACACCAAACACCTCAGATAATTATACAACTTCAAATAAAATATATGCTATATTCCATTAACACTGAACAATTTTGATGAATATGTTTTCTTTTCATACAGGGTTAGCATAAATGATTCATTAGATTTGAAAAGGCAATATTTTCAGAAGCATTACATGTTCATATATGAAAGATATATGAAAAGAACCATAAACCCACCAAGTGTGTATTCCAGGTGGCAGCACGAGTACATTACCTTTCCGATCGAGTATGGCAGTGTGATAGTACGAGGTTAGTACCTGTCGAAACTGGAGGGAAAGCAAGAAAAAAGAAGACGTTATCTGGACGTGTGTCGTGTCATCAAAGTGTCATATATTAAATATTTGTAGAGGGTGAATAAACTTGGTGAGTTTGTGGTACTTTTCATATATCTTACATGTGTGTATGTGTAATACTTTTGAAAATATAGCCTTTTCAAAATGGATGAATCATTTATGCCAGTCCTGTATTATTTAAATACGGAAACTTCAAAGCTTGAAGGATCTTAGTTATTCATATTCCTTGACAAATTTGAATCTTAACCGATGGGTTTGATTATTATTACTAAAGAACTATATATATGTGTTTTAACGAAGTCGAATAATTTTTGCGTAGTTAATACTGGAAAATTGTTTTGTGCAAACTTACCTGAAAGGATTTTACCCCTTTATTCTTGAAATCTCGAATAATAGGGTTATTTGGGAAGGTTGGAAGATAACAAATGCTAAGTTTCATTAAAAATGGGCATATTTTATGGGAGTTATCGTAGAGAAGACAGACGGACGGACACACAAATGATAGTTAAGCTGAATGCCAGGAGATTGTACAAGCTTCGTACCTTAACCTTGACCTCCTAATTACTCTGGCAGTAATTTCACACACATTGGAATTCATTACACACAGCTACTAAAATTTTAATATAATAAATTTACACCTATATTTTTACACACATTCAACTTACCTGTGCTTCACTCTGTTCCAGTGGATGTGATAGCTCCAAACGGTCTTTGGCGGTACCCAAACTAAAAGAAAAAGTACAGTTTTTAAGGTATAGCATCCCCAATGATTACGCCAATAGTATTCAAACTACCATGCTAATATAGATAAACAATAGCAGTATAACAGAATACCAATAGATGGTACTAATGTTAAAGGAACCATAGAGTACTTACTGACTGTATTAACAATAACTCTATACGAACACGTGATATTATGAAATGAAATGAAATCTTTAAGTTTTACGTAACACGGTTATGCCGGTTAGGCTAAAGGAGACGGTGATGATGAGAGATAAGTGAAATGGTGGAATGAAGAAAGTGGGAGGAAACGGGAGAACCCCGAGAAAACCCACGAGCACGGTGTTTGTCCATCACAAAGTCCACACGGCGCGAGCTGGGATCGAACCAGGGACCCCAAGCACCGAAGGTGAACGCTCTACCACTGAGCCACCGCGCCCCCCTAGTGATATTATTACTGAATACTGAAAATGTATACAGAAACAGCCAATGAATTTATTGGTGAAAAGTCTGTAATAGTTATTTACGTTGTAATCTTGCGGTTACTAGTTTGTGACTGAATTTGTAACTGCCGGGTCAGTTGAAGGGATCACTTGAAGATCTATTTCAAAATTGCATGAAGCGTTTTTTGTGTTAAATAGAGTAAGTTGAGGATAATTTCTGTCCGTTATGAAGAATTTCTATAACGTTCATATCCGCATCTGAGAGTGCCCGTAAAAGGCAGATTTCTCCCCCATAACAATACTTTTGTGGGGACAAAAAGGTGTGTCTGTATATGGAGGTATCCATTAGGGATGTTTCACCTTATTATCAATTCTCTCTCTCTCAGGACACAAAGGTTTGTATGCATTATGGAGGACTTCGTTAAGGATGTTTCACAATATCATCTATTACATCCTTTTCAGAACAAAAAGTTTGTCCGTATTATGGAGGACTCCGTTAAGGATGTTTTACAATATCATCTATTAAATCTCTCTCAGGATAAAAAGGTATGTCTGCATTATGGAGGACTCCGTTAAGGATATTTCACAATATCATCTATTACATTTCTCTCAGAACAAAAAGGTTTGTCCGTATTATGGAGGACTCCGTTAAGAGTGTTTTACAATATCATCTATTACATCCCTCTCAGAACAAAAAGTTTGTCCGTATTATGGAGGACTCCGTTAAGGATGTTTCACAATATCATCTATTAAATCTCTCTCAGGACAAAAAGGTTTGTCCGCATTATGGAGGTGTCTGTTAGGGATGTTTCACCGTATAACAGGGCCCCAGACATATGGTAAATAAAATATTCAATGCTTTGCCCAATCACATAAAAACAGAGAAAAAACTAAATTTAAACAAAACTTTAAAACGTATTTAATAGAGAAAGAATTTTATAGTATCAAAGAATATCTAGAAACATACGTATAACAATATAAAATATTTTATCTATATGTATAATCACTTTGTAAATCATATTATGTTTTTTATAATCTTACATAAATACTATATACATGTGATCTGAACCCTCCAAATTCCAAGTACTGGTAAGATGGAGTAAATAAATGAAATGAAATGGAATTATTTATTACACCTCTCTCAAATTCAAAGTGTAGGGATATAATTGGAAGACCAAAACAGTAGGTAAAAACATAATCTTAGGGAGATGGATAACAGCTATCTTAACACAGAAGTAGTTTTGGCGCAATATACGATCTGTATTAGCTAGATCTTTTCTGTGATTATGAAAACTGGATTCCTAAGCCACAGGGCAACCAAAGTTAGTGAACTATTAACTTACCCAATGGTCATCACATCACGGACGCCATACAATCCATCCTCCTTTACGGAAGATCCAGGCTGAGCTCTAGGCTTCTGTTTCAAAGTATCATAACCAAAACTCTGGAACAGAGAAATAATATTCAATTCCACTGTTTGGCGTCAATTGATCAATATAATTAATAGAAAAAACAACTGATTTTATATCACGCCCTCTGCACATAATAACAGGACAGCTACTCAGAGGTGAGCCTACGGAATCGTTGATAACTGACCAACTCGGCAAGGTTCTACAACACAAGTCCCCCTCCAGATCCACCACTCACAGGCCAAGTTAGGCGAACTACGACAAAGTAAACTATTTCAAACTACTGACTAACCAAAATACCACTTACATAAAAGGAGTTCTTCCAATAATTCACATTATAAAATAACAGCAGGGAGCAGAGCCCTCACACACTCTAAATGTATATTATTTTCGAATATAGCTTATTAGAAGAAATCCTTCAATGTAAGTGAAATTTTGGTTAATTAATCATTTTGAGTAATTTATTTTGTCGTAATTCACTCAACTTTCCCTAAAAACAAAAGCAACCAGAACATCAATAACATCAGACAATGCAAAATAATATACCCATAGCGAACAAATCAATTTCAAAAAACACCGCACTCTATGCCACAAAAACATTTTGTAAACCCATGAAACCCAAACACAAAATTAAGAAACAGAATACTAAAGGAAACTACAAAATGTACGCAGAACACATGAGGCGTACACCAATATTGGCATACTGCCACATATAAATACTTTGACAGATTCACTGTATAGTCACATATGTCTACCGTCAATGAACGATTCAACATAGACTCCGAATACAAAACCGAAACTGAATGGAATTTCGAATAAAATAAAAAGCACACTAAAATAAAATTTACGCACGTAATATCAACTAAATAACAAAAACAAAAACAAAAAACTTCATTTATCTAAAATTATAATTAATCAAAACATTGTTATTATTTTATGTATAAAACAATAGACCTACATATGACTAGTGCGGTTCAGTAAACAAACATGGCAGTGGACTGTTCGAAAATTGAAGTTCAGTGTTCTCACTTTCGGTAAGAATATATTTCAACGATAAAAAAAAGTCAGAAAACTGGAACAAATGAAGACAGAAAAGAATAAGGAACGAAAAGGAACCAAAACACGATACATAAAATATACTTCATTAGTTTTATAAAGAGGGACCTGTGTCCTAGAACATTCCCGACCAATCTCGTTACTATGTTAACGATAACAACAATACCTTTAAAAGCAGCAACACAAAAGTTAGCAACAATGATACAAGGCAGAAATTCCTACGTATCATCACTCACATAATAATAGGATAGCTAATCAGAGGTAAGCCCACAAAATAACTGATATATTTTGGTCCACACCGACCTGAGTGACTGAGCATTGACCTGAAAGGTGACAGAATGTGTAATAGAATGTATACGACAAAGTTCAAAATTTAACACAATACCCACCTTCACGTGTGCCTGTGGAAATGGTAATCAAGAATTTTACCTATATTTCGGGCATGCTGCTCGAATGCTCTTCCTCAAGATGTTTATTAAGCTATCTCAGAAAATGTTACCTATTCACATTACAGAAAATAGTGCTTTAGTTGCAGAAACTTAATTATAAAAATCAAAGTATTCCAATAGTTCAACCACTAACTTTATGGAAGTATTATACAGGGTGGTCCAAAAGTAGATATACAGTCCCGTACTGATCAAGCTCACTGTATTTCATATCATTTCTTATTGTTATCAAACAGGTAGACCTCGTTTCTTTATTGTTTGTTCTTAATTTCTTTTTTACTTATACCTTAAGCTCGGAACAGCAGAAACAAATAAACCCATAAACTAGAACGTTATACTTGATCAATGAAGGGGTGTATACCTACTTTTGGGCCACCCTGTATATTTATTATATATAACAGTAAACCATAATTTTATTTTTCTTTTATCTTTATTTCTTATCACAGTTATAGAAAATAATAACACAAAGTGCTAGTTTTTGTGTAAATGTGTAAGTTCAGTGAGTTTAAGTGAGTAGTGTTTATAGTGCAACATATAAATGGATATTAAAAGCGTTTATCAAAAATTATTATTGATTCGTGTATAACCTTCAACTACCTGTGTTTCACAAGATTGCGTGATAAGCTCAAACATATCATTCATTTAACATGTTGCACGTTTGTTTGTCTGGGAGGATGTACTTATGTTTTCTTCCAGGTATTCTTCAGCTAAATTAATATACCATCTATGTATCATAGCTTGCTTTTAGGGGTTTTGGGTTCGAGACCTAGTACCAACCAAGCAAGTCTGTGAGGAGTGACAGACTTAAAACTATGAACTCACTAGTCGTGGAGTGAACATTACCAATGAATCCCACACTGTGGTAACAACCTCCCTCGTAGAAACAGCGGCATTACTGCTGTATCGCCGGACCACACAAAAATCGAAGAAAGAAAAAAAAAGGAATATCATTTAGTTTCTTCCCCAATATAGTAAGTTGTGACCCTGACAGTGCGGACATATGGCGTAAAAACTATTGCATAAAACACGAACCAACTTGTGCTAGGTGCCCACCAAAAAGCAAGAAGGCTATCTAACCGAATCAGAGCAGGAGAGCAGCAGGGGGATCGAGCGTCTGCAATAGGGCGCGTCCGTACGCGTCAACGGCGGTGGGTACACGCATAAAGGAGGATAGTGGAAAAACACTTTATATGTCATAAAATGCATAGCTTATGTGTTCCACAGGTTTGGAGAAGATAATAAGTGTCATGCAAAAAAGTACCAAAATTACTAAATTAGGTTAGATGCGATTCGGTTTGTTTTCTGTAGTTTCAATTCGTTTGCCTCTTTAGTAGATCATGCCTTTCACACAATTTCAACAACTGACACTCTTGATTTTTGTATAAATCGGTAAGACAGGATATGTGACGATCTAGTTATTTACGCACCATTTCCGCCTTTCCCATAAATCATAACAAGTGTACCTCTCCGCCAAATAATCCCTTCCGCCTCCATATATAAAGCTACTTACAATATCAAAAACAACTACAAGTATTTTCTTAACTGCAGCTATTCCCATCACCTGATTTCCACTCACTCTCCTTCACAAACCTAAATAAATCCTCTAATTCATCTAGTAAATTTTCTAAAATTTGTCCGACGATACAACAGTTAACCCGAAATAGCCTTATACAGTGAGAAGGAAGTTACGTTTTCAAATGTAATGCAAGAGCGAATGGTCTGAAATGTGATTGGAAAGAAGAGGCAAAAGATTTTTTTTTTTTTTTTTTTGAGCGTGCTCGATTGTCAGTTGAAAAGGTGTATTTTATTGTAGTGTGTGGTGCCTTCTTAAAAGTAACAAACAAAAGTTTCTTCCATACGAAGTCTAGTGTTCCTCTGAAACATTTACTGCCGGGAGGTGTGTGTATGAACTGGATGATAAAAAATACGAGTAAGGTAGGTGGTCCTGTATAGGTGGTTGAGATCGATAAGGCTAAAACTGATAAAAGAAAATTAAACAGAAGACAAAGAGTAGGCATGTTTTTACCAGAACAGAAGCTATTCCCTCCTTGTTATGGAGCAGAAGAGCGATTACTTCAGTTTGCCCAAGTGGGCCCCGCCCGAAAAAACACACCTGGGTCTTTAAGCATTTTGTTAGTATACTATTGGTACAACTAAGGTGATGACGTTGGAAGTGATTTTTACCAGAGTTTGGACTTTTCTTGGACGAATTAGATGCTTTCATGTTAAGGTATACAACATTCAACATATACCGTAATCATTACATCTTTTCTAAGACTTTTATAAACTTCTGAATGCACTGAATAAATAAATAAATCAATAAATAAAAATCCTACCTTAGCTTGAGATAATTATAGAACAAATTAATGTGTGGATTATGCTTATAGCCTATTTGAAATTTTGTATTTTAGAAAATACTTTAAAACAAAATGCAGAAAAGTAAACACTGCTGAACAAGACCGTACTTACTTAATATAAAAACACATTTACACGTGATGTTTTAATCTTCTAGCCAAGATCCTCATCAGACGTACACTGAGTGATACAAAAAAAAATCACGTTTTTTTGTATCACTCAGTGTACGTCTGATGAGGATCTTGGCTAGAAGATCGAAACGTCACGTGTAAATGTGTTTTTATATTAAATAAGTACAGTCTTGTTCAGCAGTGTGTTTATTTTTCTGATTTTATTCGCAAGACTATGATTGTGTATCAACAAAATGCAATAATAAAGTTTGAGAACATAGTGACCTAGAATGTAGAAATTAGTATGAAATATGACGAGGTCTTCTAGACCACACAAATGTCATTGAAGATGAAAAAAATTACGTAACATTAGAAAACTAAAACCTAAAAGATATTTTCTAATTTAGCTTGAAATGATTTTCTAATCTACAGTCACTAAGTTCAATGTTGCACAATGAGAAAGGATCACCACTCTGTAGAATCTTCCTCACTTCTGATAGTAAATAATTTTCCACAGTAACCAAGTTCAGTGTTGCACGATGTGAGAGAATCACCACTCCGTATCTACCTTATTTCCTGACCTTAAAAATCTATATACCTTAACCAATTTCACAGCTTTTCCCATCCCAAGCCTGTTTCTAACTTTATTCCGAATACGAAATACGAAAGTGCTCGGGAAATTCCCGTAATTGAACGTACAAAGTATCGGAAATGATTTTAGCGGGAAGGCTCTAGAGTGCTGGCCCGCACATATGCATGAAGGTTATTTATCTATATGGTACTTTATTTATCAAAGTTCAATAATCAATTCACATAGTAATGCTGAGCACTCAATAGCTAGTTAATTACTTCCTTTAGTCTAGCTCAACGTTGGCGAGGGCCAATGTTCTAGAACCATTCCAGTTTTGGCAATGATACGAGTTCCAACAGAACTAGTAAAGGTTTATCACTATTAAGCATAAAATACAGCTCTTATATACAGTGCAGAAATACTCCACAGGTTGAAAATGGAAGGACCATTTAGTTTCTCCCCTAAACTACTTGGTAGTGATTACGGTTCGTTACCTGTAACTATGATGAGTATAAATACAGTATGGACGTATGGAATAAAAACTAAGGTGCATAAGGCAGGAACCAACTTGTGCTCTAAAAAGCACGAATGCTATCCAATTGAATCACAGCAGCAGGGCAACATGGGGCCCGAGCAGCAGCGAGGGCGTGCGTCAGTAAGGGGAAGCGCGTGAGCGACTGTGAGTACACACAAACGAGGTAGCTTACACCGTCTCACTATTAATCACTGTACTGGCTCCGGAGCCGACAATGGATCTGCGGGAGATACTAAAAGCCATCCGAAAATAGTACCTAATACAGTCACCTATTATACGCACTTACTTATATTAGGTTACTGCTATACCGCCGGAAGAATTTTCAGAAATCTACCGGGTAAAATTACTTTGTGAGGCCCTTGTTCTTGATTTTGTAAAAGGCAACGTATGGAGAGGCGGAATGGACTATCTGGCGGAGAGGTACACTTGTTATGACTTAGTGGCAGCAAAGGCAATGTGAAGACGGTGCCATGCGTCAAAGTTACTCGAAAGTGGAAAAGTTCAGAAGCTTCTGTATTGAAGGTAATTGACTTCCAACTCAACCCAACCTATACTAAAGCAACTTAACCAGCCTAATCTAACATAATTTAGTACGTTTTGATGTTTTTTTTTTTTTTTTTTTTTTTAATTTTCGTGTAGCGACTAATGTAAACAGGGTCGTGCCGTGGAAAATCAGCATCCGGGGCGAGAGTACACGACGGCGCCCCCATACATATATTCCAAGCAATTCTTCCTCTTTTCTCCCGAATATTTGGCCCTCTTACTTCAGCGCCCAGGGCCGTCCCCCCGCTCGCTCCCCACGGCACGGATCTGAATGTAAATTAACTAACCTAGTTTGGTATATCTTGATAATTTTCTCTTGATTTTATTGTGTTCCCGCGATACAGCAGAAATTCCCTTGTTTTAATCGTCGTAAAGCACCTGTACGATTTTAGACTAATAACTAAACTTGTAAATCAAATACAACTATATTACTTAGTATTTAATCTGCCGCTTGCAGAAACTTATACCTTATAAATATGTCTTTCGATGCAGAGTATTGAATGTTACTACTATATTTTGCACAATGTGATGTGCCTAAACTTGACCAGAACCAAGGAAATATTCCCTTAAGAAACACTTCGGAAGTCAGATGAGAATATAAGTATTCCCCCCTTAAAACAGAATAGTACTCAAAACGTAATAGAATTAAGGCTGATATTTAGTTATCTCCCTCAACCTTGCACATATAAGATTTACAGTGTGTTGCTTACTTTACAAAACATAGCTGAGCTAAGAACAGCTAGCGAAAGGAGTTAGAAGACCCCAGGGCCCTTGTACTTCTACCTCTATCACAATTTAGACAAAAACAAGGTACTCCGTTTTGCAACCATGAAACGAATTGGGGGAGATACTAAATGCCATCCTAGATTAATAAGTTTCTAAGTAAAGTCACGCACGAAACTTTAAATCTAGTACATTTCACACACTCCTGAAGTTTTGTTGTTTCACGTACTAACAATTTAAATTAAGTACATGTATTTCTGAATTTTTTAAAACAATAAATTACTTCTTTAAAATATTTATGTATCTTCGATAACTTACCATTTTTCTTTGTAGTAACTAACGTCCCTCCTTTCAGAAATATAAAAATTACCTACGAATGACAATACAAATCATAGAGACAATCTTCGTTTTCTTTTCAACTTCTCCTCAAACACTTCACAGAATAACAAAAGATACGAATTTAACTTCATCAATGAAACTTCTTCGTCTTCTTCTCTTCTAACACACAGTCAATATTGCGCCTCATTCCGTAGATGTTAAAATTAAATATTGAATTCTTTGCGATGAATTCTATACGGTCAGCTATTTTTGCTTATACCGTCTCGGAATGAGGTCCAAGGAGTTTCAATTTAATGGAATAAATCTGTAGTGTCACCATGAGACTATTGTTTACTACAAAAATATTAAAAGCCCGTCTCACACGGATCTGAACTAAGGCTAGTTTTAGACGGAAGCATTTATCGTAGCATTTCTGGTAGCAGATGTGTTGCCAAAAATTCCATATAATATTCTATGGCATCAAAAGTATATGGTGTTTAAACCGTAGCATTTTGATAAGTATCTGTCGTGACGTAGCAAACAAACCACTGGAGAAGAACGCAATTATGGCTCCGAAATTAAGCTATAGTAATGAGGTATCTAAAGCTATAGTAATTGTAACAACAGTTCTCGCCGGTCATATTAAAAAACGAGAATCACAAACAAGTATGTGGGCAAAGAGCATCCCTACTCCAACTCATTTTTCTTCACTACAATTCAATCCCCCACACAAAACAAAGAGCATGGATATTTGGCACAAAATCTTTCGCTTCTTTTTAACACACCATGGCGCTGCAATCTGACCAGAAATGCTGGGGAAAATGCTACGAAATAGAGCAGGTTCTATCGACAAGAAATGCCATAGGATATGCCATGGCATGGGAAATGCTATAGCATTTGCTACTTTACACAATAGGATGTCGATCATACGAATTTTGCTACGATAAATGCTTCCATCTAAAAATAGCATAAGGCCTCAACCAGGGCCGGATCCAGGGGGGCGATAGGGGCGACCGCCCCCCACGAAGAGGAAACTTTCTTATTTTATATATATAAATAAAACTCATCCCAAAGTTTAGAGCCTTTAAAAGTAGCAGTATGACAACCCACCGCCCCCCCCCCAGAAGTCGGTTCTGGATCCGCCCCTGGCCTCAACCCAGGCTACAACTTAATAGTGTTGCTTAACTCAAACTTCCATACAATATCTTTTATCCTGAGGTGATGCAGGGGTTTCAGACGATCCTTAAAACTAAGTAGGTTTTACCAGCAGAGCCTCTCGTGTTCGCTGTATTAAAACAAACGAAAAATGTGTTACGCAAATCGTAAATATTATTGTTTTTCTATTTCACGATATGCGTTCATCTGAAGAGGATGAAAAAGCCTTAGCAGCGATATCTGCTCTGATGCTGAAACAAAATCCGCCCTTCCCTCTCCCCAAAGAAAAGAGAGAGAGAGAGAAAGAGTAAAGAGGAGCTGGTGGACCAGGGAGTGAATTCTTCGCCGCAATAATGCACAGGAAAGCACCGTATTTTCAATGGTGAATAATCAACTACTTACAAATCCTTGTTCCTACAAAAAAAAAAAAAAAAAAAAAAACTACAACTGGATTATTTAGTTCCATACCCTATTGAAATTAGTAACTCCGAAAATTCAGCAGCGGCAATGTTACGCATTTGATTTGCAAGATATCTTGATCAAAATTTGTTAGTCATTTGACAATAAGGATATAAAACTAAACTATGATCACTCTGGCGTTTTCTTATACAATTTTTGTCCGTGCGCATTTCAGAACGTTTAGTTCCTAGACCCGGGCATAGTAGGCCTATTGGGAAATCCGGGCCTGCAGGAACAGATAATGAAATCTAATTGGAAACTTTCGAAATGTGGGCATAGAGAGAAAGGTAAATTATCAGACAAAATATATAATGAAGGAGAAATTAAGTGCTGTAACAGCAATATTAAAAAGATGGAATTAAAGAGAAGTAGAATGGGTGAGACTACGCACTAACTGAAGAATGCGATAGGCCAGGGGGAGCGAGAAAGAAGCTTAGTATTAATGCAGACTCTTCAGATCAAATCTGTAATACTTGTACGAAAAGCAAGTATCAGCATTTAGTTGCCCGTCTGTCTTATTTTCCTTGGATTAGAGTCATAAAACTATCCACTCTTTCATACACTGATGTCAAGCAAGAGAGTTCCACACAGAATTTTCTCTACCATTCAAGACTACATCTGTATAGCTCAAACGATTGATTCAATTCTAACATTGCAGTTTGGAAACCCACACTTTCTTGTAACATTGTTCTCCATCGAGATGGCGTCCGTAGAAAAACACACTGTGCCATATTGGAATATTCTTGGTTTATATTTCAAAATTGCTCATGTTCTCATAGTCCGAAAATAACATCAAGATTAGCACAAATACTTGTTGTCCCAGCTGCTGTGACACTGTTAGTTTCCTTTATTGAAGTTACTGGTTTAAATAAAATACAGTGATGCACCTCTGAAAATATCCTAAATATGGTCTATACCCTCCTCAAAATATTCTAAATATGGCCTATACCCTCCTCAAAGAAATCCTGGGTACGGCCCTCTTTAAGACGAACCCCATTCTCAGCTTTTGAACATCCTACTAAGAGGCACGCAAACAAAAATGCTCTACATGGTCATAGATCATGATTTTTTAGATATTCCTTGTTCTATTAGATAGTCTTCCAGAAACCAGATATACTTAATTTGCTTACGATTGCTCACCAGATGATCTCCCCAAATAACTCACTTCTATAATTGTTCATCAAAAAAGTCCTTTTTTTTTTTTTTTTTTTTTTGCGAAGTGTAGGCCTACTCACACTAATAATTGATTCACCTCCCGTAACGAAATAAGCGTTTTCACGAAAAGAATTTCATAACACTAGGCATTTAACCTGATCAAAGAAAGCATTTAACCTGATCGATGTTTAAGAACGCGCCCCTAGAGTCAGCGGTGCATGAAAACGTGGCTTTCACGGCAGAGTCGCAGTCCGCACTTATCATGAATTTTTGACGGAAATATTGCAACGATTACTAAATACTGCTTGTAATTTTTTAAGTAAAACGAAAATTTTGTAAATAATAATAATCTCTTTTAATAAAAGATAAATAAATTTAAAATAATTCAAAAATCCTCTAGTAGAGGGCAGTAGCTGACTGGCGAGATTCAGCCAATAGCGATATAGATGCGAGCCATGCAACTCTATATTGAAGAGCATGTAGAATATGTATGAACTGGAAACGCCTTAACTGGTAGAGTTTGTTGGGTCGTTAACTGGAAAC
The DNA here is from genome assembly GCF_964235325.1 of Thermobia domestica. Taxonomy (NCBI): domain Eukaryota; kingdom Metazoa; phylum Arthropoda; class Insecta; order Zygentoma; family Lepismatidae; genus Thermobia; species Thermobia domestica. The sequence goes on along the minus strand of NC_137467.1, from coordinate 169,989,706 downwards.
GCCTTAACTGACATTTCAAATTGGGTCGTTGATGACAAGCCTGGACACATTCCTGGGATGTCCAAGCTTGTCGTGGTCGATCCCGACAAGCCTGGACACATCTCATTTTGGATCGTTGACGACACGGTTGGACGACGACAAGCCTGGACACATTCCTGGGGTGTCCAAGCTTGTCGTGGTCGATCCCGACAAGCCTGGACACATCTCATTTTGGATCGTTGACGACAAGGTTGGCCAACGACAAGCTTGGACACATTCCTGAAGGTGTCCAGGCTTGTCGGGATCGACCCCGAGATGCTTTGGCATATCTCATTTTGGGTCGCTGACGACAAGGTTGGTCAACGACAAGCTTGGACACAAAAAGTGTCCTGGCTTGTCGTCGTCCAACCTTGGCGCGGTCCCACCAGGAACACATTGTTGCCTGCTTCTTTATATTACTAGCATCTTGCAAATTACCTTTATAATCGTAATTTTTCTGTAACGTCAAAGGCCTTTGGGAGCTCATCCGATTTCCAGCCACCCCTATTTGCAAATGAGGCATATCCTGATATATGTTTATTATTAATATTATTAATATTATTATTATTATTATTACTGTTATTATTATTCAAGGAAAGAAGTAAAGCAAAGAAAAATGTTGTTGATAAAACCAAACATACATCATTGGGATGCCTCCCACCTTATGCAGAGCCGTTTTGATGTATGGTTAGCGTCATACTAAAGGCCGGATTATTGCAGGAAACAAATGTTAGTCGAACTCTTTAGTATGGCACTTAATCATGTGTCAGAACGACTCTGCATAAGGCCTCTTGTGTCTAAAGTAACAGTAAAGTAGTTTGAACTTCACTGCCTGTGCAGGATGCCGGATTTGACTTCCGGTTGTACGTACTGTGGTTTGAATTAAAGCCTCAGATCTGCACCTAATATAGTCTAGTATCCTAGGTGCTACATATTGCTATATATTTCTTGCGTTCTGACAACCTCGACAAAATACGTAGATGTTGAAAGATTAAAAAAAAAAAGAAAAGAACGAAAAAGTGTCGGTGTCTGCTATCAATTGCTTGGTTTATATTTCCATTTATCTAGTGGCGCAAGCATATTTTCGAAATACACTCAGCCCTAGCCAGAAGGCATTAGGTTTGGCAACATCGCACGGAAACGAATGCTCAATTGCATTCTAACCCGTTCCTATTATTATTATTATTATTATTATTATTATTATTATTATTATTATTATTATTATTATTATTATTATTATTATTACTTTTGCTATGGATCTGTAAAAGTACAAGGGCAAACTTATTTTAATGAAAGAAGTTTAATGAAAATTTTAAAAACTAATCGTTAAATCACTTTTTGAATATTATTTTAATCTTATTTTAAAGAAGTATTATAAAAAAATTTAAAATAGTAAGAAAAACTTTCCTAACGCAGGACTTGAACCCACGCCAACAACGATTTTCCTTGCTAGCATATTGGGCTAGCTCACTCGGCTACCAGGGCTGACAGCACCTGGCGTTTATTTTGTGCTATATGTATGTCATGACTCGTGATCGCGATATAAACGTCATTCATTTTCACTACATTGTTGTCAAGCTTAACCCCGTTCACAATGCCTTATGGCTAGAGTTCAGTGTATTTCGAAAATACGCGTGGCGCAACTCAATTGCTGTGTATGAAAGGGCTGCATAAGCCCGTCGTTTTCCTCAAGTTTCGAAGTGAGCGCTACAAGCTTTCTTTTATACTCGCTAGAGGCGCTAGTAATGTCAAAGAGTTTAAGAAACAATATCTAGTGCCTAGAAAAGAGTACTAGTTTCGCAGTAAAAGAAGACTTATTTGTACACAACCTTAAGTTAGAGGTGTGAAATTCGGGTTACAAATTTTTAACTCAAAATAAGAGAATAAGGTGAAAACTATCCATCTTCTAAATGAGAAGAAAGGAATATTTATATAATATTGAAATCTCCCTTTATTTATTCACAAAGTGCCATATATCGGGTTTTGTCCAAATTAGAGACCTGAAATTCAAATAGAATACGCGCTTCAATATTTTGAAAACTTTTCGCTCCTTAGGGAAAGAAAACTGATTAATATTAAAATTTCCTTCTTTTATTGTGAGAGTACCCATTGTGAGGATTTGTTTAAGTTGCAGATGTGAAAACCGGTATATAAATGCTTAAATAAATAGTGTAAATACGTATTTCAGTGTCTGCGAAAACTCCGCTTCTAAACAGGGTAAGAGAAACAACTTCTATAATATTAAGATTTCCCATTATTTATTTAGAAAATTCTTTTTGTAAGGATTAGCTTAAGGGTGCTAAATTCGTTATGTAAACTCTTAATTAAAAATAAGGAAAAACACGTGGTCCTATTTTTCCGTTTCCAAAAAGCCCCCTCCTGGAAGGCAGGCGCGGATCCAAGGGGAGGGCTATAGGGGTTGTAGCCCCCCTTGACGTCCAGGAATACACTTGATAAAATGGGCTTCAATCCTACTCTCTTTACACTGGATAAACAGAAAACTATAGTTGAGCCCCTCCTTTGATCATATCCTGGACCCGTGGCTGCTGGAAGGTGAAGGGGAAATAGTATAATTATGTAGAAGAGTGAAAGTTATTCACTGAAAATTAAGACCATATTAATATGTCTACAAACGTCAGATTTGAACAAAAAAACTACCCTTGTTACTACAGTAATGATTATATATATATATATATATATATATATATATATATATATATATATATATATATATATATATATATATATATATATATAGATATATATATAGATATATATATAGATAGATAGATAGATAGATAGATAGATAATGGTGTAGACCTTTGAAAAACCCCGGTTGTTTTGCATTCACTCAAGCGTGGAAGCATCAAAGAACATGTCATGGGCATTTTGGTGGCGGTGACGTGCGATGCTTTGGTGGCAATGACGTTACAAACTTTAACTAAAGAAAAAAGAAGATAAATTTATTAAAAAGCTCCTGACGCCTCCCTATTTATCCTAGGATCATGGTTCAACCCTTTTTTTGTTCAGAATGAAGCAGTGTTTCCAACTGTACACTCACAGGAACATACCACAATAGGGAAAATTGGGTGGTACAGTTGAAATCACTGCTTCATTCCGAACAAAATGAGGGTCGAACCATAATCCTAACATAAATAGTCTTGATGCACTAGCTTATTGAGTGAAAGTCTACAAATTACCTCAAAAAACCCGTCCTAAAAGGGTTAACATTGAGTAGCTTCCCTTGTCCTCTGTGCTGACGCCATGGACCCATCTCCTCAAACGATTTTTTGCCCTGCTAAATGGGGGGTAGTTTCTAAAGTATTTACTAAATTTGTTTAAAATAGAATGCGAATAAATTTTAGGCCTAAAAAGGAACTTAACCACGTTAACACGTAAAATATTTTTAAAAATAATAATAATTCACTTTTTATTCTGTTTCCCTAACAGGTTTCATACAATTGCGAATTTATTACTACACAGTAGTATTATTGTATAAGTGTCTATTTGATCTTATTTTTTCTTCGATTTTTTTACATCACTTATAGGACTTGCTTATGTAAATGTAGTATACAAATGGACCTTCGTAAAATTTTGTTTACTTATAAACAGTTTACTGCACAATTACTACAACCTGTGATTCTAACTTCGCGCGCACTGTCAAGATCCAGGTCTTGAAAGAGAAAATGCAAAGGAAATTTAATAGTAATAATAATAATATGTAGGTACGTATGTAAGTGTGCAACAAGTAGCCTATATACAGTAGATAGGCCTACTTAAGGTATGCTAATGCTTACATATTTTGACGTGTGAGAGTAGACTTTTGGTTTATTTTTAGTAGGGTCTATGTAAAATTCTCTGCCGCCATGAAACACTCAATTCTCCCTCCCCAGAATAACCTGGCGACAAGTGCGCCGATTTCCCTGTAAATTGTGTGTGGGGGGGGGCATTCAGATGCAGAAGGTATATATATCAGGATTTTAAGATAAATTGCACTAAAATTATGCCAAATATTGTATATTCATAAATACAATAGGGGGCCCACATGAGCTTTGGGGGTACCGGGCCCAACGGATCGGCGCCCTTGCCTGGCGATAATACCATTGATAATATTCAAATATTAAGCATTGCATAAATGAAACTTTACTTTGAATTGAGCCAATTCAGCTTTAATTTTTAAATTTGAGCTCGAGCTTAGTGTATTCAACACTTGTATTAGAATTGATGGTAAGTCTTTACTTTGACTCCAACTGTGACTTTAATCGGTTCTTATAGGTTCAGTTACTTCCTGGAACTGTTTGTGCGTGAGTCACTTGTAGGGATGCGCACGAGACGAGTCGAGACAGGATTTTCCTGACAAAATTCGAGTCGAGACACGGCTCTTCCAATAGAAAAATATACATTTTTCGAGTCGAGACATCACTTTTACAGCACATTTTCGAGACGAGACAGCCACAAATCTTGTCTCGTACGCATCCCTAGTCACTTGTTAGAACTGTTCGTGCCTTTGGTGTGACGTCTTAGTTCATATTTTTCTCACTAGGTGTCTGTGTAGTCCTATGGTAGTTGGTTAGTAGTCACATGTTCTGTGTGCATGTATGTGTGTGCTGCTGTTTGTGGCATTCGAGAAGCGCGTAATTGAATTGGTTGAATTGAGTTAGAGAAAACCTATCATAGTTGTGGTCTAAACTGAAGATATTTTCGACGTATTCTAAAAGTGGACGTTTATTGGTTTCTTGTTTGTAATAATAGCAAGTGTGCTCGGTTTAATAAAACGACGTGTGTGCGGAAAGGAACATTTTTCAGTAATGTTGAGTATTGCGTATGTGTTCTTGGTATCTTATTTTTTCGTGTGTGGAATCAGCAGTTATGAGTTCATTATTCATGAGATTTCTCCTATGGCGAAATGGTGAGTGTTTTCTTTTTTTAATTCATATTATTTTTATTCTTGATTTGTTTTGCATTTGAGTATTAGGCAAAGTATTTGGTTTGCTGCTGCCTGTCCTATTGTCTTGTTGAGATGTATTTTTTTTTTCTTTGTCATGCACTGATTTATGATTAGAGACGAGTGTTTTTTTTTTTTAATTTTCCCTTCTTATCTTAGCTTTATAGTAGTGGTGTGATTATTTATTATTATTTTGGATGTTTTTATGGTACTTGAGCGGGGGGTTGGGGGCGGTAGCCCCCCATTTAGATCTCAAAATTCATAGTCACCGCTTCACCTGAATTGATGTTTAGTAACATTGTGGCCCTTGTACTTATAGTATAACTCTTAACTTCGTATAGTAACATTGTGGCCCTTGTACTTATAGTATAACTCTTAACTTCGTATAGTAACATTGTGGCCCTTGTACTTATAGTATAATTCTTAACATCGTATAGTAACATTGTGGCCCTTGTACTTATAGTATAATTCTTAACATCGTACATTACTTTCACTGTGTTAGTAATTGTAATCGATTCATGTGATCCGGTTACGGGAGCAGTTTAGGAATGATTCCTAAACTGCTCCGGGAACCGGATCACATGAATCGGTTGAAGTCACAGTTGGAGTCAAAGTAAAAATTTGCCGAATTGATCTAAGATTGCTTGAAATTTAAATTTTGGAATTATCTTCTAATGCTCAAAATATTAAGCTATTTAAAAGCAACAATTCATATCTGAAAGATTACGCGGATTTCTTACTTTCATTAATATTCATTGGTAGCGAGAGATGGCAGCACGTTTAATGTAATAATCAATTCTCTAACACATTACCAATGTTCTAGTGCGCTGATTATTTTTTTTTCACCTGCTCATTGCATCTAATATATTTCGTTAGAAGGTATGTCTAAAATACACATTTATGATCAAGTTTAAACTCATTAGAATTGATGTCTCAAATACACACAGCTAAATACGGAAACGATATGAAGAAATTTAGGGTATTGTTTGGCCACCAGACAGATCCTAGGAAATATCTTATGAAAATGTTACGACATATCTAGGATTTTTTGAAGGAGCATAAGTAGGTGTCATTAACCTTTGCTCTAATTTGTAAAAGAGATAATATTTACCGTTGGTAAATCTAGTGTATTTGGAGATGTAATTAGCATTCAATGTTGGTAAATCTAGCGAACTTGGAGAGATAATTAGCGACATTTATTTTTATAAAAGCGACTAACGACTTTTGAAACGTTTTGGCGACAAAATTGGTGAATTCTTTTAGTACTTTGCCCTTTCTAAAATTTTGATATTACTTACTGAGCGATTGTCAAGAGATTGGTTACTAAAACGAATGCGAATCATTATGTGAGTGCCACTTTGCACAATTCGGGAATTACCTCCATGGTTCATGACGTCGCCACCTGAATACATTATGTGTAACAAATTCGAGTATTTCCCTGTGGTTTCTTACAACTGACAGTACAATCTCTTGGCAACGGTAGTGGTGCGTCAGGTCAATTCATATTCATATTCATATTTATTTGCCTGTTCATAGCTTACAAATGAGGACAATCCTCAATTAAGCATTACAGTTGTCAGATATGATTTACATTCTCTATATATTATCAGTAAGATAAGTTTCCACAGGGTAATAGCTTTTTCTAACAATAATTCTAACAGAGTATTTCTGAATATCCGTTTTTCGTTAATGTCCTTATACTTTGTTGGTAATTTGTTATATAATTTTATACAATTCATATACACAGTTTTGCTAAAATTTGCATAATTCTGTTGGATAATATACATATTACAATTCTGCCTAGTATTGTATGAGTGAATCGTATTAGCTAAAGTAAATAAATCCTTGTGCTCGATTACATACATAATTGTGCGATATATATATATAAACTAGGTAATGTCAATAATTTATATTTTTTAAAAATATTTTTACATGAGGATCGTTCAGGCATACTAAACATTATTCTAATAATTTTTTTCTGTATTCGGAATGTACTAGCACTTATTCTTGAATTCCCCCAAAATATAACACCATAGTTTATTATTGAAAAAACTTTGCTATAGTATAAGGACATGACAGCTTCCTTGCACAAACTACCTTGCAACCTACGGAATGCAAAGCAGAGTGAACTGAGTTTAGTATTAATGTATTCAACATGAGTATTCCATGTTAAATCTTCATTAACATATACTCCTAGAAATTTAATAGATGGTGTTTGACATAATTCTACAGTGTCTACAGTTATTGGTACAAGTTCATTTCTTTGGCCCGGGAATCGAAATGTGACAATGTTAGTTTTTCCTAAATTCATAGTTAATTTATTTGTTTAACCAACTAATAATTTTTGTTAGCGTCTTTGTAGTGAGCCTTTCTGCTTCATTTACTGAGTCTCCACTGACAAGAACATTTATGCCATCAGCATACAATGTTGACTTCACACAGCCTAGACTGTTAACCAAATCATTAATATATACAACAAACAAAAGAGGTCCCAATATTGATCCTTGTGGAACTCCTTTTGTTACTTTTATTAAAGATGATTTAAACATTTTTCTTCTGCCATTTACCTCTTTACAGATGCCAACAGTTTGACTACGTTCAGATAGATAGGACTTTATCCAATTGTTTGCCACACCTCTGATGCCATAAGAATACAATTTTTCTAGCAAAATACCATGGTCTATAGAATCGAACGCCTTAGATAAATCAACAAAAATACCAATTACATGCTTTCCTTTATTTATATCCATTGCTACATCAGAGATGAAATTAAAGATTGCAGTGTTGGTTGACTTCTGGCTTTGAAACCCGTGTTGACTTGTGGATATTATATTATTTAAAAGGAAAAAGTTATTTAGTCGCGCTTTCATTGCTAACTCAAATATTTTAGAAAAGCACGACAAAACTGAAATAGGACGATAATTATTTAACTCCAATTTACTTCCCTTTTTATACACAGGTGTAACTCTAGCTAACTTAAGCCGCGTAGGAAAAATTCCTGTCAAAAATGAATGATTTATTATATGACAGAGTTGATGTGCAATAAGAAGAGAACTTTCCTTTACAATCATGGATGGCACTTCATCCCAACCTGGAGAGCTGGAGCTTTTTAAGCTTTTTATTATTTGTAAGATTTTCTCTGGTGTAGCTGGTTTCAGGAAAAGCGACTTAGTTATTCCGCTCTGTAGCTTAGAGTTATTTTCTTGATGAGCTATTTTGATTGGGTTAAATGTTTCTAAAGTTAAGAAATATTTATTAAAATGATTTGCAATCTTATCTGGGTTACATGCTACTTGAGAGTTTATTTTTATTGCATCAATTCCTGTTGTTTTTACCTTATTCATCTTACCATTAATTAACTTCCACATAGCTTTACTTTTGTTTCTCGCTGCTAAGATGTAATGTGTACTGTGTAAAAGTTTTGCTGTTCGTATGACTCTTTTGTATGTCTTTCTATAGTATTTTACATATTCAATAAATTGAGGTGTTACTTCTTTACACGTTTTTAGTTTTTTTGATAACTCAAGTAGTTTGAGTTTAGAAGTCCTAATTCCTATAGTGACCCATGGTTTCCCCATCCTAACCTTACTGTAATTCTTTCTGGGAAATGCAATATTGAAGTGAAAGAGAAATGTATCTAGAAAAAAGTTAAATTTACAATCCGTATGACCAATTTCATATATTTTGTGCCAGGTTTCTTGTGCTAGCAAGTGTAGGAAGTAATTAATATTAGTTTTTGAGAAACATCTTTTTGTTATAACTTCTGATTGAGTAGGTACGAATATTTGAGATGTGTGTATTTGCCCTATTATTGCATCATGGTCAGAAAAGCCTGGCTTAAAGATATTCAAAGAGGTAACTGACTCTGTGTATTGTTTACTTATTATTATTTGATCTAACGCAGTTTTCCCTCTAGTTGGTTCTCTGATAAGAGGCTGCAACCCAAACATATCTAATATATTTTGACATTTTGTTTTTTCTCTTGATTGAACCAGCCAGTCAATGTTAGTATCACCACAAATTATTACCGTACTATATTTCTTACACAGAGACTCAAAAGCAATTTCAAGATTCCTAAAGAATACATTAATATTTCCTGCTGATGACCTATAAATGCAAATTATACACATGTTTTCAATTGAAATAGCAACTATTTCAAAATGCAATTCAACAACGAATTGACTTACATTTATTTCCTTAAAACGTAAATGGTCACCTACAAATATACATACCCCACCATGTTGCCTACTAGCGCGTGAATAGTTTGTAGCCAACTGATAGTTATTTAAGTGTACCATATTCATCTGATTAGCAGATAACCAATGTTCACTAAAGCAAATGACATACATACCTTTAAGACCCTCTTCAACTAATACATAAAAAAATCAAGTTTACTAGCTAAACCTTGCACGTTCTGGTAATATAAATTTATTACATTGTAGTCACTGTTACCTCTATTGGCTAAGTGCTTGGAATTTTTATTGGAACTTGCATTAAAAAACTATTACCATCATACCTTGTAGGAACCTTTCTTATTCTATTTGATTTTCGCTGAGTTGTACTAGATGGATCGTTTTGTTCTATACCATTTGTGGATACTTGCTGCGATCTGTTAATATCCAGTCCAGGTTCTTTCGTACCGTGATTTGTATTATGTGGACCTTGTATTAACGATATTCGATCAATTTCTTCACTTTCAGTAGCCAAAAGTACTCCTGGCTCCTTATCATGGCTTACGTGTGAGTTTCCTGTTAATTTTAACACTTCACCCTCACCCCGATTCGCTCCGTTGTAAGTCGAACTGTGTCTCCTTTGTTCAGACGAAATTTGATCACTTTCACAATCGTTTCCATTTCCGTCTATCACCAGTGCTGATGTACTTCCACAATTGATAGGTATTAACGTACTATAAGCTGTGCACTGTGCTTTAAACTTATTTGACATAATGATATTATACAGTGCGTTGCGTAAAAACAATTTCCCTAGACGATTTAAATGGAGGCCGTGATTAGTATGATAGTTTCGGGGCACACAACTTACATCAAGAAGTTTGACATTTTTGAAACTTTTACACAACACGTCAATTGACACTTGATGGCTCGGGACAGGTCGAGGAGAAAATTGTTTGCGGGTGTTTACTGCACATTCGATTTCCAAACAGAAAAATGAACTATGGGTTTTGATGGTTAAACTTTTCTAGAAGAGGACCAAAGAAAAAAGGAAGAATCGTAGGCAGACCAATTTTACATCATCAATTGAGTGGAACCCAAATTCTGTATGTAAATTCGAAATCAAAAGAAGGTGTTGCACGACAAAGTGCACGATTTCTGCAAAAAACCAAGTGTATTCATTGTGAGCACCATCAGTTAATATTGTCTCTGTGATCTAATAAAAATGTTAAAATTATAGACAATAATAACATGCATGTGAAGTGCGTTTTTTTAAACTTTTATTTGGACGAAAACTTATTTAAGGACAATTTATTTTACCATGTAAGAAGTGAATATAAATCAAGAATTACAATGCAATGTATTTCTCACAAGTAATAATATTGATAATCTCCTCTCTCTGTTTTTTAAACTCTCACACACACAAAACAGTGAAACGAAAGCAGCAAGCATAGTAGCAGATTGAACTTGAATCTTTTTGACGTCATCCGTACGTGGCCAATAAGCGTGTCGCCACGTTTGGCCTAATCCTCATTTCGCCTAACCAGTTATCTGACACTTTTATGACAGATAAATGATAAGATTTGTGTCCGCCATTTTAGGCGAAAAATGGATCCTCGTTTGGCCTAATCCTCGTTACGCCTAAAATGGCGGACAATAAGAAAAAATCGTGGAAATTCAACTAGAGGGAAATTATATAAGAGAAAATTCCCTAGTATATAAAGAATTAAGAAATGCAAAATATATAGATTAATATTATATTAACTATTTTCGAGTCAGGATTACCAAAACTCCTTTATGTATTTACTAGGACCATGGATACATACCAATATATATGAGTAGGCAAATAGCAAAACCCGTTAAATTCACATTTTAAAATTTGTGACAAATCGAGAAAAACTGTTTAAACACGTCATAATTGTAAAATAACATTAGAAGCTAGAGAACATTAAAAAATTACGAATAATGTGAGTGTTGGTCTGTCGAAAGCTGTATAATCACACTAGTCTGTGAATTGCGTTATTGAAGAAAATAGTTTGGATTTAACAGGTTTTGCGTATGTAAATGGAAATAACAGCTTTTGCATCTGGACGAGCGGTCATTTTTGTTGAGGCTCAAGATACAAAACCCATGAAAAAGAAAGGGAGTCAGAGTCAGAAATCAGTATTATACCTACTAAAATATGGGGGGGGGGGAGGAATGTATTATCAACTATACATTGCACAAGATTAGCACAAAAGAATATGGATACATAAATGCTACATTAATTTTGTTCTAAATTGGAAATAATGGATCCAAATGTGCAAAAAAATGAATTATGTAACCTCCTCCCCATCATCATCTACTAAATGGAAATCCATATTGTCGTCGTCCTCTCGTGCATCACCATTTTCTCGCTTTTCTATTCCTCAAAAACCTCTTTGTAAAACTTGAGCTTTGAGCTGCTTTCAATCGTCAAACCCTTCATAACTACCAGCGGAGTTAATTATACCTATCCGTATACATTTCTAAACTGAAAATGACTATATTTTGGAAGAGTTTGTAACCTTTTACGGACTAACATAGGGTGAATATTAATTTGCCAATTAACCCAATATATGAATTTGAAATACAGCAAAACAAAATGTGCAAATGTTGAGTTTGAGCAAAACAATGGCAGAAAGAGAATCAGAAATGGTAAATAAGTGGCAAAATATTTTAACATGTTGTACCAGAAGCATGTTATAATTTTGAATGATAATTGACACGAGACATTTTAAGAAAGAGGTTCTGCTAAAGCTGAAGAGACCGTTTAGAGAAGAACCTAATCCAACAATGTTCTGTTCAAAGTAAAGAGTTACCCTGAAATACAAAACAAACGACTTTTAACCATAGATAGTCCACTCACCTTGTCTTTTTGGCTACATTTTGTTTCCAGTTTTTCATGTGTCTTGTACGTTTTCTAGACAATTTTGGTGTTGTCTGATAACAAAATTATGATCATCGTTGCTTAGAGTATCATTTTCTTTCGATTTTGCGTGCATTTGTCTAGTAATTATTAAAGAAATGCAAATAAGCACAGAAAAGATTCACGAACAGTTAGGTTAAGACGTATAGTGTCTCCATTTTCAGTCCATGGTGCGCGGTGGCTCAGTAGTATAGCGTTCACCTCCGGTGCTTGGGGTCCCTGGTTCGATCCCAGCTCGCGCCATGTGGACTTTGTAGTGGACAAACACCGTGCTCGTGGGTTTTCTCGGGGTTCTCCCGTTTCCTCCCACTTTCTTCATTCCACCATTTCATTCATTTCTCATCATCACCGTCTCCTTTAGCCTAACCGGCATAACCGTGGGACGTAAAACTAAAGATTTCATTTTCTTTTTTTTTTCAATTTTCAGTCCAAAAATAAAAAATAATGAAAGCACACTTCAAATTCTGCCAAATAAAATTTCGAATGATTTACGAAGAGTTGCAATAAATATTCAGATTACTAAGCTAATCCTATACAGTACGAAATCTTAAATTGTTTGAAATATGGAATCAACCGGGTTTGATTCTGCTTTTCTCGTTAGGTTATTTGCAGGTTTGGGATTTAACAGTTTATGAAACTGAATATGGAAGAGGGATTTAACTGGTTTTGCATCTGTTGCCATGATGGATTTAACAAGTTTTGGTAATTGGCACATATTTCAATCTCAATTTTCAACTAGTTAAAATGGCTTTTTCTACTGAATACTATTTGGAAATAATAGCTTTCCACCTAAGGTTTCCAGAGCAACCACTATCTCATTTTTTTTTTTTTAAGTGAATTTAACGGGTTTTGTCATTGGCCTACCCATATATCGACACGTTCTCTAACGATCCAAACGATTTATGGTATGGATTCCAAATCTTAAAAATAGATTTTATCTCAGCTTGAGTCTTCTATTAAAGTAAGAACTAGTACAACTTTCGGTTTCAATATTGATTCCTAAATATTAAAAATCGTAAGAGATAATGAGAAATCGTTTTCGATGAGAATTCAGTTTCCGATAAACAGGTTGCATGTCTCACATTATCACTCTATTCCTGCCGATAGATATATTTCCGGTTTCAATATTGAATCTGCATAATTTGGAAATCTACAGTAATTTAACAATGTAAAAAGAAACTCACATGTACGAGAACAAGGTATAAATGTTTTCATAACTTTGGTTACTGCACCGAACACCAGTAAACATTAGCCAAGACGGACACCCAACTGAATAAGAAGTTCAACCGCATAGTTAGTAGACAACGTTCGCTTCATCGTATGGACTTCAGAAGCCGATAACCCGCGAGGTTACTACTTGTCATTATATGTCACTACGGTTAATGTTTTACACTGGAAAAGAATGCCGTGACTGGACCATAAAAACGAGTAGCATGGTGCGATGCAGGGTTGGCAAAAACAGTTTTTTTTAAAAAAAAAAAAAACAATAAACCAGTTTTTGTTGTTGTTTAAGCCCGGTATTTTTTGAGTTTAAACCAGGTTTTTTGTTTAACCCTTATTATCCCGAATTTGTGTGTGTGTGTGTGTGAATTGTTTTACGTACTTTCCTAACAACATAAAACATAAAAAATAATGTTTTTCGTTTGTTACCTTCTTCATTTACTAGTTAAGGAATTAGATTTTACTCGTAAATGAACAAGGAAAATGAGTAGATAGAAATATATCTGTTGGCTTTCTGAAGGTTGTTTTCCGTTGCCATATGGCATCCCGGGGATAAAACGGGTTAAATAATTTGCTGTATGTATTTATATCACATATGGAGAGAAATAAGTTTTTCATCTTGGTGGTATTATGCAACAACCGGGTCACATAAGCTTAAAGCGGAATCAAACCGCTTCTAGGCTTACATCCGAGAGAAATTGTCCTCCATTTGTACTCCAAACCGGGACTAATTGACCCCAAATGCGATATGTCTGCCATGAAGGACTCCTGGTAAAAATACGTTGTGCTGATCTTTAGGTACTTGTTAATGTAACTGTCAAGAGTCATTTCAGAAGGACAAAAAGATAACCAGTTGCACAAGTGAAACCATTATACAGAATTACATATGGACAATTTCAAAATGCTGCAGAGTACAGAAGAACTGATTTAGTCCAAGTTAGTTCATTACGACTTTTATTAGTCCAAGATAGAGAAATACAACGAGAAGAAGAAGAAATAGACTTAATTCGCATATCTGTAAGAAAAGTGAATAAAGATAAGGATTATTTGAGTCCACTTTCGCTCTGATCCATTTATACATAAATAAATACCAAATATACTTCTGATTTCAATAAATGCCTCTCGTAGGATTTGTATGAACCCTCCTCCCCCCAAAACTACAGCATTTCGATGTATTTTATCAAGAGTAAACATTATTAAAACGAAACAATATTTAGAATTTTTCTTTGAATGAAATTGCATAACAATAATAACAAACTTTAAAAAATCACAGAAGAAGCATTCATAAACTTATAAAAAAAATACAAAAGTTACTTCTGTAGTATAATATTTTTGAGTAATGAATGGGGAATTTAGGTCTGAATATAATACGAATAATATACGGGAGTGAAACGTGATAACCCATAAATGTGTGTTCATCAAGATTTTACGAACACTTACACTTTTACGAACATCTTTCGTTTTTGGTTTAAACCAGTTTTTTTTTTTTTTTTTTTTTTTTAACATCTGCTTAAACCAGCAAACCCTGGTGCGATGAGTCTCGATTTCAATCTCATCACGCCGATAGTGATCTATAATTTGGTGCCAGCCCAACGAAATCATGTCAGGTTGGAATTGTACAAGATAACGGAGACCATGTTGATTTATAGTGTTTTTCTGTAAGCAATGTTTTGGACCTTTGGTACCTACTATTCACCCGTATTGTATCGAAGTACGAAGATCACCAGAGTCAACTATATCTTTATTTCTGTCATACGAGTGGAAATGGAGTGTACCAGCAGGACAACCACCCTCGTAACAGATCCCGGTTGGCCACCATCTGTTTGGAGGAACATTCAACTTCTTCCTGCTGAAAATAACACCGATAAGCCCGGATTTCAATCTCATTGTGCATCTCAGAGACTTATGCTATCGACATTGCCGGTAGTATGTGAAACGAGTGGAAATTCAACTCAAAAGTTGTAATTTCAAAAGTAATAATAAGAAATGAAATATATTTTTCTTCTTTCTTTGTCAGTAACACATTGAGATGTTTGAATTGTGGAATTATCCAAAGAGCAATTTGTCAGCGGAGCGATTTGTCACAAATCACTCATTGCGATCACAATTATCCATTGCTAAGTTATGAGCAAATTTCGGGATCTTTTGTCAGATCTAGCTCGAAATAGTTACAAATTTCATACGAATTGTAATTATAATAGAATCACAATCGGATCTCTTATAATGCATTAACAGTTTCAAAAAAGCGTTGAAACTGGAATGAAATCGTCTAAAAGATCAGCTAAACCTACAGTAAAATAGCTTTTGCACCTACATAAGAAGAAACACATAAACTATATTTCCTTTAACGTACCGATTAGCGGTACCATTTGACAATATCAGATATTTGGAAACAAACTGCAAACTAAAAGTTACTTTTGAATAGCACTCACCTTTAAACAAAATTAATAACAGGTGTAACTTTTTGTGTTTCCCTCATCTTAAATATAGTCACTATACACCCTGTGGGGGCATTAATATTCTCAAAATTGAACGGAAAAGTAACTGTACAATTGTCGAAACATTTTTCCGAAAGCAAATAGTCGTATTACAAATTAGTTATGGGAAAACTAATTTGTATTTCTCAGTTCTTCACATAGTAGGGAATATTTTTTTCGAAAAATTTCCCTCCAGTTTTATATCCGATATTTTTTTGTAGTCCACCATTTTAGGCAAAACGAGGATTAGGCCAAACGAGTATCCTTATTTCGCCTAAAATGGCGGACATAAAGCTTATCTTTTATCTGTCATAAAAGTGTGAGATAATTGGTTAGGCAAAACGAGGATTAGGCCAAACGATGCAAGATCGCCAATAAGAGCGTTACTTCAGACATGTATTGGATGAACCTCTTGGGATCGGCGAGAATGCCTTCAGGGAGCTGGTTATACACAACCTGTTCTCTAGCCAGCTCGTATGCCTAAGTATTATAAAGTTTGGATTTCATCTTAATCGTGTAAAAGCGGAAGAGTTTTGTTCAGGAGAGACTTCCAAAAATCGAATTTAGCACATGGAAACAATTCTAACCAAGTGGAAAATGTTTCTGATTGCGCATTTGCTTCTTGCTGCATTTAAAAGAATAGGCCAGTCAATAAGGGATGATTCAGGGTCGAATAAGGAAAAAAATGATGGAACAAATTTTATTCTCTTTATATAAGTGTCCGTAACAACATACTAATTTTGCACACTCTACCATCCAGATTTGGCCGCCATCTTGGAAAAATGGCACCAAAAATTAGTTTTTTTGTAAATATCTCGCATCGAAAGCATTTTAGAGCAAAACATGTTATTACAAAAAATAATCTACATTAAATTCACTACAAGAAATGTCCTCTCCATTTTTTCTCTAGAATGCACCGTTTAGGTGTTACAGGCGTGGCAAATTACGCATTTTTCTTTTAGCATCGCTTTGTAGCAGAATCTTAAAATAAACTTTCCTGATATTGTTTTGTTTTAGTGATTTTTTTATATATATAAAATATAAATTAATATGTTTTTCCTTCTTTGCCGGTGTGACTAAGGATAAGTAATCACGTCTATTAGATCATCTATGTTCAAGATGTCAGCTGAAAAATGTTTTATCTGTGAGAAACTTCTCGGTGATCATGTTACATGTATAGTAAAAGAAAAGGGACTGAAAACATTAGTAGACTGCAGTATTAAAGTGAAAGATGGAAACGAATGTCAACTTAAAGGATTGAGAAGTGTTACACTTCATGAAGTGTAGAAAAGTTTTCACAAAAAAGTAGCAAAGCGTTACTATCATAACGTACTTCATCATCTACGCCGATAATTTTTAGGTCAGAAGTACTAAAATTTAACTCACAAGAAGCCTTCCTGTTTTGTAGACAATGTACAGTACATCAGATGATTTTTTAAAGAGACAGAGTAAAAAACTTGTGAGTGAGCGTGAGAGTGTACATCGCATCGACACCATTCAAGTTAAGGATTCTATTATGGATGCTAACAAGGAAGAGTGCCAATTTCATTCAGTGAAATTTTTGAAGTAGAGATATATAATGCACTGCCAACTGAAAAAACAATAAGAACTAAACTGAAAGGAAATTACTCAGAAGATATTATTATACCAACAAATAAAAACATAAAGTCCATAGTTGGCTTCGGTGATACAGGGCATAAATCTCTCACGGATGTATGGTATGATCGTCCAAAGCGTAAGTATATGGACGAAGAGAAGTTAAGAATCATAATGACAGCCGGACAAATAATTGCTAAAGATATCAGAACCCGATTTACGAAACTGATGAGTATCCATCAGCAGATAATTTTTTGAATGAAGTTAATTCATTCATTCCTGGGACGTTAAAATGCCTTCTCGGCACTATTATCTTGAAAACCGAAAAAGAGACAAAATGGGAAAGTATAACGACTTCTCACGCCATAATCGCCGCAGATAGACCAAAATCCTTTTTATCACCATTGCAAATAGGATTTGTGGTGCATCTTTGTCAAAAGTATGGTAGTAAGCATCTTCTGTACATTCTCTCTTCGTTAGGACTACAGTACAACCCCTCAAATCCGAAAACCCGGCAAATCCGAACACGTTCTCAGGAAAAAAATAACTACTGCTGGAAAATGAAAAAAAAAAAAAATGATTTAATCACAAATTTAGTTTTTTAAGGTTTTAACATTTTTAGACTTAATGCTTATTCAAAACGTTATAAAATACAGTTAAGTTTAGATAAAATAGGAAATAGTTTACGTCTTGTAATTAAGAACAAGAAAACAAAAATAAAACTTTCTTATCCATTTAGCAACATTTTGTTTTACTCACTCTAATTTTCGTATTTATAATTCTATTCCTCTGAAATTTGCCACAGATATACATTTCCCGATTATACACATAGTATCAGTATTAAAAGTATCCTGCAAAATCATTACCTAATTATATTCTTACAAAAAGACAGCTATAGATATGCGACAATCATTTTGGACATGAGTGTACACCCGCCAGTTAAGGTCACTGCCCTTTCGACTACTGGGCCACCCTGTCTAACCTCACTCGTTGTTTTACCGCCAATTCAGTAACGAAATAAGTACGTAATATTATTTACCGGGTAATCCGAACCCCCTGAAATCCGAACAGACTTCAGCCCCAATTAGTTCGGATTTGAGGGGTTGTACTGTATTTGCATTATATGCTGAGGCGGCTCTCAAGTTTCGGCTCTTCTGCATCTTCCATCCTTTGTTTGTTGATATAATAATATCTTCTGAGCAAGGGCGCCGATCCGAGGGGGCCCGACTCCCCAAAGCTCATGTGGGCCTCCTATTGTATTTATGAATATAAAATATTTGGCATAATTTGAATGCAATTTGTCTTAATATATATACCTTCTGCATCTGAATGGCCCCCCTCCCCAAATTTACAGAAAAATCTGCGCCCTTGTCTGAGTAATTTTCTTTCAGTTTAGTTCATATTGCTTTTTCAAGTTGGCAGTACATCATTATAATCTTGAAAAATTTCACTGAATGAAAATTGACACTCTTCCTTGTTAGCTTCAAGGTAGTTGAAATCATAAGCCATGACATTTGATGCAACATTATCTTTCGGACGACTACGTTCGATTCCAGAAGAATTCTTGTAGAACCTTTTCATGCATGAGGAATAGTATCTGGCTTCAGCAGCAACTAAATCATCAACATTGCCAATCCTAATGCTAACTTCTTTGACCCAGTCGTCATTTCTTCTGTCGGCTGCTTCCATAATAGAATCTTTAACTAGAATGGTTTCAATGTCACGTACACTCTCACGCTCACTCAAGTTTTTTACTCTCTCTCTTTAAAAAATTAAATCTTGAAAATTAAATCTTAATACTTCTGACCTAAGGATTATCGGCGTAGGTGATAAAGTACGTTATGATAGTAACGCTTTGCTACTTTTTGTTTTTGTGAAAACTTTACTACACTACACTTCATGAAGTGTAACACTTCTCAATCCTTTAAGTTGACATTCGTTTCTATCTTTCACTTTAATACTGCAGTCTACTAATGTTTTCAGTCCCTTTTCTTTTACTATACATGTAACATGATCACCGAGAAGTTTCTCACAGATAAAACATTTTTCAGCTGACATCTTGAACATAGATGATCTAATAGACCTGATTACTTATCCTTAGTCACACCGGCAAAGAAGGAAAAACATATTAATTTATATTTGATATAAAACAATCACTAAAACAAAACAATATCAGAAAATTTTATTTAAGATTCTGCTACAAAGCGATGCTAAAAGAAAAATGCGTAATTTACCACGCCTATAATATCTAAACGGCGCATCCTAGAGAAAAAATTAAGAGAACATTTCTTGTAGAAAATTTAATGTAGATTATTTTTTGTAATAACATGTCTTGCTCTAAAATGCTTTCGATGCGAGATATTTACCAAAAACTAATTTTTGGCGCCATTTTTCCAAGATGTCGACCAAATCCGGGATTTTAGAGTGGTGCAAAATTAGTTTGTTGTTACGGACACTTATATAAAGAAAATAAAATTTGTTCCAGCTTTCCATTATTTTTTGCCTTATTCGACCCTTCAATGACCGGCCTAAAAATCTTATCTTGACATACAAGATACTACTTTGGTTAAAAAAAACAACTTAGATTTTCTTTTGTTATTCAATCCGAGGAAGCTAAAATGTAGGTGGAACGAAAGTCTTTGAGTAGTGGCAGTATTACTGAGAAAACGCTGTCTTCATTATGTTATTATTATTATTATTATTATTATTATTATTATTATGTTCTAATGTCTAATTCCGTGTATAGTACTATAGTACTACTACTTTGGTTTGAAACCATTTACCCCCCCCCCTTGCAAAGGTTGTTTTGATATTAGTTTCTTTCGTTTCGTGCCAGCTTCTTCTGTATTTTTGTACTTTCTACGGCCAGATGATGGAATATAGAACACCATTCTTCATTTTTGTATCGTATTTACGCAAGTATAAGGTAAAGAGAAGGAAAGGGAGCAAAAAGGTGCGAGTAGTGAGGAGATGGTTCCGAAGTAACTGCTGAGGGGCGGTGAGTTGCCGCTAGCCCTTAAGCAGCAGAAGTCTAAAGCCGCCTCTGATCGGAAGTATCACTGTTCATCTCAGCGACCTCGGAAACTATGGATTCGGCACTAATATCTGTCATTTTCGATAATTTTATATATCTCCCCTCCTCCCCTAAGTTACACTTTCAAAGTGATACGATAAAAACCATCCCAGGTCCGAATCTCATCTATGTTGAATGTGTGATCGAGATCGGCCGACTGATTCAAGAGTTATTTTTATACATCACCCTCTCCCCCCCCCGCCCTCTAAGTTGTACCGTCCAAGTGAAATGATGAAAACCATCCCAGTCCCAAACCTCATCTATGTTGAAAATTTGATCGAGATCGGTCCGGTTGTTCAAACGATTAAGAGTCACGAACATAGTCTAAGGCGCCAATTTCTCTGGAACTTTGGGGAGGGTGGCATTCAGATGTGTGTTTGGTTGCAGACAGTGGCGTATTTAGGGGGACTTCCGGGCTTAAGCCCTCCCCGAAAGTTTATTTTCTATATTAAAGTAAATAGAATAACTTGCAGAAGTTTCATATTTCCAGGAATAAATTTAGCAAAGCTCTCCGAAACATAATCGTAAACTCGTTGCAGACAATGGTCTAATAAGGCATATATTAGGATTTCAAGATAAACTGAATTCAAATTATGCCAAATATTGTATATTCATGAAAATACATATAACAATAAAAAAAGTACATATTTATTAAAGTACAGGAGGCCCACATGAGCATCCCCCCGGATCGGCGCCCTTGAACATAGTCACTTTCAATTTTATGGTACAGAAGATAAGGAATATATATTGACTTTAGTGTTGCTGAAATATATGCATTTCGAATAAAATTAGCTATAAAAAGGACCCTTAGTTCAGCAATTTAACCTACTTTATTAGTACTGTAGTTAGTTTTAATTAAAAGACGATTCAAAGTAAACCAATTAGCACCTGTTTCTTGTCTCGGTCTTCGACAACTGCTGAGGTTTACGGAGATAGTAGTTTCTCCAATAAATATATCATTTAAAACTAAAAATTGTGAATTACTCCCTTCCTTACTTGAGGTGTGTCTGATTTAATCCTCGAACTTGATTTTGTTTGTTTGCTTATTTTGATAAGTCATTACAACAGATGACAAAATTACACTTTTTTTGGATCAAAAGATCCAATATATTTCAATCAAAAGTTTTCTTATATTCCTTATATCTGGAGAACTACATACAGTGTAGCCAAACCCAAACTATCACTTAACTGACTATGATGTGCTTACTTCGTAGAAAATACGAAAACTCGATTTAGGGGCCCGTTCAGAAATTGTGACACCCCTGATCCAATCGGCCCGAAAGATCCAATATATTTCAACAAAAATTTTCTTGTAGACCTTATATCTCGAGAACTACATACAATGTAGCCAAGCCTAAACTATCAGTTAACTCAGCAGGGATGTGCTTATTCCGTAGAAAAAAGAAAAACTCGATTTAGGGGCCGTTCAAAAATTTTGGGGCTCCTAATCCAAAAACTAATTATTGGCCAAACTCGTTATCTTTTGATCCATTTTGGTCTCCCTAATTTTATTGTCTTGATAAGTTATTACAACAGATGGCAAAATTACACTTTATCACATACAAGTATATTTGTCTTATACAAGAGTGCCAAATAATAAAGATTATTATATAGAGATGAAAACTTTTTTTATTACAATAAAAACATACAAGGCACACATGTATCATTTACAAAACAACTGAATACATAAAATACATTTCACGTATAAACTTTACTCTTTATATATATAACAAGCCTTAAGTAGACAGGACTTTCTTATATCCTTTGTTTTACATTAAAACATATAAAGAAATATTACCTCCTATAATTTCAACATATAAACGAAAACGTATACTTGTACATAAATATCTACAGCAAACATCATCTTTCTTAATTTGTTGTAAAATTATCTTTCGTTCTTTCTTATACAGTAAACCATCCATTTAACGGACTGATTGCGGAAAAAGGATACGTTAAATCGCGAATTGTTTTATGAACAATATTTAAAATAGAGCATTAGATTGAAACTGTTTTGTATAATGTAATGTTACAAGATTAATGTACGTGCCATATTAGCAAAAAAATCTTTCCATTTAGAAGGGTAAAAAGAAAACTCAAACTTCAATTGCTTTCCTTGCTAAATGTTTCTTAAGAGCCTGGCATACTAAAAATAATACAAAATTTACTATTTTTCATTTGCTTGTGTTTCATAAGTGAAAGGAGATAATGAAATGCAACTTACAACAATTATAGATAATCTTATTTTACAACAGAAAATATGAACCTGAAGAATTTTCAGTGTTGCCATCCATGGAAATTACAATGTTGCTAGAATAACAACTCCACCAAAATGTAAGTTAAGGCAGGGACTAGAGAAACGCACTCAACTACATTTGATTATGTACAGTATCATGTTTTGGTATTCTGTGAACTATTTTTAAATAACATTATTATTTAATTTTAATAACTATATGTTAAAACTATTTTCTTTATTACAAACTAAATGCAACTATTATTTAGAAAGTAGTCAACAGGATTCCAAGACAACATGATACGTAATCAAATGCAGTTGAGTTCGTTTCTCTCGTTGCTACCTTAACTTAGATTTTGGAAGAAATGTTATTCTGGCAACACTGAAAATTCTTCAGGTTCATATTTTCTGTTGTAGAATAAAATTATCTATGATTGAAGTAAGTTGCATTTCATTCTCTCCTTTCAGTTATGAAAATCAAGTAAAAGAAAAATGGTACTTTGTGTATTATTTTTAGCATGGTAAGTAGGGATGTGCACGAGTCGAGTCGAGATTTAAGCTTGTTTCGACTCGACTCGAATTCGAGACGAGACTTCTCGAAATTCAAGTTGAGACAAAATATACGAGTTAAAATATAGGCACACATCAGCCAGAACATTATGACTACCTACCTAATTGTCAGTATATCTACCTTTGGCACGGAAACAACGGTGACGCGTCTTGGCATGGACGCAATGATCCTTGGTAGGTCGCTGGAGAGAGTTGGCACCACATGTGCACACACAGGTCCCTTAAGTCCCGTAAATTCCGGGGAGGGGGCGATGCGCTCTGTCGTCACGTTCAATCACATCCCAGATGTGTTCGATTAGGTTCAGATCCGCCGAGTTGGGGGCAGCACACCACTTGGAACTCGCCCCCCTGTATTCCTCGAACCACTTCATCACACTCCTGACCTTGTAACATTGTGCATTATCTTGTCGAAAAATGCTATTACCGTTGGGAAACATGGTCGTCATGAAGGTGTGTGTGTGTGTGTGTAGTCTGCAAGCAGTGTGCGATACGCCTCGGCCGTCATGGTGCCTTGCTCGAGCTCCATTTGACACATGGATGCTCACGTGAATGTTCCCCAGATAATAATTAAGCCGCCGCCAGCTTGTCTCCGACCCGCAGTACAGGTGTCAAGGAGCCGTTCCCTTGGAACACGACAGATTCACACTATCCCATCGTCATGATGATGAAGGTATCGGGATTCATCAGAGAATGCAACGTTCTGCCACTGCGCCAAGTTCCAGTAGCGATGATCACGTGTTCGTTTCAGTCGTAGTTGCCGATGTTGTGGTGTTCGCACATGGATGGGTCGTCGGCTGTGGAGGCCCATCGTTAGGAGTGTTTGGTGCACTGTGTGTTCAAACACACTTGTACTTTACCCAGCATTGAAGTCTGATGTTAGTTCAGCCACAGTTCGCTGCCTGTCCTGTTTTATCAGTCTGCCCAGCCTACGACGTCCGGCATCTGTAATGAAGTGGAGGGCACTCAACCTCTCGACGTTTGGACGTCGTTTCCCCTTGGTTTCGCCACTTGTTGAAAACACTCACCACAGCACTCCTCAAACATCTGACAAGTTCTGCCGTTTCCGAAATTCTCGTACATTTCTAAAGTAATAAATGCTGGAATTGGTTTCAAGGCTGTTTCTGACTGAATACTTTCTTCAAAATAATATTAAAAATTATAGATTTTAGAGTCGAGTCGAGATTTTTACGAGCAGTCTCGACTCGACTTAAAAATTCGAGTCGAGAAATGCGTTTGTCCCAACTCGTTTTGAATTTTACAAAGTGTGTTCGAGTCGAGTCGAGATTCTAGACATGTCTCAACTCGTGCGCATCCCTAATGGCAGGCTAATGGCTAATGGCAGGCAGTAATTATCTGAATTACTTGAGATGTACATAATGAGCCAACAATTCCAGTTTTGAGGATCTCTCTACGTATGCAATGATATTGTACCATACGACCAGACATGACCGATTCTTTTTCCTTTTCATCTTTGCCGACCTCTTCAATGTTCTTCATAATATTTTCTACTATCTCCTCATAACTGAGAATTTGGTAGCCAGGATCACCTTCCTTCATGTTTGCTCACTGTTCAGTAGCAACCACGTATTCCAGAAGACTACACTTCACTACAGAATAGTGAAGTAACAAGAAGAGCTGATTGAAACTGGTGCTTGAAGCGCACGAATTATCACGAATGTGCCCGAAGTTTCGACTCAAACAAGCAATAGTGAAGGCACTGTTTCCTTGTGTATGACCCAATGCTATACAGTGAAACCTGTGAATAACGGACACCAATGAGACATGAATTGTTATCCGTTACTGAGATGTTACAGAAATTTAATTTCTCACAACGGTAACTGTATGCAGTAATATACACTAAATACGTTATGTATGAGCGTAAATACGTAAACTTCAATATCAAAATATTCTATTTAGTACGTATTTGAGTTACTGGGGGGAGGGGATGAACGACAAATTCATTTCTAATACAGAATTCTCTATTTTGCACTGCATCAACTGATGAAAAATAATATGCTAAAGATGTTTGGATATTTCCCTACATGGGAAAATGTTTGTTTTGTTCTATATGAAATTGTCGGGAAAGATGCAAAGCGCAGAGGAAAAAAGAACTAAATTTATTAGGGAAAGGAAGATCTTTCGCATACAATTCTTGACCATACGACTGACCATGCATGAGTGTTATTTGTTATTGAAGGTTTTCTAGGATTTTCACCAGAAAGCAGTTTATTGCGAGCAGGAATAAGAAAATTTTCAAGTTCAACTTGAAGCTATTCTGTTTGATGGTTCACCAGGTCTAGACTCATGATAGATACATTTGTGGGGAAAAGACTTTTCTGTCTACTGTAATATATCGCAGAACCGGGAATAATTCCTGTCCGTTATGAAGAGGTTATTGAAGCCTTTGTCAGAAAAAAGAACCGTCCGTATCTGAGAGTGTCCGTAAAAGGGAGGGTTTTGTTCCGCAAGAGAAGATATATTTTTGCCGGGACAAAAAAAAAAAAATCTATCCGAATTATAGAGGTGTCCGTTAAGGGAGGTTTCACTGTATTACAATCGCATCCGTCGCCGCGTGCTTTAACAATCTGGTCGAAGTTTTTGTCTATACAGTTTTTTTTCTTCTTCCAACTACATTAATCAAATTCTGTCCGTTAAATCAGAGGTATACTGTATTTAAAACAAAACAATATGGCGCGACAACTTACAATATTAAAACAAGAACAATTAAATTGTAATATTAAAGTACGTTGCATTGGCCTCAGTTTTCTGGTTAGCAATAATAAACTTTGTACTACATACACAGAACAAAAGAACATACACAGTGTATAAACATATACACATTAATGCATATGTATGCACACACGCTCAATGACTAGTATACAGAATTATGAACTTCAAAAGTAGGGTTGCCAGCTCTAGAAAATAAAAAAAAAAAACGGCACCCCCTCAAAATTCGCTATGATGTAGGTCTAAGTGTGAAATATCTCTGTTCGGACCTATCCATGGGAAGGAAATGTACTATCGTGAACATATCCTTAGTATTCTCCATATCCTTAGTACATTCATTATAAGCTCAGTAGATACATTGTGCTATAAATGAGAAACTGAACTCGGCTTTGATCGATTTTTATTGTATTTACCACTAACTGCCATTTCTTTAAAACTATCGAAACAGATGAACAAAAGTATATTAATCTTTACGTGACAATTTTGGATTTGGAAAATGAAATTTATTCTTTAAACTTTATATTTCAGCTAGAGGAAATTGCTTTAAGAATTACTTTTACACTCTCATTAAAATGTATAAAATTCCTTACAAGTAAATTTCAAATGTTCCCTGATACATTGTCCTTAGAATCTAAACGTGGCCAAAGGTACGTACGCTAACCGCTTAGCCACGAAGGAGCTCCGGCTTTAATCAAAATAATAGCAATATTTCCGGCCAGGCCGGTGAAAAACCGGCCAGTTGGCAACCCTATTCAAAACCTTAAAACATAAAAAGCCTTTAGAAGAGCAAGCACATTAAAAAAAGAACGTATGTGTGTGTGTGTTTCGTTTTAATGTAAGTGTGTTTCCTTAGATAAAAATGTAATGATTATGACTGCTTTGTGTTTGTGATACACATATGGCAGAAATCTAGGTCTGATATATATACATTTTTTATAAGGTTCATTATTTTACGGCTCAAAGCACATATCACAATCGTAAAAAAAGGTGTATAACGAAACATATCACATATTAAGTTTAATAAATAGGTTAAAATTCCTTGAAGAAGCTTTCATTTCAGTCTACTTAACACAAGTTTATTTGCTGAGTACAGGCAATCGAAATAGGCCACACTTCAGACCATGTGAGAATTTGAATTTATTTTAAGCCAAACTGGCCAGGGAGGGGTTACAGGGAGCACTGCCCCTAATAAATTATTTTTTGCCTAATCTAAAAATTATGCTGAAGAGACTTTTCAAACTAACTCAAAACTAGTGAAATTCTTGCGATTATATGTATTTATCAAATTCAAATCAACTTTGGAAATTCTACTCATTTTTGTGTAAAATTATATGTTTCTTGCTAAATGCACCAAACATCTTCCATTGCCTTTACCTATTTCAAGAATTTCAAACAGTACCCTATTATTGTAACCATGACAAGCATCCAAGGATACCAGGTGCACTTCCATACAACAGTATCATAGTCCACAACGTTAGTTGTGAATATTAATTAACTGTAGTGTCTCGCTAGTAGGG
Organism: Thermobia domestica; assembly: GCF_964235325.1. NCBI lineage: Eukaryota > Metazoa > Arthropoda > Insecta > Zygentoma > Lepismatidae > Thermobia > Thermobia domestica. The sequence goes on along the minus strand of NC_137467.1, from coordinate 169,962,216 downwards.
GCGCTACAGAGGGTGAGGAGAGGCGACCGCCACCCCAATATTTTTTCTCGGCCCTCCATCGCCTCCACTTTTTTATGTACAACCGGTGAATAATAATAATAATAATCTGTACAACCGATAATAACAATATTCAAAGCAAAACAAGTGTGGTTGTCTTCCCTTCCCAAGTTTTTCTTGCCTCCCCTCTTTGACCCCTAATATTATGAGCCTAGCGCCGCTATTTTTCTCGCTTATTTTGAAAGGTAGAAAATTGAGTGCAAACATTGATTTTGTATTGATATAATCTGAAGTTGTTGTAATATGTTCCAAACACAAATCACACACAAACTGCTTGTAGTCGTCAGTACTCGTGCATAGCTCATGCCACCAAGAGCTACATTGAATACAACGGATCCATTTTTCGCCTCTTTTGTCACGTGAAAATGTTCCGTTACAATAAGGACATTCTCAGTCTTCATTTTTACTGTCTTCATCAGTTGACACTAAATGAAAAGACATATCCAAATCTTCATCACTGGTTATGCCAGGGCTTCTCTCCCGTGTTCTTTTCTTCCCCTTCTTTAACGTTTGTTTATTCTCTGTACGAACGTGTGTCCTTTCCAGTTCGCTTTGCTGCTTTCTTTTCATTTTGTTTGACTGTTCCTTTTTGAGATGCGCGTTGCAAATCTTCAGTGAGTTTATTTTTGTATGGTGAGCTTGTTAGAAGAGTAGCAGAACCATCTCGTCTTCCTCTAGACATACCAGGATTAGGCACATGATGAAGCACTGGACTTACATCCGATGGTAAGACGAGCGACAATGTACTGGAGGTGCATCCATTTGAAGAATGCGAAGACTGGTTGAACGTATCAGTGTTTCCTAAATAACTGCCTTCAAAAGTCGTTGAAGAGTGAGCAGCAGGTGACTCATGCAGGCCTAATGCTGTAGATGTCTTGGGGTCTTTTGTTGGTGATGTAGGCCTAAGTGTTCTCACGTGTGTGGAAGCCACAGTCCCTCCGTTTGCTGCTTCCTTGCTGACTTCTTCGTTTGCTTCAGCAATGTATTCATGCTCAGGAAATATATTGCGATCGCAGGGATAAAGACCAGTCACTCGATATCCATTGGCAACTACTTCAATTGTGGCAGCCTTTTTGTAAGCTTCTCCAAACAATGCTGCAACTTCGTAGTGGGTAACTGCTCTGTGTTTGTTATGTTTGAGCCATGTCTCTATTGCTTGCGCATAATGTCTTCAGTGGTTGCATAAAAGCTCTGTCGAGAGGTAGCAATTTATGTGTCGTGTCTGTCGACAAAGAACAAATGTGAACACCATTCTCGCGTGCCAATTGAAGCAACCTAACATTGCTCGTATGTGAGTAATGGCCATCCAGAATAAGAATAACTGGATTATCTTTGGAGGGTCTGACGTTCGTTAAGAACTGCTTCTGGAACCATTTAAGGAAACTATCAATTTGTATCCAGCCTGAGCTGTGGCAATGAGCGATGGTGCCATAAGGGGCACCATCTAGAAGTTCCTGCTTCATATTCTATCTAGGATATACAATAAGGGATGGTACAAAATGCCCTGACACACTCATGCATGAAACCACTGTGGTTAGGGAACCGCGTTCCGCGGACGAAACTGAACCAACTTGCCTTTTCCATTTAAGAGCAATTACCTTTGTTGTTTTGTGCTGGACGATGGTAAGGCCTGTTTCGTCAACGCTGTAAATTTTTGTTGGGTCATAATGCACAATGTCAACCAGTGGTTCGTATATATCAAAAAATGCATTAACCTTTTCTTTAGTAAGCCCCTTAAGTCTAGCAAGACTTGTCGGTTGATGTTTTCCTAGAGTGAGCTTTGGATTGCGAATCATAAAGCCACGAAACCATTTAGCACCAGCTGACTAATCGTTCTTCGGAAATGGATGCGGAATTGATTTCAGCGAGTTGAAAAGCTAAAAGTTTGATATGCTTGGCCATTAAAATAATAATAATAATAAAAACAGATTCCATATCTACACAATACTTCACTAATTCACTTTCCAGATTGTACCCAAGAGTTGGTTTTCGCCCTAACCTAATGGAAACTAGCTTATCTATATCACGGAACATGCCCTGTACAGCCTTATGTGGCATCATTCCAAGGTGAAAAGTGCTATTCGTAATATCGCACCCGTGCGGTATTTGGAACATATGCAGGGTGCGATATTCGGCACAAGTGGGCATGCTAACATGGCACCTACTTCTACCAACACATTTGGTATCCACTTCGCAATATACACTTTACACTGTAACTAGGTAGTTACATATGCCATTTATGCACTAATTATATGATTATATCATATAATTAGTGCATATATTATATATATATATATATATATATATATATATATATATATATATATATATATATATTGACAACCCAGCCACTCAGTGCCTAGTTGGGGATGCAATTTTGAGTGCAACTGGATGCCTTCCACTCACCATCTAGAATGAGTGGGATAAAACTATATGAGCCCTGATGATATATATGAGCCAAAATTACAACAGCTCGTGTTTTTCTTCCACCTGCACACAGCGCGGCGAAACTTCGTCTACTGGAGTAGATACCTCAGCCGATTATAGTACACGTGTTAACACCAGAGTGCAGCACTCCCCGGCCGAAATCCAACGGGGTACAGAATTAGGAAGGGGTGTGATAACCGGCACTTCTCCCCTAATTTTGTTCTAATGTTTAAAAAATTAACACTTCAATTTTAATTAATTAATATGAAACAATGTACCTCACAAAGAGCTTGTATTAAGCACACAAAAATGAGACAAAAAAATACGTTCGACTATACATATATAACAATATTCTCTTTTAAAATGTTTCTATTAATAAATGTAAATGAGTAAAAATTACTTATTTTGTTTTGAACAAGCATTTTTCTCATTTCTGAGTAAGGAAATTTTTAAGAGTGTAGTTTACCATAGGGCTTAGCACTATATTGCCCCAAGCACTTTTTTTCTATTAACATGTATTGCTGTACAAATGTCAAACTGCAACGCTACAAGATTGACTGACAAACGGTAGGATGACATGGCAGAACCTGCTACTTAGAAGCGAATTCATGGTGAAAGGTAAACGCATTTTTTGGTTGATTGAGTAGGCAGATAGTGGAAGCGAAGCGGATGTAGGAGCCAGTGGTTTCAGATCACGATAGAAGCGGTAGACCGAGTGTTAGTGACGAACGTGTGGAAGCTGTTCGTGTTGCTTTAACCCGAAGCCCACGGAAATCCTTGCGTTGCGCATCGCGTGAATTAGACATCCCGAACTCAACTATATTAAAAATTTTACACAAACGCTTGAAATTATACGCATATAAGGTGCAGATCGTTCACGCGTTAACACAAGAAGACCGTCCCCGACGCGCAAGTTTCGCATATGACAACGCACGGGCAACTGATGGAGCACATGTGGAATTCTCTAAGTCAGGTTAAAAAAAAAAAGTTGTCCTATTATTTGGCTTCTATCATTCTTAGTTTTCTTGTTATTAATGTTGTTTCCGGTCAGGGAGAGACTTTGTGTTCACTCTGTATATATATTAAGGATTGTCGGATTACCCTAATTAAGGATTGTCGGGAAATCCATGTCACATACATACACTGAGTGAAAGAAAATGTGTAAGATCATCTACTGTGAGATCGTGTAATGAGGTTATTTAGACCAAATGTGAGTGCAATATGTGCAATAAAGAATATACTGAAAAAATGTAATCTTGAAAGTGGCAAAATGCATATCGAAATAGAAATAAAAATAAAAAATCACGGAAGTGACAGATTTTTTCAAATCTGCATATCTTCCAATCATTTTTATTAATATTCTGTGCATTATTATTATTTTTTTTAAAGAAAAGAAACCGTGCTTAATATCTCAAAAAAGGAAAGGAAACATCACTTGTTTTGAAGTTATGAACATGAAAATTTACTAACATTATGTACCTTCAAAATAATTGTGTGTGTTTCTAAGATATATCGTTCTCAAATAAGTATCAATAAATTGCCTTTTAACGTTATTAAAATATTTAGTATGTAATATTTTGAGTCATGATTGCATTTCAAGTTCGTTCTATTGTGGTAATGGCACGCATTTATGGCACATTGTCAAAAAAAAAAAAAAAAAAAGTATATACATGCGGATATGATACTCCTTATGAAGTTTTTCTTTTCGATACATTTTCTCCTTTCATTAGAGTAACTTACTATATTTGATACTTCAAAATGTTCAATTTGCAAACTTACACTAATAAAATTTGTACAAGAATTATTAAAAAAATACGTTCTGCTGGAGCACTTAACACTAGGAAACTAGCTTAGTCAATGAGTACTATAAAATAACACCGCGTCACACGAATTGGCGTATGGCGTTAGCCATTACGCTCGCAGTGCGCTGTTACTAAACCCTTCAGGGAGGAATCTAATAATCTATAATTGATCTTGTTTGTATTTGTGGACAATTATGAATGATTAGATTCCTCCCTGAAGGGTTTAGTAACAGCGCACTGAAAGCTTATTGGCTAACGCCATACGCCAATTCGGATGGCGTGGAGTAGAGCAATGACACGTTTTAAAATGAAATATACGTAAATTTACACACAAAAGTGTTCGTTATGCTATATCTTCTCACATATACCAAATTGTTAAACTTCATAATAGATTCACTGACCAAAGACAAGCCTTCATTTCATAGAAGAAAAAAACTTTAGTTGTGACGAGACATTATGGAATTTTAGAAGAAACAAATTACACGCAACGTGCGTACATATTATCAAACTATAATTTTTGTTCATATGCTTACCTTTCTTTCATTTTGATTACAAGCTGATACTTCAACGTTCAACGTAAATGCTACTAGAGAAAACTTATTTGTATCTTTCTGGTATTATAAATTAAATTCCATTAATGCTATGTACTTATTCGTAACATATAATTCAACTTTCGATTTTAATAATTATATATATTAAACTATATATACTGATAGAGTATTTTTTCTTTTTTTTTCGTGGAAATGCACCAAAGAACTTGTTATAGAAGAAATCTGCATGTATGTGATTTTTACAGCATTACTTATTTTCTTCTAACTATAACCATATTAGATAATATTTTATGCACGTATGGGTATAGAATATGTAACAACCGCACATATGAATGAAAATATTACGCTTGTTGATGTCTTTCATTAACTACACCCTAACATATAGATGAAAACATTACGCTTCTTTGTATATCCATAAATTACATGCGCACATATAGATGAAAACATTACGCTTCTTTGTATATCCATAAATTACATGCGCACATATAGATGAAAATATTACGCATGTTCGTATTTTGCGTGAACTACACAAACACGCACAAATGAAAGAATGTTCTTCAGCACGTCATTTACCAGTTAGAATCTATCAAACTTTTGAAACAACCTTAAAAAAAAAATACAAACTTCAAAATATTTGAAAGGTCTCCAGTTAATGAAGGGCAAACACTGGAAAAACTTTATCGCTAATATTATTCAGTAATTCATTTCTTAGATAAAGTAAAACAATGGAATGCACTGACAAGAGCCACTGAAAAGTTTCTAACTGCTTCGGCGTTGTTCATTTGCTTCGGGTGGCCATTTTTACGTCATTTGAGTTACACCAATGTAGAACCATGTTTTTTTTAATGAAACGTTTCATTCTATTTTATACAATGTTTCGTACTACTATTACGGATTGTCGTCCGAAAGTTGTGAATCGTTACTTTTTTGATTTTACTCATAATAACTGGGGATCTATAGTAGTTGCAATAACGTAGGGTGGAGGAGGTGAATCAACAAATTGGGGTAATTTTGTAGTTTTGGGATTATCACTGCCATCCGAGTGGAAACCACTAGAATTGTCAGACTCGAAAGATAAATGATTTCGTTTGTCATTTTCATCAACGGTATTTGGAATATTCAGGTAGTCATGCGGTTTGTCAATCATCATTAATGATTGATAACTTGGGTTGAAAAAGCTTGGACTACTAATACCAGAATCCAGTCTAGATCTTCTAAAATCGTCTAGATTCGTTTTCAAACTCAGAGGATTTGTGCCTGCTGTTTCCAAATTTGAAGATTGTCTTTTGATCATTGGTTCGAATTCTGCCGTATCAGCTCCTGCAGTCTCTGGAGATCTCAATTGTGGGGGGCTACGTCGTTCCGGTACATCAAAGATGAATTTATCACCACAATGATTAGGTTTAGGTTTTGCGGGGCTCCTCATACACAAGTAACCAGAGGAATCGGTGAGAGGTTCCTCTTTGCCAATGTTCGGACTGAGATTTTGATAACGAGGAGGTTCAGCGTTTTCACTAGAACACCCTGGTCGTGGACTGTTCATTTGTAGATATCCATCATTGGTTGTATCGGTGCTTGTGCTGGGTAAATTCACATATTCTCGTTGTGGAGTTTGTTTTCGTGTCGCGTTGAGGTAACTAGGTTCACTCATCATAGCTAAGTAATCGCTTCTTTCTTTCATCCACGTGTCGTTCATCTGCAGGTAAGGATCGTTGAGATCAATGTAGTGCTGAAACGAAAAGTACATATACAAATATTAATGGATGAATTCAAACAAACAGAAGACAAATCATTTCTGTAATATATGAAACCAAACCATGAACCAAATAGAGCACAAACCACATTTTTTTTTTTACACAGATGCTTAAGGAAGACCATAACACAAAGTATCCTGAAAAAATCAGAAACAAGAAACTCAGAGACATAACCCTGATCAGAAACCAATTATAGAATAAATGACGAAAAGGAAATGCTAATGGACTGGAAACACTAAGTTAATAGCATGACTGACTACAGAAACATGCATTGAACCGAAGCCTCAGAGTACACGACGGAAAGAACACCTTATAGGTACACGGTGAAGGACAATTGAGCGAGAGTTAACGTAACAGGTAAAGACTTGGAATACTAAGAGTCAGGTGAAGAGCAGAAGATAGAAATATCGCACTGAGGCCCTATGCTCCATAGGGAGCGAAAGGATATAAATAAATATATCAAGTTGTCCAGAAAAGATACAACTATCATTAAAAGTAATAAATTAAGCTGTACACTCAAGTTTAAAACAGAAAACTCAATTAACGCTTAAATTTTATACATCACTTCTTTTACTTCTAATTTCTGAGAAACGATCCACGCTTTCGGCTCTTTTTCCTAAAGATCTAGTTACAAATAACAAAGGTACTTGTACAGACGTTATTATACAAAGGTAGCGGACTCTGAATAAGGCCAAAACAAAAACACTTAGTCCTGTGTAAAGGCGGTGTCAAGTGGTGTTTCGCAAATAGGTCAGGCAATAAGAAATGAAATGAAATTTTTCAGTTTTGTGTGTCACAGCTATACTCTGTACGCTAAAAGGGACAGATAATTAGTGAAAATGAATGATTAATGGCAAGAAACGAGAAGACCAAGAAAATCCACGGACATGTTGTTCACCACAAACTCACATGGCCGGAATCGAGTCAGAGATCCCTAGCCCCCGAGGTGAGCACTCTACCACTGAACCACCAAGCCATTCCGAGAGGTCAGGCTGTGTATTATGGGGCAACAAAAATAACCTGAATTTGCTACTTCATTTGCCAAACAAAAGAGAACAGGGCCTGACCTTACCACTTCAAAGAGTATCACATTAGAACTTGGTGAGCAACGCTTCAGCTAAACCACAGGACTAAGTTTCTAAATTTCTCTTTGTCTATGAGTTCGTTCTCTGCATATCCTGAAGATTTTAGTGCTTTTATTTCTACTTACACCCTCAAGTGACAAAGACCTTAAATATGTTTATTGTTATTGCTTCTACTCCTATTTATATGCTGAACGACAAAGGCACTGAATGTTTCTTCTTTTACTTCTATTTATATCCTCAGCGACAACTCCACTAAATGTTTTAATTGCCTTTACTATTATTTATATCCTAACAGCAAGGTTTCTAAAGATTTTATTACTTTTACATCTATTTATATCTTCAGTGACAATGCCTCTAAATGTTTTTATTGCTTTAACTTCTATTTATATCCTAATGACAAACGTACTAAAGATTTTATTATTTTTACTTCTATTTATAACCTAACAACAAACGTACTGACGATTTTATTATTTTTACTTCTATTTATATTCTAATGACAAACTTACTATAGATTTTATTATTTTTACTTCTATTTATATTCTAATGACAAACGTACTAAAGATTTTATTATTTTTACTTCTATTTACATCCTCAGTGACAACTCCTCTAAATGTTTTTATTCCTTTTACTTCTATTTATATCCTAATGACAAACCTACTATAGATTTTATTATTTTTACTTCTATTTATATTCTAATGACAAACCTACTATAGATTTTATTATTTTTACTTCTATTTATATTCTAATGACAAACGTACTAAAGATTTTATTATTTTTGCTTCTATTTATAACCTATTGACAAACGTACTAAAGTTGAGTTGATTTTGAATTTAACGTCCCTTTCAGCAGTGAGGCTATATGAGACGGGGCCTACTGATTAACGTGGAATCCGAACCACATGAGTTCCCGCCGAGTCGCTTAGAAACGTACTAAAGATTTCATTACTTTTGCTCCTATTTATAACCTAATGACAAACGTACTAAAGATTTTTTTTTTACTTTTACTTCTATTATATCCTAATGACAAACGTACTAAAGATTTTATTACTTTTACTTCTATTTATATCCTCAGAGATAAAGGCTTTAATTTTTTTTTAATTGTGTTTACTAATCCTGAAACTATTCTATCATTTTTAAACTATACTGCTGACTATATCTGTGAAAGTAGTAATCATAACTTAAATAAGAAGTATTTCATTTACCTTTCTAACACTGTCTTCCAACATGTCTCCCAATCTTTCAGCTAACTCTGAAAACGTTGGTCTTCTGCTTGGTTGAGATCTCCAGCATTCATTCATTAGTCGATATCTGGAAAAATATATATATATTTTTTAGAGAATGTAAATCAAATAATTTACATATATGTTGTATGAAAAATAAATTATTTTATTTATTTACAAAATCATTTATCCATTATTTATTTATTTATTTATTTATTATCTACAACCAAAAGATATTTTAATGTTAAGAAAGAGCTCGATCACTACCGGAGCTTCAATTCGGTCCAACTGGTGGGCACACACCATCATGAAAGTAAGTCGCTTCCCACCACACTATTTCGCCTTCAAGGTGGAATACAGGACCATGTCACCGATCCCTGTATTTGAACTTTGATTGTGTACATTATTTGAAAAGTTAAAGTCAGAAAGTTTAATAATTGGGTTTGTTGTTGTTGGAGAAAAACTCTTTGATGTTGAATTCATTATCAGTACAGGGCGATTTTAAAAAAAAGAAGAAAAAAACGGGAAATTTTGAAAATTAAATAATTTCGTGAAAACAATTTTTAAAGAATATTTATCTCATTTAATAGTAAAAATAATTCCATTTTAGAATACATACAGTATAATTTTAGTAACCGGTGACCACTGGCTAACTGGCAACTGGTTTGGCCAGTGGCCACTGGTTACTATTTGGTACCAAACTGTTCATCATCCTCTTAGGTATTGACCAACACCAATGTCATCTATGTATGGCTCACAGTTCCCGAGATATGGTTCCTTAAATCTCCTGAAATCGGAACTTTTTTTGGCCAATATATCGGGAACGTACGTCATAGAGAGATGATATTGATGTTGATTAATACCTAAGAGGACGAAGATGATGGTGATCACTTTGATACCAAATAGTAACCGGTGGTCATTGGCCAAATCAGTGATCAGTTAGCCAGTGGTCAACGGTTACTAAAATTGTAGTGTATGTATTCTAAAATGGCATTATTTTTACTATTAAATGAGGTATTTTTTTTTGAAAAAATTAATGACATTTAATCAAAAAATTTTTTTTTGAATCACCCTGTATTTGTGACTTCCACCATCTTCAATAATGTACACACAAAAAATACGAGATAACACTTTGGGACGTGAGATGATTTCCCAGCAAAGAACCTTCATCCGCTAACGATGACAAGCAAAATCTGCTAAAAGTGTTCGGGAAAATTACTGAAACGCAAAAAATTGTAAATTAAAAATAATAATTATTATTATTATAGCTATAAATATGTGTCAATTTCTATTACTATACAAGCTTAATTTAAATCAGTTACCTCATGTTGTAAGCGTCGATGGATCACCGATGGGCAACTAGCCACATCTCGCCAAAAATTGGCGGTCCCGCAGCGACGATGCGCGGTAATCCCACTTCTCCCGTTTTGAAAATTATACCACTAGTGGCAAAGATGCGACTAAACGCCAATGAACCATAAAATTACTCTCTCAAAATATGTTAAATCGCCTATATGCGTAATTTGTTTACATTAAGGTGAGACTATAAAACACTAGAAAAAAGTATCTCGAGGCGGGTGCGAACCACCAACCTTATAATTATTAGGCGCATGTTCTTCCGACTTCGCCACGAAGGCGATGAAAAAACTTCGCTTCTAGAGGGATAAATCGTCGAAGTCGTTTTAATTTGGCCAATCAAAGTGCTCCTTTAACCGTATATATTCTACGATAACCGTTTGGGATCAGGTGAAATGCGTTCGCCATGTAATTTTATAACAAAATGACGCGCGTCTACTTATTTTATTTCATAGTTCTTCCATATTCACTTTCTAATGATCAATAACAGCTGTCATCTAAATTCATACAACTATACGCACTCATCAAGATTTTTCAGTTCATGTTGTATAAGCGAGGTTTCTCTTGATTCCGGAGTTCACTTTAGAAACAATTCGTCAGGAAAAAATTATATATATAGCCGCATGCACAGGACTGTCGATAGTTCATGTTGGTTCCTTCGCGATTCTCCGCGTCGAATCGAAGCAGCGCGGACCAAAATGAAGTCCTCGCTGCTATGTGATGGTAACTTCAACACCCAAACTCTAGATATCTGTTTCGACTCGATGAAACCCTGCCGCCAGTGGCACACTAGCGAAAATCCTTCGACGCGTCATTATATCGATGTTCGACATTTACCGGCAAGTGGGCCACTAGATGTTGGCGATGTTTACGACATGGGGTACAGTACCAACTGTAAGACAAAGAAATATTTCTTGTGAGCAATTTATATCCTATATATCATCTTATTTACGAGTTGCTTCTGTGTGGGTTGGCAAAGTTGTCGTTGTAGTAAAAATCATGGTTTCGAAGTAATGCATTACTCATGGGATAGTTTAGAAAATTACCCAAATTGTTTTAACCTTAAACTTTCCTCTCAAAAAATATATATATTTGGATTCTTCGATAGTCAACGAATCACGAAAGTGCGAAATACGTAGAAAAGAAAGAAGCTGTGTACAAAACTATTCCTTAAAAAAATTCTACGTATAAAAAGTACTTACATATCATCAGTCGCACATTTTGGCTTCTCCATCCTGTAGCCACTCAGAAGTTTGTTGTAGAACAACTCATTGGCGTCCATCCCTAAAGAAGCGGTAAATAAAATTACACAAAAACTCAGATATTATTGTATATTCTAAAAGTTTGCAATGGTGTCTCTTGAGGGAAGTAGTGTCGGTGAGTTGGTATTTTTTTTCGCTACAAGTTATCAAATTAAATTTTATTTATGTAAAAACATAACTTTTGTATACAACAATTAGGACTTTCGATAAGTTTCCTTCCCATAGCTCTTAACAACATTTTTTTTTATCGATGTGACTTCCCTCAAAGCCGCCACTGGTTTACAACAACGGAAAGACAAGAAATGAGAAGAAATAGTCTTTAAAAAATTAAAGGTTGTAGAAGAAACTGTTATTTTTATTGATTACTCTCCTGGACGACGATTCCTGTCGTAACTAATCCAATAATTCGTCCCCCACTATTCGTATATGGCTTATAGGATATTCTGTTGTAATATACATATGATAATATGGAACTATTTACATTTTAGCAAGACTAAATTAAAAACAAAAATAGGACTGTGAAATTGCAAGACCAGAAAAATAAGAGTATCTTGCATAAATATTGCAGTATTAACTTTTTTTCAATCATTACTAGAACATTTTGTCAGTACCAGTAGGCGTGTTGTATAACACAGCGGATACTCTGCTAATTCAAGATAAGAAGCATCGAATAGCCGTGAATGAACAAGCACCTTAAGCCTTAAATATTAACGTTGACAAGTTGGCTCAGAACTAAAATGACATAATGCCCACATTGTAATGTACACGAAAACCAGTGTGCAAAGTGAAAAGTAAAAATTAACATTAAAAAATAACATATGATACAAAGGCCGTTACAAGAAATAAACAAATATCTGAATGACTTACACTAAAAATACAAATCGCTGAGCAAAGCAACGTTTATTTGTAAAATAATAAATGTGTGACAGTTTTGCCAACTAACTGAACATATTGGCTTCATCACAGAGTGTCTGATAAAGCCAATATGTTCAGTTAGTTGGCGAAACTGTCACACATTTATTATTTTACAAATGAACATATTGGCTTCATCAGACACACTGTGATAAAGCCAATATGTTCAGTTAGTTGGCGAAATTGTCACACATTTATTATTTTACAAATAAACGTTGCTTTATTTTTACAAATAAACATATTGGCTTCATCAGACACTCTGTGATAAAGCCAATATGTAGTTAGTTGGCGAAACTGTCACACATTTATTATTTTACAAATAAACGTTGCTTTATTTTGCAAATAAACATATTGGCTTCATCAAACACTCTGTGATAAAGCCAATATGTTCAGTTAGTTGGCGAAGCTGTTACACATTTATTATTTTACAAATAAACGTTGCTTTATTTTGCAAATAAACATATTGGCTTCATCCGACACTCTGTGATAAAGCCAATATGTTCAGTTAGTTGGCGGAAACTGTCACACATTTATTATTTTACAAATAAACATTGCTTTGCTCAGCGATTTCTATTTTTAGTGTAAGTTATTCAATATAGCAAAGCAAATATCTGAAATCCGGGAGTTTGTTATTCACTTTCTTCACAGGACTTACACAAGCAGACAAAGATGATCTTTCAGGAGTACCATCCTGCAAAAAGTAACATACGGTTGCAAACGAGCGAGCTGAAATATTAAACTAAAATGGATGCGAAGATAAGCTTTATTACTTTATTAGTCCCTTTTTCATACACTATCATGTTAAGAAGGAATGTTACACTAATTTATGATAATAATATTACTTATATTTACCTCTAAGTGATAAAAACACCGTGGAAACGCATTAAACGTCTTTCAAATCTCACACGAACTCATTGAGATAACTAACCTGGATAAGGAGTTTGTCCAAGTGAAAAAAATTCCCACAAAACAACTCCGAAAGACCAAACATCAGATTGTGTGGAGAATACCCGATCTCTTATGGATTCAATAGCCATCCATTTAATTGGTAAAGGACCCTGAAATGAAAACAAAGTCAATTAAGATCACCTATCATGTATTAACCACGCGCACTTTATTTATATTTACTGTGACTTTAATAATTTAAAATATATTGTAAATGTATATAGAGTTCTACCGAGATATTGGTTACGTACCAGTATTACATGTAACTGTTCTTGCTGGGTCTTGATATACATATACAATATATGTTAAATTAATAACGATCTACCTCTGTATTGTTTACATATATGCCTACACTAACTCACTCACTCGACGGCAAAGCTCAAAAACTGTTAGGCGCAGAACTTTTTTTTAAAATTTTGTAACAATATTCCCTTTGCACCCTAGGCCGTAGATAAGATGGGATTTTGTAAAATGCGATCCCTAAAGGAAGAAAAGGGGATTAATTTTTTTCCATTCTCGACATCTCTGAAACTATTACGCGTAGAAACTTAAAATTTTGTATAAATATTCTAAAAGGCTGATAATAAAGTAGAACTTTACGAAATGTGAAATTGTAGGACTTGGCTACATTTGCAGTTGAATAATCTGTGGCGACACAGATGATGAAGGTGTATGAAAGAGTGTAGTTGATGCCTCGTTGTAGCCCAGAAGAAATAAATATAAACTTATTAAAATATATATTATAGTGTCTAACAAATCTCTTAATTTAAGCATATGGATTTACAACTGTTTTAATGCTAATATTTCATAACATAAATGGTGCTAAGCGGGTACGTATCTTCAGTAAAACCAAACTTGCATCAGCAAGTATTTCGAAACCAAAACAAAAACAGTGATGTATCTTTCAGATATTTCCCATAACCCTTATTCTTCCCGTGCGTAGAAGCATTCTGTTAGTAGCATATAAACAAACACTGCTATTAGTTATTTTCAGTAATCTATTGCAGTATAAGGAACGATAGGTATAATATGTATTTTCTATAAATCTTAATAAAATTTTAGTAAGCAATATCATTGTATTACTGTAAATTACACACCTAAAGAGTATACACATGATGATATCACATGATAGAAGACCTAAGCGTATCTGACTAAATGCACTACATATAAGAAGAATTATGCTTAAACATGCCGAATTCCAAATATGGACTTAAGAAAGAAAAAAACTTTAATTGTGAAAACATGTATAATATAGATAGACTATTTGAAAGTATGTCTAAAAGAACTATAGGTCTTTCTTCTTTACTAAAAGCCATCATTAAAGTGTGAATACATACGTTAAATTTACATTTTCTAACGAAGACCAAAATTACCCAAGCAACATACAAAACCGCATATACAGTATACATTGTGAGCATGACCTACGGAATATTTACTCTTTGAGAAATAAATAGCTTAAAATTCAATTACGTTTATTACATGGTATTTATTTATTTATCATTCATTCATTCATTCAACACAACAGGTTGTAAGCTCAGTTACAGTATTGTTTCTTAGAAATACATTTACCCACAGTTATATGTAAATTTAACAAGCTTATACATTTGAACATTTTCATTATCACATATATTTTTATGCCTGTTCTTATATACTGTCTCCGATATTCCAAAAATATCTATAGCAGATATCCTTTCAATTGCATTGTAGGAAGCACTCATTCTCCATATAGGAGACTTAGCAAGGATATTTGTTCTTGCCTTTTTGCAGTAAAATGTACTGCTATTTCCTACGGGGTTCTAACTGACGGGACATGCAATTGAACCTTCGAAGTAAGATTGGGACAGTCAATTTTACCATGTTGTTATTTGTATAAAATTAAAAGATCCATATGTTCTCGCCGTTGTATCAAAGTGTTCATATTGAAGTTTTGTACTATTTCTGAATATGTTTTATATTTTGGATACATGCCAGTTTTTCTATAACCAAGTAATATTAAGAATTTTGATTGTATCCTTTCAATCATATCGATGTGTTTTAGTGTTTTCGGTGACAAAGACAGAGTCGCATATTCTAATTGCGATCTCACAAAATATTCATACGTATGGTTGTTCCATACATATAATGGGAAAAATCTTAAAAAAAAAAAGTTTCCCTTAAATCTTCAAATATTGATTCAGGATCTTAGTCATAAATACGCTATTAACCTGTACGAACTATAATTATTTTATTTAACTTTAACTGTATGCACTAAGATATTACAATAAGGCTAATTAGATGTATACTCACATTTCCTTTTCTCATGTAATTATCAGACTTGTACATATCTTTGGCTAATCCAAAATCACATATTTTTACTACATTGTCATCAGCTAACAATATATTTCTTGCTGCAAGATCTCCATGCAAAACCTTGGGAAAAAGAAATTAACATTTTAAAGTAAAAATGTATTTGACATTACATAAACATAACACTTCAATACATTAGTAACATTACACTAAAATTTAGAGGAAGTAAAAATTCATTTTCAGGTTTATCCAAATGTATCATACCGTATCATATGATCTTTTACTTACTGAAAATTCACTTGTACCACTGACAGGCAATACTTGAAATTTTCTACATTAAAGTCATAGAATCAAAATTGAATATAGCTACAGGAAAGACACATAGATACATAAACAAGAATTGGATTTAGTTATTGAATATTTCACCTTGATCCTAGACAGTGGATAAGAAAAATGAAATGAAATCTTTAAGTTTTACGTCCCACGGTTATGCCGGCTAGGCTAAAGAAGACGGTGATGAGAAATGAATGCAATGGTGGAATGAAGAAAGCGGGAGGAAACGGGAGAACCAACCCTGAGAAAGCCCACGCACACAGTGTTTATCCACCACAAAGTGCACTTGGCCCGAGCTGGCATCGAATCAAGAACCTCATGCACCAGAGGTGAATGCTCTACCAATGAATCACCACGGCCTTAGTACTTAGAATAGTACAAATTGTAACAATAAAATATGAACTATTAGGAAATTTGTTGAAGTTCTTGAAAATGAACGAAAAACTATGTATTTTTACTAAATTGATTCTGTATAAACTATTATCTTTTATTTTATAAATATTCTAATATAAAAGGTAAAAAAATATATCACGTTTAATAGCGAATGAGGGAGGGGTACTTCTACAATTTGACAATAAAGATTTTGTTTTGAAGATATTAAATATCTTTTGATATTTGCCTTTTTCTCTGATACTGCAATATTAACACGTGCAACAATACCTTTAAATAATAATAATAATAATAATAATAATAATAATAATAATAATAATAATAATAATAATAATAATAATAATAATAATAATAATAATAATAGTAGTAGTAGTAGTAGTAGTAGTCTTCGTAGTCTTTATGCTAATATAATTAAATTAATATAATTTAAAAGATGGCTACTTGCTGTGAAGTTTATCATTCTTTTTCAGCATCTTGGCTACCTCCCGACAGCTTAACATGGGATCCGAACTACATGAATTTCGACCGAGAGTCAAAGCTGGGAACTCGAGCAAAAGGTATGAATGCTAATCTCACAGCTACGGAAAAGTTTGCATTTTAAGATTTATTTATTCATTTGTGTACTGGGGATCAAAACTTCATATTCTAGGCTAAGTTCATACAATTGTTATAGACTATAACATACTTAGATAAATTTGTTCTTTATAGTATAATAATTAATTATGACTTATTGACTCCTCTCAGCCTATTTCTTTGAAGACCATGTTATTCCACTCTTATTTTAGTCTTCTTATTACTGTGTTATGTAGTGAATATAATTTTAACTTTTACCTTATCACCTTTTATATTGATATTTCTTCAAGTGTCCCTTTTACTAACATTTTAATATATACTTTGCGTTACGCAACGTCTCTATATCTCATTATTTTATTATCTCCCTTGAAATTGTTTATTGAGATTGGCTTGGCTTGGCTAATTCATCATCCAGTTAAATGGAATAAAACACACATGATTCTTTGTTCTTTACACTTTTTCTATTTCTTCTCCCACGTTCAAACGATGAACTATTGGGTTGTTTTCAAACAATACATTATTGTGTACTTTTCAGACAAATTTTACCATTGTGTTTCTTTGGGACGATCAATTATTGTATTTCTTTCAGGCGATGAATTATTGCTTCTTTCAAGCGATGAACTAATGTTTCTCTCAGGCGATGAACTATTGTTTCTCTCAGGCGATGAACTATTGTGTTTCTTTCAGGCGATAGATTATTGTTATCTTTTCAGACGATTTAACTATTGTGTTTCTTTGAGACGATCAATTATTTTATTTCTTTCAGACGATGAATTATTGTGTTTCTTTCTAATGATAAATTATTGTCCCTTTAAGAAGAAGAATTATTGTGTTTCTTTCTGATGATAAACTACTGTTCCTTTCAGACGATGAATTATTGTGTTTCTATTTGACGATAAATTATTCCTTCTGATGACTGATTACTTCCTTCGGATGATAGATTATTGTCTTCCTTTTAAATGATGAATTACTGTGTTCCTTTCTGATGATAAATTATTGTCCCTTTCAGACGATGAATTATTGTGTTTCTTTCTAATGATAAATTATTGTTCCTTTAAGAAGATGAATCATTGTATTTCTTTCTTATGATAAATTATTGTCCCTTTAAGAAGAAGAATTATTGTGTTTCTTTCTGATGATAAACTACTGTTCCTTTCAGACGATGAATTATTGTGCTTAGATCTGATGAATTATTGTGTTTCTCTTTGACAATATATTATTGTTCCTTTTAGAAGATGAATTATTTTAATTTCTTTCAGACCATGAATTATTGTTCCTTTCAGACGATAAACTATTGTGTTTCTTTTACACGATGAACTATTGTTTTTTTCATACGATGAATTATTGTTTCTTTCATATGAAGAATTACTGAATTTCTTTCAGACGATGGATTATTGTGTTTCTACTACATTTCATTATCTACTACGTTTTTTTGCCGAGTCATTATAAGTTTATACAGTGTCTATTTTACTGAACTGTAAGGGAAAAAACCTCTAATTGCAATTGTGTCAATTCGATTGTCTATGAACAGATGAATTTTACTATTTTACTCTCACGTCCGATAAAATTTTGCAATTTGATATACTTGGAACTTCGTAACAAACTAATTTACCTTCCGTGAAGCCAAATAATCCATTCCTCTGGCCACTTGAAATGCCCAACATAAGAGATCTCTCGTGCAGATTGGACGAATATCAGTGCCTCTGTAGTCTCCTCGGTAATTGGTTCTCCAATCGGGTTGAGTTACACCTTGGCCACTGTTTCCACTATCCTCTCCTGGGGAAAAACAAACAAGTAATATAGAGGAAATATTAATACCCACTGGGATAATTTTCTTAATTAAATGGTATGACTAACCTTACAGTGCTAATGTATTTATTCTAGTAAGAATATTTTCGCAAACCGATGCTCCTTTTATCATCAATCGCTCGAAATATGAAAAACAGTGAATAGAGTAAACTCACATGTTTATGGAACTTAATTAACATTAAATAATATGTGAATTATGATATGTTGACTCTAACAAGGTCAGAAATTTACTTCTGTCTTTAAGGTTATTTTTAAATATATGACCCGTATATTATATGACATGTTTGCTTTGAAATACGTAAGACGGTTTAGTATATACTTATGGAGAGTTAAATGCATACAAATAAAATATTTTTAAAATCTAAAAATGATACTAAAGAAGAGGAAAAAAACATTTCTTATGTTTCTTATAGGTCAGAGAAATTCAGGTAAATATTTTATCTTCCTATAATAACCTCACCCTTCAAAAGATCATACCAGAAAATTATTAAAAGTGGTTGTTTAATTTTATTTAAACTAATGCATGTAAACTATCTTTTTGTAACTCAAATACGAACAATCAGGAAACAGTTGAACTTCAATCAGACAGTTTCCGTGTGCGCTAACATCTTTGTCGATAATTTCTAAATGTTGCTAAGCCGGATGCATAAGGACCTCCCCAGGCAATTCATTTTAGCAACATACAGAAGTAATCGAGAAATGTATTAGTAAATACTGCAACTATCTGATTGAAGTTTAAATATATCGTGACAGAAGGTAAGACTTTTCATATTTGAGTTATTCACTCCGTATTCTATAGCATCATGATGTAGTTAAAACTTCAATCGGACAATTTTGGTGTGCGCTAACACCTTTGTTGATAATTTCTAATGGTTGCTAAACCGGATGCATAAGGACTTTCCTATATGATCCAATTTACCAACATATAGTCATCGACTAAAGTGTAAGCATACACTGAAACTGTCTGATTGAAGTTCAAATATTACACCGTGACACAAGGTAAGACTTTTCATGCTTGAGTTATTCATTGTGTATTCTATAGCATCATAGTGTAGTTAAAACTTCAGACAGTTTCAGTGTGCTTTAACACCTTTATTGATGACTTCTAAATGTTGGTAA
The DNA here is from genome assembly GCF_964235325.1 of Thermobia domestica. Classification (NCBI taxonomy): domain Eukaryota; kingdom Metazoa; phylum Arthropoda; class Insecta; order Zygentoma; family Lepismatidae; genus Thermobia; species Thermobia domestica. Next base: position 169,942,336 of record NC_137467.1, on the reverse strand, counting down.
AATAGATCATCTAGAAAGGTCCTTTTGCATCCGTTTAACAAATTTAAGAGTTATTGACGAAGGTGTTAGTGCACACCAAAACTGTCTGATTGAACACCTTCATTGATAACTTTTAAATGTTGCTAAACTGGATGCATACGGACCATCCCAGATAATCTAGTTTACGACAAAGGTGTTAAAGCACACTGAAACTGTCTGATTGAATTTCGTGATACGAAATAAGACTATTCATATTGGAATTACTCAGTATGTATCAGCAATTATTTTTTTTGAAACATTTGCAGAGAAGAAGTTAAGCGGGAATTTACCTGACGGTGACAACGAGACGACGCTCATGTCTGTGTTGACAAACTCTACTGCTCCGCTCCCGGAATTGGCGTTTGCTCTGTAGTCAACAATGGGTTCTGCACTCCGCCCACTGGACGAGCCACTGGAGAAGGCAAGGGCCGTATAGTTTATCCTGATAATCAATCAATCAAGAAAAGCACCAAGTTAGTATAGGGTTAGACAATCCGTCACCAAGCAAAGGCATTCATATTTCCATACAAAAACATGCATTAAAAAAAAAAAAAAAACATATTTTAGTTATTAATAAGGCATCTAGTTAATTTTGTTTATTCATTAAATAGTAAAGTATAGATCTGGAAAATAACTTAGCAGGACAAGTGCAACAACCAATTTTCATGTAATGCAAAGTTAACATTTTATTTTGCTTAAATACGTGTTAGCTATCGCATTTAAAATGCAAAGTTAAACTGAAAAACACATCAAACATGTTTACGTAATCAAAGTTCCGTCTAAATGAGATTTCTCAAAGTTCAGATCTAGTTGAATCATCATCTCACACGCAAAAACTATAGACCAATTTTTGAGCTAAAGTTTATACAAACATCCCAAACAAGCTCCAAGTAAAAAAAAATATCCTAAATTTTAAATGCCACTAAGGATGCAGACAGAAAGAAGAGACAGTAAGTTCTCATTGAAGTTTACTAAGTGCAGTTAATTAAAATTACAACTTCGCTCATATTCGAGGCATTATTACAAAGTAAGCAGACACTTCTTGGAGTAAGCTATTTATTTATTTATACATGTTTCTGAGCATTACCGGGATCTATGACCTAAAGCTCGTCGGGTATAAAGAATGATGTCCCTCGGCGAGCACATTATCCGGAAAGTGGGGAAGGAAGGAAGCAGCCTGGGACCTATATGTTGTGTACCATCCCGAGATTTGCCTGGTATGAATGAGGGAAAACCAAGAAAAGCTTCACTCGGGATGGCTGACCGACCTGAAAAAGCTGGCACTTTTTCAACCCAGTGTTTCCAGCCGGGAACCGAACCTGGGGTCACTCGCAAGAGCGCTAACGACTACGCTACAATAGCCCTGGAATAAGCTAGGACAAGCTACCTCATAATATGTATTATTATTGTCAAGATACCATACAATGATTTTGGAAATATTTTAATATATTACAAGTTGATTCATATTGAAGGGAGTTAATCTAAAAAGATTTCACTATGCAGCAATCATCTATATATTAAAATGCTACGTTCATGTGTTTGTCTCAAAAGAAAAGTTTATGTTTGTCTCCAATCCTTTCGACAATGAGATCTCGAAAACCACAAGTGCTAGAAACCTGCCGTTTTCGTTAGTCGATTCGAAATTTTGTGCAGATTGTATGTTATGTACCATCCCAAATTATGTTATGTACAGTTCTAATTGAATATGTTTTTTTTTGTTTGTTTTTTTTTAATGGCCGTTATTTCTATATTAAATTTTTTAGGGTACACTGGAAGTGTCGAAATTTTAAGAAAGTAAAGCATCATATCCTACGAGTTACACATTCCAACACAACATAGTTGTATATAGGGGTTGTATATCTTTCAGACGTTTGTTTCATGGCCAAATGATAATGAAAAACGAAGGATAACTATTTCTCCAGTTTAAGATGAATCTTTATTGTTTGGAGTGTTTTGCCCAATGAACACCGTATATCACTGACATTATAATTAATTGTGTATGTAATATATTTGCTTATTACATGCTGCATGCAAGAAGAAAGAAAACACTGATCACACATGAATTAGAAACTCCAACCGGAAGCATGTTCAAATCTTGCAAATGGTGCGAGATATTGTAAAATAATCGAAAAAACCTCCCCTTTATGATACCCCTTGCCGATTTTTATCAAGACGTTATTCACTTGTGTCTGTAAAGGAACATGTACAGATGTTGTAAGGAATAACAAGGAGATTCATGATCATATGTGAATGATGTGTTGTGTAGAGAGCGCAGGTTCAGCTAGTCTACATATTAAAATGCTAGGTTTATACGTTTGTGGTCAAGAAAAGTTTGTATGTTTGTCTTCAATCCTTTCAACAATGAGATCTCGAAAACCACAAGTGCTAGAAACGTGCCGTTTTCACTGGTCCATTCCAAATTTTATGTATATTTGCCATTTCTCATTCAAATTTTCAACAAAACTTGTCTTTATTTGTCTATTCTACGTTTTAGGCGCCGTTTTGATCCTATGAGTTTAATATTGCCACTACGAGGTTGATACCCTTGTAAAAGGCAAGCAGTAGAGAAGCTACGTATAGCGGTTGACGGACATTTCAGGCGCTTTGTTTTAATCTGAATGACAAAACCTATTGCAAGCTGGCAATTTGGAAGTCTTGTGGACCCATAATGAGGCATACTCGGATATGGAATAAGAAAAACATATTTGCATTTGGTATGATCTATCACTTATCCAAGTTTGTCACAAACTCCCCCCAAACATTCTATATATTAAAATACTACATTTATATGTTTGTCTATAACAATTCACTTCTTTTGAGAGTCTTCCTGTCCTTTACTTGTGTTCGTAAAGGGACTTACACAGATATAGTGAGAAGTGGGAAAGAGATTCATGCTCATATTAGAACTGTGCGCTCTGTAAATAGCGCAAGTTCAGTTAGTACATTTATAAAAAAGAAATATATATTTAAAATTAAGCATGCTAAACCAGTAAAATTAAAGCAATCTTCATGCTTGTTATTAATTTGCAATATTGTTCTTGTTTTTAAAACGAACTTCACATGTTAAACTAAAATCTTTATTCTATTAAAAAGCAAAAAATGTGCATTCTTTAAAAATTATCATTTTATATTTCATAGTTTTTTTTTTTTTTTTTTTTTTTTTTTTGAAAGTAGCTATTTATTAAGCCAAACACCGCACATAAGACATAAATATTCTTCGTATCGGCAAACAAAGGAAGAATTTCGTTACAGGAATAAAGCAACATTACAGTTTGATATTCCAGTTACTTTGATCTACATAATCAGGTATCATTAGATAATTTCGTTACATCAATAAATAAATGAATGAAAAAAGAAAGAAGGAAAAACAAGAAAGAAAAAAGCAAGCAAACACGAAAGAGATAAAGAAGAAAAAGAAAGAAAAGAAAAAAGAAAGAAAGAAAGAAAGAAAAGAAAAAAGAAAGAAAAGAAAAAAAGAAAAAAGAAAAGAAAGAAAGAAAGGAAGAAAGAAAGAAAGAAAGAAAGAAAGCAATAAATAAATAAAGCACGCAAACAAAAAAGAAAAACGAAAAAGAAAAAAGAAATAAAGGAAAAGAAAGAAAAAGAAAGAAAAAGAAAGAAATAAAGAAAGAAAAAGAAAGAAAAGGAAAAAAACAAAGAGAAAAAGAAAAAAAGAAGTTTTACTAATACATCCTTTTAAATCTGAGTACTGAATACTACTCATTCAAACTTTGGATCAACAAACAACTTAAAATCTGACCAAACCTTTACATTAATACTCTGTTACCATTTCAATAATGTATTATTGCCTTCAGACATATTGATTGGAAAGATATGATACAATCTAAGGCTACAGCTTAGAAATCTAAGGAAATGAGAAGCGGTCACTTCTACCAACCAGTAAGAGTCTTTCTTTCATTTTTTTTTTTTTTACTGTTGTAAGCTTTTAGAAATGGATAAGAAGAGGAAAGAAAGGGAAAAAAAGAAGAAAACGAAAGAGGGAAAAAGAAAAAAAGGAGAGAGACAGAAAGATACATTCATGAATTAGACTATGGATATTAAATACAATAGATGTTATCAAAGAAGATAAAACTGAAACAATTCAATGTAAAAAGTAAAACAACAATCATTACCTCTGTAATTGTTCTGCTGCTTCCCGTGCTTTGGCGTTAATAGCTTCAACTCTTTCGAGTATTTCACTACCAATGTTAGGGTTAATATTTCCAGTTTCTGGGTCTACTTGATTGATGAATTCGTCCCGGTGTCGAAGGAGGTAATTCTGAAGATTTCCAAAGCGGCAGAATTCCACAATCACCAACAGCTCTCCTGTAAAATAACAAAATTAGAACGTATTCTGAGATTTCTTTTTAGGTAATAATACTAATTCATAAATAAGTAAAGATTGACTGCTTCCCCTTTCAACTTTCGAGATAGGCTACGAAGGACCAAGGGCTGTGTGTGTGAAGGAAAGGCTCCACACATTCTTGACATCGGCACTCTGCTCGTTCGTTTGTTTGTTTGTTGAAATTTAGCGTCAGTTTCAGCGTATACGAGAGCTTCAGTTTCAGCGAGCGTATACGAGACGTTGACTATGATTCAAGGTTAAATCCAAACCACTAATGTGTTTAAATGTTCTCCCCTGAGAAACGAACACAGGACCCTTTGCACCAAAGCCTCGCGCTAATCGCTAAACCAACATGAAGAGCTTCGGCACTCAAGGAGGTGATGGAGTTAGCAGCTTGCTCCAGCCCCTTTACTTCTACTTCCCAATTTTAAGAAGATGAGGATACCTCTGTTATGCATTAGAACGACAGTGGAATGAAAAATTATGTGTCACCACCACCTGAGATTAAGTCGGGTGTTGAGGCACAGAAAATAACCGATTATAAACTTGAAAGTACTAATGCTGCTCTTTCCTATCCTATTAGGGACTTGTTGAAAAACGCATAAGCAAACAGGTGTCTTATCAGATATCCTACCGTGGATCTGATACGCGTATTAAAAACATTAAAACAGAATTGGATGGATGGATGAGAAGGAAGGATAGATAAATGGATGAGATAAATGGTTGGATGGATGAGATGGATGGAAAGGAAGGATGGATAGATGGATGAGAGGGATGGTTGGATGGATGGGAAGGAAGGATGGATGGATAGATAGATGAGAGGGATGGGAAGGAAGGATAGATAGATGGATGAGAGGGATGGTTGGATGGATGGGAAGGAAGGATAGATAGATAGATGAGAGGGATGGGAAGGAAGGATAGATAGATGGATGAGAGGGATGGCTGAGATGGATGGGAAGGAAGGATAGATGGATGGATGAGAGGGATGGTTGGATGGATGAGATGGATGGGAAGGAAGGATAGATGAGATGGATGGAATGAATGTATGGATGAGATGAATGGAATGGATCGATGGTTGGATAGACAGACCGACCGAGCTTCTGCCTTGATATGCTCTTGTAACTTTTAAACTACAACACTGTAGACATAAAACAATGAAATTTTGTACTATGTAAATATCAATAAGGAAAATTGTCTGATATACTCTTCAATACCACCATATTAACACTATTTCCAACCGAACAGAAAGTTTTTTTTTCTTTTTTTTAATAACACTACATCAGGATTTTTTTTTTTTTTTTTTTTTTACACATTTCCAATTTACATGTTAAACGAAGACTTGCATTATCACACTTATTATGCAGTGTTGCAAACCAAGGACGGTTTTCATAAACATCGAAAACCAACCAAGTTTTGGAGGGTTCTACACCATTATAGGCGCAAGTACGACGGACGAACAGATTAAACCTTCCCCATCTCATCATATGGGCTGGCGTGGACATAAAACAAATTTACGGTACATATGTTATTTGATGAACCTGTTAGCCAACATTTATATCTTGATATGCCAAGCAACTAATTTATTCCTATTTTGGAAACCCAATGGGTAAAGGGAACATGTTTGTTTCAGCAAGATGGAGTGCCTCTTCCTTTTGTCACTTCGGTTCGAGGATATCTCAATGCGGTGTTTCCAAGACGCTATATTTGGCACGGATCGCCTTTATTGCTCGCTCCACTTGACTGGCCACCTCGAACACAGGACTTAACGAGCTTAGACAATTCGCTCTAAGGATTCATCAAAACTATTGTTGAGCACACGGTGCTGCTGCTACGATTAATAAATTGAAAGAAGCTGTGAGACTTACTTTCAAGACAGCTTACTGCAACAATGCTAAGAAGAATATCCAACAGAACCCGGCGACGTATTATTTTGTGTTCGGAGCACGACGAAGCCATACCGATGTGTTAGACATTTAGACATTAAAGTTAGAGGGTCCATTACACACAAAACGCAATCTATAGTGAGTACATCTATAATTATAATTAAACTTTGCATAGTTTGAATATTTAGTACTTCAAAGGGGGAAGTAACGGGACTGTGTCTACCATGTACGAAAAAAATCTAAAAGGAAGCAACTACTTACTCTTTTTTAAATTCTTGGTACAAGCTCCCAACAGATTCACTACATTGAGATGTTTGCCCAGATGAATCATGATCTTCAGTTCTGTCATTAAGGCTTTAACATACGTGTAATCAGCGTGCGGCTTCACCATTTTAACAGCAACAATCGTCTTAGGTTCACCTTCGATTATACCCATAGCTTCAGCCTTCAACACTCTTCCAAATGCACCGGAGCCGAGCTGTCGGCCTGATAAAGAAAAAATAAATAAATTTCTAAATGAAGTTACGAACACATCATTTTATATGATAGTAAGCAAATCACTTTCTTCATATTACCTTTCATCTTATTATTCCTTCTCTTTCTAAGATCCTTCCTTATAGTAGCTTTCACCATCTAATTGTATGTTTTCTTTCTAAAGATCTTCCTTTATATTACCTTTTATCATCTTATAATTCCTTCCCTTCCTAAGATCCTTCCTTATAGTAGTTTCCACCATCTAGTTATGTTTCCTTTTTAAAGATCTTTTTTTATATCACCTTCCACCATCTTATTATTCCTTCCCTTTCTAAGATCTTACTTTATATTACCTTCCGCTATGAGCTATCTCATATTTTTAACGTACTCATTAAATTACCTTTACTATATCCAGTGATACAGATATTGTGTAATCTGACGTTATAGGGTCATCTTCATATATTAGAATACAAAAATACTATGTTTAATACGTAAGTCGTTATGTGATAATTTCTTAGTGAGATAAAATTAATGAGTTCCTTCTAGATACTATATAATTTGGTTTCTGTGGCTGATCATTAATTGAATGCACCTAAATTATAAACTAATAAGAATATTTCTACTATTAATCTGTTTCGTACTAGTACGTCGTAAAAGTTGATTCGTACAATTATTCTTAATGACTTACACTAAAAATACAAATCAGTGAGCAAAGCAACGTTTTATTTTAAACATAATAGACGCGTGACCGTTTCGCCAACTAACTGAAAATATTGGCTTCATCAGACAGTAAAACTGCATCAAACACTGCCAGTATTTTTAGTTAGTTGGCAAAACTGTCACACATTTATTATTTTACAAATAAACGTTGCTTTATTTTACAAATAAACATATTGGCTTCATCAGACACTCTGTGATAAAGCCAATATGTTCAGTTAGTTGGCGAAACTGTCACACATTTATTATTTTACAAATAAACGTTGCTTTATTTTACAAATAAACATATTGGCTTCATCAGACACTCTGTGATAAAGCCAATATGTTCAGTTAGTTGGCGAAACTGTCACACATTTATTATTTTACAAATAAACGTTGCTTTATTTTACAAATAAACATATTGGCTTCATCAGACACTCTGTGATAAAGCCAATATGTTCAGTTAGTTGGCGAAACTGTCACACGTTTATTATTTTAGAAATAAACGTTGCTTTGCTCAGCGATTTGTATTTTTAGTGTAAGTTATTTAACAGAGCAAAGCTAGTATGAACCAGTTAGTCTTAGTAAAACTTACAACTACTATATCGTTACACGCTTTTCTCAAACGTAAGCAAATCAAGTTAGCAAGTATATATATATATATATATATATATATATATAAAACTGTATATTCCACATTTGCTAACAGCAAAGTACCTCGTGGAGTAAGAACCTGATTTCCAGAATACAATACCACAAATCACTCCTTCAATTAGACATTAAATATTCGAACACGTATATGTTTATTACCTAGCTTCAGCCGTTCTCTAGGAAACTCCCATTGTTTATCGTAGGGCAAGAGTTCAGCTTGATCGTCCACTCCAAGTTCAGGATTGATACTATCAATTGCTCCGTCATTGAAGTGTTCAATTTCTGCCATAGAAAATTCCTGCTTTAAACGCCTCTGTAAAAAAAAAAAAGAAATTATAGTCAAGTAAACTACTGAAATCGATAAACAATCTTAAGGTAATTTTGATTCCTGCCCAGAGTAGGATTGCCATATTTCAAAATTGAAAATCCGAGACACTACTAAATTGCATGTTTAAAATGAAAAAAAGTGTTATATAATAATTTACTTTCTTTCATTAGATAGAGTTGTTCAAGTATTACGTAATCACATTTTTAGTCATTTCAGTAGATCATCATCTCTCTAGTTAAGCAAGCGTAAGCTAGTAATTTACCCTTTCCCCTGGTAGTCAATTTTATTTTATTTTATTTATTTTTAATTATTTATTTATTTTAATTTCTCAGGATCTGCTATGTTCCGTGGCTTTCAGGGTCTGTTTTAGCTCATTCAAGGTGTGATGTTTCTTTCCACATTTTTTTTTTTTTTTTTTTTTTTTTTTTTACGGTTAATTTATTGGTATTATATTCTGTCGGCATTTGTTATCTTCAAAGAACTTCTTTTGTTGAATTTTTACCTTAATTCTGTTATTTTTAACATATTCAAGTTTGTATGTATTAATTTTTGTTTCCAGGTTCAAGTTCATTTATGTATTCACTTTTTTTTTCAACTTTTGAGTTGCTACACTCAGAAGTTGAAGAGGAGAATTATATACCTAATCCTGTGAAAAAAAGCAAACTATAATATTCCCGCTGAAATCCGAGACATTTAAACGTCCCGAGAAATATTTTCGGAACGCCCAGACGCAGATTTCGATTCTGGGACGAATGGCAATCCTAGCCCAGAGGTTTCCAAAATCTGTTATCACTAAATAAAACTCTAAATTAAGCAGTTGCAGTCCTGAGTAGGATAACAGCTCCATTTCCTGATCATGCACTGCTTACGGCGTATCATTCTCAACTTTAATCACTGTTAGCTACGACAATCTTTTGAGAATATTGAAATAAAATCACAAATACTTCTATACACTAAGAAATAAAATCATCCTCAACTTTAATCAGTTAGCTACGACAATCTTTTGAGAATATTGAAGTAAAATCTTAAATAATTTTTTATACACGAAGAAAGGCCACTGAGAACTGTAGTGATTTCCATATGCTTGCTCATTTTTGAAACTTGTAAGGAAAAGGCATTTACACTTACATATAATTCAGCAACAGGAAATTGCTAGTATCTCTATCCTTGAATCGGATAAAAGACGCCTTATTTTGTACCAAATATTCGTTGATTTTTTAAAAATAACTTTTATTCAGAGAAAAATGCATTCTAGAAAAAGCGCACGCAGCTAAACATACATTAAAAACCGATTGCAGAGAAAGAACCGACATACATCTGTATGTCTCTCTTGTAATACTCTCATTTTATGTTAGCTATGACTTTCGTTCTCTTCATACAGATTAAAAAAGAAAATAGCAGAGGCGTATAGGTAAATACAATTAAGAATAAAACCTACCTTATACCTAATCATACAGTAGATGACGCCGATTACAACAAGGATAAATACGATAATTGTAATAGCCAATGGAATAATTAATCCAATATTCGAAACTTCTCGTGCATCTGCAACAACAAAATATATTTATTATATATTAAAAAATATATATTATACAATAAACAAATTTAATAAAAAGTTAATACATTTAACGTTGCATTATCACCAATGAGATTACCAATAACTAGCCAAGACTAAATATTATTTTAGTCTATCAAAAGTACCAGTGGCGTACGCAAAATTTTGCCAAGGGAGGGCGTTTAAAGACCCAAATTCATATAATTTCAGGTGTTTATATATATCTTAATTGCTAAATGTTTATTTTTGCATAATATCTTGAATTTTAGTCCTTTTACCCATTAATTCTTTATAGATTTTATCAACAGTTTCACTAAAATCGTATAAATTTTACACTAACAGACGAACAACAAATACATGTTGAGGCGAATGGTAGAATCTCGATTATCCCGTGCTTCAATCAATAATAGTTATTGACAAAAATGTTCTCGAGAAATTAAACAGAATTTTTACGCTTTAAACTACTACTTACCTTAGTATACGATAAGACATTTCATTACCGGAAAGTTTTCGAAGGTAGCTTCCATCATCTTCAGTGCCATCTTTCAAAATAAGATCTGCTTCTCTTATTTCTCAGAAGTAAATAGCAGTGAAATTCTCAGGAAATATGATGGAAGCGATCATCGAGAACGTTTCATAATAAATATGTTGATCTATACTAACGTGATTCATAATTAATATTTTAAACAATGCATCAGTTTATTTTCTTAGGAAAATTTAAGCGTTTGGTTCATCATCTAAGAATTGTGGAGTAGAAGAGAAAAAGCATCAAGTTTTATTTGAAAGGTCGGCCATGTTGTTTTTTTCTCTCTCTCTCTCTCTCTCTCTCTTTCTTCTGTGTTGTGACGACGAAATAACTATCAAAAGCTTAGTTTTTCCACGTGTATATTTAGAGAGCTTCGAAATGTAGTGTTGGAGGAAGATGAAGATGATGAAACGCACGGAGAAAATAACAAATGAAAATGTTTTAAAATAGGTAAAAGAGAAGAGAACGATTTTAGTCAGCATCCTTTGCAGGAAGACCAATTGGATTTGATACATCTTGCGAAGAAATTGAAAATGAAATCTTTGAGTTTAACGTCCCATGGATTATATACTCTTTTAGGCTAAGGGAGACGATGATTAAAGCAAGTGAACGATGATGGAAGAATTGGTGGAATGAGAAAGTGGGAGGAAATGGAGTACCCAAGAAAACCCACGAGTACGATGTTATCCTTCACAAACTTATTTGGCCGGGAATCAAACCAGGGACCGCAGTCGCCAGAGGTAAACGCTCTACCACTGAGCCCCCATGCATGTCTTCTCCATACCACCATAGATGGAAAGATGGATGGAAAGCGAGGAGTAGAAGAAGAAGAACAACATTGATGAAAGATTTGAAAAATAGAAGAAAAATGAAACTTAAAAGAAGAAGCTGAAGATCAAGAAACGTTGAAAAAACATTTTCAGGTTCAAATCTAAATACCTTATTACTCCCAGGACCTACCAACAGACAGTATACTTAATAATAATAATAATAATAATAATAATAATAATAATAATAATAATAATAATAATAATAATAATAATAATAATAATAATAATAATAAAGAAGTGAATCTAACGTGTCCACAAATACATTCCAGATTTCTACGTACAGATTGATAACGTTTACAAGCTCAGTGTGTATATTCAATCGGTACATTATTTTTTTTTTTTTTTCTATGAAGACGTTTGATTGAAGTGTGGAAAGTGATCAATGGTTTTCTGAGTTTTCGTGATTATCTTCATTCATGGGAGGTTTGCTAGCTTACTGCTAACTTTTAATCAGTCTTGCTAAACTGATGAACTAATCAGCTTTAATTAGTGTGGTAAGTAAGCAACAATTTTCCGGAATTGCATTATTTTCTCTACTTACAGGTAGGGGCGGATCCAGGACGGACTTTTTGGGGGTTGTTGTAATAGTGCTACTTAGAGCTACTTTTAAGAGCTCCAAACTCTGGGATGGGCTTTATTTATATATAAAATAAGAAAGTTTTTTCTTCTGGGGATCCCTGGATCCGCCTCTGCTTACAGGATAGTTTAAGAACAAAAAAAGTAATAATCTTCATTAGCAATACAACACACGACTCTCAAAAAAAAAAAAAAAAATAAATAAATAAATAAATAAATAAATTTCCAAGAATTTATGTATCACTAATTGTTCTAGGATAATTCCACAGGGAGAAAAATGTAACGATAAGTCCAACTTAGCAATTTTGTATAATTTCTGAGCAAAGTGGCAGAGCACACTGAAACAGACAAAGTAAATAACCTAACTTGAAGATATAAGTAAAAAGAGTTATAGTACAGGGTGTCTACTAAAATTCCAAAATGAAATTTCGTGACTTTTTCGTGACTTTTTTTTTTTTTTACCAAACCATAAAATTTCGTAACATTCAAAAAATAATAACAGTATCTATATTCATTAGCACTTGTCTTTATCTTATCTCTACTTTCAAAGGCTATTCCTTGGAGTAATAAAAGGTTGGTATCTTCTCACAGTTGAATAAACTGGTTAGATGCGTAGGTGGTTTCGGCGATGCGATGCGATTTGCATCGCCACTGCTCAATGATGCCAGCTGAAGGATAGTCTCAAGAGCGAATTTGAATGAGAATTAGGCCGAATGTTCATGTATGCGATAGAAGCGTGCTTTGCTTGCGATTTGGTAGCGTCTATAGCCGACAATAGACATTCTTGGTGGTGAATTTTAACGTTTTATACAATAAAATTTTCCAGTCTGTACTTATATTCGTACAAATAAAAAAAATCTTGACTCTAAAGCTAAATTTCGTGACTTTTCCTTGACTTTCATAACCTTTTTCTGATTTCGTGACTTTTTCATGACTTTCATGACCGATAGATACCCTGCAGTATGAAGTCTCTTTTATTGTTTTGTTTTCAAATAAACATGCTAAAATTCCTTTCTATGGATAAGTACCAAAAAAAAAAAAAAAAAAAAAAAAAGGATTAGGTATACAGATATAGATACATACATAATATACACAAACCACTTACCCGTTATCATTAGGTTAATATATTTAGAAACTTTTCCTTTCCGATTTTGAACTTCACACTTGTAAGTTCCAGCGTCTTCTGGCGTTGTGTATTTAATTCTAAGAGTTTGATTGGTATGGAGGAACTCTATTCTTTCATCAACACTTTCGAATACTGCATCGTTCTATAAAATAATAATAATAACATAAATAACATAACATGGAACTAATCACCTATACTAAGCCATACCAGCCGTGTAAATACTTGAAAACGATAAATACAAACTCTATTAGGATTGAGAAATCAGAACACGTGTAATGGTACTTGCAAACATACCCAATATCATTGTTATCAATAAAATAGAACGAGAAGCAACTTTCATAGATGTAGCTGTACCAGGGACGTGCGCAGGGGGTGGGGGTCCTGAGGGTCCTAACCCTCCCCCGAAATTTCGACTTTTGTGTAAATTTAGCCTAAATTTAGGGGCAATTTTAGAAATTTTAATATAAAATACCCTGATATTGAGATTGAACCCCCCGAAATAAATTCCTGCGTACGCTACCAAGCAGCTCCATTGACTCTTAAGATACATACAACATTCAGTACGAAAGTAAGCAAATATAAAGACCTGGCAGATAAAATCAAACAGTTATAGAAATGTCAGAAAGTACAGTAAGATCAATCATTATCTGAACTACAACAATTGTCCCTAAAAGTACGGTGACACAACTGGAAAGTATAAACGCAAAACATATTCTAATAGACCTACAAAAATTAGTAATACTGGACACCTGTCATAATGGTCAGAAAGTTCTTTGGAGAAGAACTCTTCAAATAATCTGTACTTGTAAGACACGGCCATCAGATTATTAAGCTGAAACCAGTTGACATCGAGATACAACAGTAATAATAATAATAATAATAATAATAATAATAATAATAATAATAATAATAATAATAATAATAATAATAATAATAATAATAATATCAGATTGTCATTCATATGAAGGTTGAATCTGTCTATGAAAACAGCTTGTGCTCTAGATGTAAACGTTCTCAAATTGAAATAAATTCTGGTAAACAGTAGAAAGGATTACTCACTAGAAGCTTCAATTTCGTCCGGCAGATGTCAGCCGTTAAAGGATATCTACTGCCATCTGACGGTGAGAAGTATAACTTTCACTAAATTCGTTTCAATACTAGAAAATGGTATATGGATAACTACCGTTAACATCACTGTTGTCCGTTGAGATGTTAACGGACTGATTCTATTAACAAACTCGGTTGAGATAGAGAAAAAAAATCTCTAGATATTTATTACAAAAAGAATTCAAAAATTTGCTTCCGTTCAAAGCGTTATTGTGTGGAGTAGCGGACAGACTAGGGTTGCCAGATTTAGTTAATGAAAAACCAGGACAGTAATCTTAAGCTATATATGAGATCAGGGTTCCTATTCATTTGGTCAAAATCAATTAATTACCTTTTGCAGGTTATTACTAACAATTTTACAGTTTATTCTATATACAGTTAACACAAATGAAGCCCTCCAAGGGATTTATAAAGAACGTGAAAAGGTAACATAAGAAGAGCTGCTTGGCGTCCGTTATTCCGAATTTCGATTTGTTGTGTTTAACAAGTTATAAAATATTGATCCAATTATGACATCCCCCTCTCATTTATGACTGAAGAGATATTTTTTTCTTTGTTGCGTTATCACTTGAGTCACAAACATTATCCTAAAAAAAAAACATATTTAGCATTTATCAAGAAAAAATACATTTACGCTAAATTCAGAACGATAAACAAAAAGTAGAACGATAAAAAGTAATTTTTTTAAGACTTACGCAGGCTCTCCAAACGATTGACAGAAAAAAAAATTCGGTATCAAAATTAAACAAGATACTACCTTTATATGTTTAACTGCCACTTCTTGTGTTGGAGTAAGTTGTTACGCAATTTTAACCTAAAAATTAATGAAAATTTGACACTCTATACCCACAAATAAATTCAATTTATTTCACTTCACTTGCAAAGATGTGTATAGTAAACCCACTGAACTGGATAAAACGCTCGATTGTAAAATCGTGTCTCAGAATATGGCAGATAGAACGAAATAGACTTTTTAAATGTTGTTAACATGCAGCTACTGAGAGTAGTATCGCCATTGTTGATTGAAGTTCTAACGATGAAGCAGTCCTGCGCTGCCAATTGAAGTATAAAATAACTAGTCACAGGAAAAAAGACGTTCTGTTAAATAGAAAGTGATATTCAAGAAATTATTGCCATGACATATCCCCCCCTCTTGGATATTTTTAAAAACATTTTTCCCCTCTTCAAGCTAAACAACCCATACAACGAAAGAATGGATCTGATTTTCAAATTCCGTCTCCTCGTTGTTTGTTTAGTAAAATTAATTGGCTACAAAAATCTTCCGAAAACTTTTCGTTTTCAGGTGAGACATATTAGTTTTTGCAGATTGCGCTTTTTCCATCTGAAGAACGAAAACCAAAACAAACAAGCGTCCCGAAATTCTTTTTTGGGACAGTTAATTCTTTCATTGAAAACCGGGACTCGGGATATCTGATAACCCTAGGACGGACGGACGTACTATATTACAATATTGTAAGTCTCACTTGCGTGATCGTAACAAAACTTTTTCGATAAACTAGTTATTTATGTAAGAAAAATTTTGCGGAAAGGTTTGCTGAAAGAAATTAATTATTATTTAACGATTTTTCTGTGAACACGAACCATGTAAGATTGTTACTATAAATCAGAAGCAGTTTCATCAAGAAATCCTCACCTCCCGTCCTCAAAAATAAGATCATACATAAATAACTAGTTTATCAAGAGATTTTATTTGAATTTTAGAACCGTTGCACCTCAAGCTAAAAATGTTTTAAAATAAAGTAGCTGACCCTCTACACATCGCATCATTCACATATGTGCTTGAATCTCCTTGTCATTCCCACAACATCTGTACATGATCCTTAACAGACAAATGAATAACGTCTTGATAAAAATCGGCAAGGGGTATCATAAAGGGGAGATTTTTCGATTATTTTTTTCCATATCTCGCACCATTTGCAAGATTTGAACATGCTTCCGTTTGGAGTTTCTAATTCATGTATGACCAGTGTTTTCTTTCTTCTTGCATGCAGTATGTAATAAGCAAATACATTACATACACAATTAATTATAATGTCAGTGATATATGGTGTTCATTGGGCAAAACACTCCAAACAATAAAGATTCATCTTAAACTGGAGAAATGGTTATCTTTCGTTTTTCATTATCATTTGGCCATGAAACAAACGCCTGAGAGGTATACAACCATTATATACAAATATGTGTTGGAATGTATAACTCGTAGGATATAATGCTTTACTTTTTTTAAAATTGTAACAAATCTAGTGTATCTCTAAAAATTTAATAAAGAAATAACGGCCATCTGGACAATCTACACAAAATTTGGAATCGACCAGTGAAAACGGCACGTTTCTAACATTGTGGTTTTCAAGGTCTCATTTTTGAAAAGATTGGAGACAAACATATAAACTTTTCTTTGGAGACAAACATATAAACCTAGCATTTTAATATATATATATGATCGAAATTGTTCTATAAATCTCTTAAAGACGCAATTAGAACTATGAAGATTCACACAACTGCAAAGTAAAATGACGCAGCAGAGGAGGTACACTTTTTCTGAATATTTTCATCCTAAATGCCTGCACTAAAGTGACAACTGCTTTAACATGTTTTCAGAAATAACTAGCCCATAAAGTTTATTTTACGGCACGTGAGAAAAAAAAGTGCTCAAAGTAAAGCATCAATTAAGGACTGCAGTACTGAAAACATTTCTAGGTATTTCAATCAACAAGTATCCTTGCATCGACAAGTCATGCAATCCAGATTCATATAAACATTAAAAATACGAAAAAGCAAATTTTGGCAAAGATTCTAACATTGCTTGATACAATGACCTATTTTTAATCTACTTTCAATATGCGGATTATAAGACTCACTCACTTTAAAAGTCTAACAACTATAAATTTAATTTCCGTTCCACCAATTTTTAAATTTTCTATAATTAAGTTATAATTTAACGAGACCTTTCTTCTTACAGCAATTAGAAAAAGAAAAAAAAATTAAACCTTGAATGAACGTATATCAAAAGTTTTAAAAAAACGTAAGTTTCTAAGTGACTTACTTTGTACCAAATAACAGTTGGTTGCGGAACACCTCGAGCGAAACATGTCCATTCTTGTATCACCCCCAACTCAACACTGGAATCAGAATTGTTGAGATTGCTCTGGAAAATTACAGGTGCTTGCAAAGCTGAAAAATAAATAAATAAATTGTTATACTTCACTGGGATAGAAATGTTATTATACATCACTGGGATAGAATACATTTGTAGTGACATGTCGTTTTAAGCGACTCGGGGGACGAGTTCACATTGTTAATTTTCATATACCTTATTTCTTTAATTTTACCGAGTTTATTATTACTATTACTATTAATTAAAATTGATTCTTAGAATTAGAATTAGGACTTAAAATTTTCAGTTCTTCTGGAGACAAAAATCTGTTGGCTAGAACAGTAATTAATTTTATTAATTTATTTAATTAATAATTAATTCATTTAATTTATTTTATTAATTTATTTTATTTTATTAAGTAATAATTATAAATGTTGTTACATGTAGCGAAATTTATTGATTCCTTATAAAAAAAAAAAAAAAAGGGAGAGAAAATCTTCTAGCATACTTTAATCTCCGTTCGCTCTGGGCACTGAGGCTACGAGAGTTGTTTGTTCTGAACCCAGTGTTGCCAGGTCTCTAGCTCGAAAAGTCGCTACTGTGCCATCGAAATTCCGCCACGTTCCGCTACCCTGACTGAAATTCCGCTATTTTCCGCTACATTATAAAATTAAACTTTAATGGTAAAAAAAAACAAAAACAACAAAACTGCAAAATATTTCACACAATAATAAAAGGCGTGATTCTAAACGGAAAGCCATGATTTAGCGCTTCACTAAATTTCATAAATTAAAAAAAAATCAGTTTATTTCATTTAATATTATTAAAGTAGTTACGGTCAATGTTTATCATTTTTTAATTTATTTTAACGTTCTTTGTTAACATTAATATTCTGTAACATCAGTTGTAATTATAAATGTTTTTTTTCTTTTTAAAGAAAGAGGGGAAAAAGGAATGTATATGCTTTATTAATTCGTCACTGCATACAATAACAATAAAATAATTAGAATTCACACTCGACAACAAATTAAAAATTAGTGTGCAAGTAATGTTGATGCATATATCAAATATCCTATCCTTCTATATATAAACTACATGAACTGACTGACATAAGATAAAGGGGTAAGTGAATATTTTAACTTTTTAGGGGAGTAAAGATGGATGAATAAATCCTCCATGTATTTAAATTGATTTTTTTTGGTACTTGAAATTGGAATATAAACTTGAAATTCGGTATGCTTGTACGTTTTCGTTAGCGTTACCCAAGTGAATCACCAGAAATAAAAATTTCCAACTTTAGAGTGAATTTATGGAGAATTGAAAGATCTTTCCCATGTTATTTATATGGGACATCTTCAACACCCAAAAATGTTTAGTCGCTTGCGGCAGTATTGGAATGATGAAATTTATCATGATTGTAGCCTGCCGAGACTAACCCACAAGAAAATTGCCAAAAGTGAATATTTTTAATTTTTAAGGTGCCTAAAGGGAGGATAAAGAAATTCCCATGTTATTTAAATGGGCGTTTTCTTGGGATACAAATTCTTATTTTTTAGACAGTTAAAATACGCAAAGAAACTTGAAATTTGGTAGATTTGTGAGTTTAAGAGGTGCGAAGCCGTAGGCCGAGTAAACATGGGGGTCAATTGGGCGAAGCTCCCAGGTGGACTGAATTCAGGAAATTGTAAGAGCAAATGCACAAAATTCACTCTTGATGCAAAGGCTGATACATAAGAGACGCGAGGTCGTAGGTCGAGCAAACGCGGGGGTCTGGGAGCGGAGCCCCAGCTAGCCAAAGGCTAGTAAAATTTACATACTTTATTAGAAATGAAATGAAATTTTTGAGTTTTACGTCCCACGGTTATGCCGGTTAGGCTAAAGGAGACGGTGATGATGAGTAATGAATGAAATGGTGGAATGAAGAAAGTGGGAGGAAACGGGAGAACCCCGAGAAAACCCACGCACACGGTGTTTATACTTTATTAGAAATAGAATATGCTTCATTAGAATCACTTTCAAGGAAAAAAAGTATTTTTTTTTCGTTAATGCTAATTTTTAAAAAAAAATTTCTTTCCTCAACTAATTACTATAAAATCCTAACTGTATATACAATTCTATACTTTTGTCTCAACAGTACTTCTACCTTACAAGTGGACAAAGGCGCCGACTTGAAGAAAATATTGGGGGAGGGGCAAACAATGAATAAATATATAATCATATTCAGCCGTTTTCTACCAACTGCTGGATAAAGGTCCCTTCCCTCCACATCTCGGTCTGCTGTATCCGCTCCGTTGCTAAATTCATGACCTATGTCAAATTTGTGTAAACGCATTAAAACAAATTCAAGTTCAACTTCTGGGAACTTCACTGCACCACATTGATCTTCACTTCTCATATCAGTGTTACCATAGTGTTGGTTGAAGCTTCAGTGCTCTATTAACCCTTTTAGGATTTTTGGTAACTTTTGTTACCATGGCGCACTATTGTCTTTGACCTCTTATTTAGGTTCTATAATAGGTACTTAAGCCGTTCTTTTATTAGTCTAGTCAAGGATAGACCAAAGAACACCCCAGATGCATTTTGGAACCGGATGGTCAACTTGGCTGCGCCAAGTGGGGGCGGAAGGGCGTGACTTTTTACTTTTTCTTAAGGCAAATTTCAAAAATTTTTCACGCCTTTAGTTTTCACGATATCAGATTGGAATTGTATGTACCTTTGGATATTTCTCAATTTTTTTTTTGAGATCTCTACGTGAAGTTGAGTCCGGGCACGAGGGGCGCAAATGTTCCGAGGGGCTGATTTTTTTCAGTAAAATTTCAGTTTTCCCGATTTTTCCGGTTCAGTAATACGATACTTACATGTGGGTGGCACAGTTGGAAAGGGCTTGTTATACTAAAGAAAATAACGTTTAAGCCATAACTCTAAGCTAAATAGTATTGGCGCAGAAAATTTTTATAATAAGTATATACGTATGGGTGTGTATAAAAAGAGAGCCTAAATTCAGACTTTCAACAGTTTTTCTGCCCTTTGCTTTTAAGATACAAGATTGAAATTTTGCACACGTATTATGTATATAACAGGGGTGCCCAGAAGGGGGGGCTATGACGCAAACTGCGTCATTGAAATATTGGGGGGGTTAAAAATCTATATAAATATGTTTGATGGGGGGGTAAAATTAATCGAAAAGAAGATTTTTTCATGGAAGAACACCTATGGATAGACAATTCGGGGGGGGGGGGGTGCGTCATGGACATAAGGGGTGGTGGGCACCACTGTATATAAAATGCATTATTAGAAAAAAAATCAGATCCCTACGTCAACCCAGGCCTAGGCCAGAGGGGTAAAATATTTTGGTTGGATTTGCAAAAATTCTTCCGAGTTGTTCCCTAATTATCTGGTTCAGGTGTATGATACGGACATGTGATTGATAACGTTGGAAAGGGCTTATTATACTGAAGAAAATGGCGTTTGAACCATGACTCTATGCTAAATAGGAATGACGCAGTACATTTTTTAAATATTTTATACCTAGGTATATATATTTATATACATATATAAAAAGATGGGTCACCTTCAGATTTTCAAAATTTTCTCCCGACCTCAGTTTTCAATATACAAGAACGAAATTTTGCACACGTATTATGTACATAACAAGATATTTTTCTAAAAAAATATTCAAATCCCTACGTGAACCCAGGCCCGGGTCAGAGGGGCACCAAAATTTCGATTTTTTTCGAAAAAACTGATTTTTTCTAGTTTTCTTGTTTCTGGTGTATAATACGGATAAGAGAGTGGTACCGTTGGAAAGTATGATCTATCCTGAGAAAAGCGAGGCATGAACCACGATCCTACGATAAATAGTAAGGAAGCAGTAGCTGTTTGAGTAAAATTCTAAAATTTACCTCAAAAAGTGGAAATCCTAAAAGGGTTAAACGCCGATTTGAAAACGGTGCTTTTTATCGAATAAGAAGGCTGTTCCTAATATTGGATTAAAGGCACGACGTAATTTACGACAGAAATTCTTGCTCGTTTTTGATAATTCTTCCTCAACTGGATTATATTGGGGGGGGGGGGGAAGCGAGGACCCCACCTTTAAATATTGGGGGGACAAAAGTGCCCTGCCCCCCAAAGTCGGCGCCTATGCAAGTGGACCCTCTCTTCCCAAAACCATACTCTGATTAAGGCCTGGACAAGCACTAAATGCGCAAGATGGATTACGTCAAACAGCTAAAAACAGCTAATCCTCAATATCAGAGCCATCATCTACATTTACACTAGATTGATGAGTCGGCACATCCTGTTCGTTAGAACTATACATGAATTGATTAGATTTACCACATGTTTGTTGATGATCTAAGTCAGATAACACTGCTTTATGTGCTTTGAATTCAGTTTTATTCTTAATAGAGCGCTTAATGTTTCAGTAGACAAATGGTTTCTTTTCTTAGTTTTTATGTCACTGACTGCTATTGAGAATACCCTTTCTACATCTGGATTTCCATGAGGTAATGCAAGTAAATTCAGAGCAATAATTTCTATGTTCTGAGAAATAGACTCGTCAGTAATGCTTTTTAAAATTTTGTACTTTCCCCTCTACAAAACTATATTAAGCATTTTAGAAAGAAAGAAATGTTTTCTAATCTAATTTGTTCACTTCATTCAAGGTATGGGTGAAAATTGGGAGTTTTGAGATAGGTTTTGAAAAGTCGCTACATTTTCCGTATTTTTCGTCCGTCGCCGCTTCGTCGCCAGGACAACGAAAAGTCGCTACGCGTAGCGGAATTCCGCTACGGTTGGCAACACTGTCTGAACCACAGCTGTTACGTGACAGTTGTATCTGTGTTCGTAAGTAGCCACGCCCCTTAAAGGACTCGTGCGTGCTTCGCGCGATGACGTAAGCTCCTTCCTAGCTGCCCGGCTGCTACGAATGCCTCATTGCAGGCAGCAGTGATGCCAATTGAAGGGAAATTTCCCTTGGCGCAGGGAAATTTTGAGTAAATTTTGGAGAAAAGGGAAAGAGGGAAATTGCTTGTAATCTCTCAATATTGCAGGGAAATTTGAACCTCTCTTCAGTCATTTATAGATTGATTGTATTTACGTATCTGATTAATCTCATTAAAATTCAGTATAAATTCAGCATCCTATTTGTTCCAAACATAATCCGTTGCACATATTTCACATAAATTCTCACAAGTTATCTTTCTTTGCATTCGTTAATATTTATCAACATTACACATCGATCAACATATTCAGTTAAATTCGAAACATTACAACAATGCTTATTTAAAATCAATCTTTTATCAAAATTAATCTTCCCATTGTTGAATTAAATGCAATGCAATAGGATGAAATATTTATCAATTAAATTATCATTCCAACTATTATAATAGTTTGTTTTGGATTCGTGTTCGGGACGTGTCGTGAATGTAAATATGTATATATGGGCGAATACTGGGTCATTAGTGTATGTGTGTGTGTGTGTGTGTGTGTAAGTTTACAAATTTTCTGGTGACTGTGCGCACAGAATTATAAATTCTTAAGAATTCCGCATCTCTAAACTTTGATTTAGTTTGTATTGTGCTTACGAACATTCCTCGTATACAGCCAGACAGTAGCAGCTAGAGTTTTCTTTGTAACCGTTCGTATTCGTTTCAGTAAATATGGGAGTGCTGTTCTTAAGTAAGTACATACCAAATATATACTTAATATTTTCTTTGTATCTTAGGTTACATTAATATTAAAATCTATAATGGTATCTAGGATAAAATTTAATTTACATAATATTTATTTTATATCTTTTATAATTTATTTAGATTGTCCGTTCTGACCGAGGTATTTATAGTTTTTTTCCTCAGTCACACCCGGCAAATGCAGAGATTGCACCTTTAACATAAGTCCTGACCTACACCTTTCCATATCTTTTCCCCTCCTCTATCGCGACGTTTTAGATACCTAAACAACAAATCAAGTTTAAATCCTGCATAAGCTCTCAAAGGGAGGCTGTCAGGTATCTGCTTGTATGTGGGTATAAGATTGGGTCGAGGGGGTGGAAGCGAAAACGATTTAAAAATACGTTTACTAAATACAGTATAAACGGTTTGGATGAAGGGAAATTTTGTCCGGAAAAGGGAAATTCTAAAGCTAGTGAAAGGAAAACAGCTCTGAAGGAATTGGCATCACTGGCAGGCAGTGTAAAACAGGTAATTATTCAGGGAAGGTACGGAATCACGGTTTTGAGTCAAAATGAACGTTCGTAACATACAATTCTTGTTGAAACATGTTTAAGAAAGAAAAAAAAAAAAAAAAACGAAAAGTAATATTGTAGTCACTAATACAGTTATCATTATAATACTATTAACGTTTATTCACGACTCAAAACTACTGGTTTTGTGGCTGTTAAAGTATATATATATATATATATATATATATATATATATATAAAAGGGTTTATCTGGGAGTCGTCACCAACGTTAGTTCGTAAATGTTTGCTCTAAATTTCAAAGCGATTATTATGGAGTGGGAAAGTACCTTTCTGCTTGTCTATATTGGTTGTTTAATCCACTAAAAGGCTTATTTAAAAACTTGTACTATTTATTACTGAGAAATTAAATTCATGGTTATACATTGTGTGCGAGAGGTGACTGGTTACGTCTTGCGTTTGCATGTTAAGAGTCCTGGTTCAATCCCGTTAATTACTATTGAATATCAGTCCCAGAATAAGTGATAGCACGTAAATAGAAAGTTTTATATATACATATATATATATATATATATATATATATATATATATATATATATATATATATATATATATATATATAATTGAAAGACTAATTTAGGGCTATTTGGTTACTATGAATGGAGACTGGTAACGTACTGGGTGTGATATGTAGGGTACTGGATGCGATTACATTTAGCCAGTTAATGGAACCTCTTGAATTATACGTATGTCTATGCATATATTTAAATCTTCTAAAATACTAGGTAAAAGTACTAGGTACTAATAATATATCTAGACTTTCAATTTGGTAAATAGCTATTTAACAGAATATAAAATTAATTACCGGTACTGAATTGGTGAGCATTCCACATCGCGTACTTCTGCTTGGAGGAAAATAAGTACCATATATATATATTTCTGAGCCGTAGGCTCGCCTTGTAAAATACTAACTTAAACCGAAATATTATCGAGCATTCTCGATTGGGCTCGACTGTTCAGATATTGCCTTAGCTGGCCATGTATATTTTCTTCTCGGTTACTAACAAAAATCAGGCAGCCACAGACGCTAATTGAAATAAAATATTGTTATTGTTATTTTTAACAAATTGTTTGATTTCTCTGGGATTGCGGTATATACACATATTTCCCGGTATTACTTCTAGTTCTTTTTTGAACTTAATGTCTTTATGACATTACTTTGGGTAATACATACAGCTAACTGAATCATCATTCTTTTATTTCACAATGATCATCAAGCACAAAATGGAACATACGATTGGTTCTAAGGGCAGTTTTGGTCGTTTATTTTTGTCCCGTTCTTTACCATGTCTAGATCCCAGCTTGTTAGGTGAGAACGTTTATTTATTAGTACAGCGAAATGTGTTGATTTAGCCGATGACCTAGATTAGCCATCGTTACGCATGTGTATTGAGTCGTTTTGAACCCTAGTGTCTATAAAAATACGACCTTAAGTTTTTTTATTGCCCTCAATACTAAGCTAACAGGGGTACTTTGCTATTTTTTTTTTTTTTTTTTTTTTTTTTTTAAGTAATCTTTTCCTCTGTTGACAGAAGAAGTAAGCCGATTGTTCGGTGTACACGTTTGCATTTTGGAGAACATGCACAACAATATTATTAAAACAAAACATTTGTAAATCCAACTTTTAAAACATTACTTACCTTTTACCTTAAGATGATATTGTTTCTCAGTTGAAAACTCATTTGTGTTAAGGTCTGCAACTCGACATGCGTACTCGCCTGAAGCTTTATTGGTAATATTCTTAAACAGAAGAGTATTTTCATAGGAAAATTTTGTTTGCTTTCTAATTACACTGACACCTGTGAATAAAGAAAAGCACAAATGTATTACTTACTTACAGACAGTAATTGATACATCTCTAATATAAGATAAGTGAAGCGTATCTTGTTGATTGCATCTGTAAGTTCTTTCCTGTATGATTTTGATCTTATTACTCTCTGACTTTTAGTCACCAGGTTAAGTTACTCACATGAAGATGGAATCACTTTATAAACGCATTTTGGATTTTTGCCTTTATATAATAAAAATATCGACCGAATAAGTGATCTAAAACGCACAGGAAAACTCTTTCAGTTGAAATCAATGAAGTAAGTGTTTCACTCTCTCTAGTAATTAAAGTGGTTCCGCGTAGCATAGTCTCTAACACACTCTGCTTTGCTGCGAGCGGTCCCAGGTTTGATTCCCGTTCGAGATATTCGGTCCAAAGAGCGTAACAGCTTTCTGAGGCCAGTCATCCTGATTGAGGTTTTCCTCATTCACACCAGGCAAATGCCGGGATGGTGCCTAACATACTGGTCTCAGACCGCTTCCTTCCTTCCCCACTTCCCTGGATAATAGGCTCGCCAAGAGACGTCATACCTCAAATGTGACGAGTTTAAGGCCACAGAAATATGTATAAATAAATAAATCTTTAACAATTAAAAATACTATAATAGATTAAATTCTAATAAAAAATTACTTAACATATTGTAACAACATATTGAAAACTATAAAGTTATGTTCTAAAATTATTCACATGTAAGAGGGCAATAACTCAAATAATAATAATAGTTTTTAAAAATAAGACGATTTGAAATCACAAACTTACAAAAATTTCATTGTTAGTTATGGCAAAATATTGATATTCAATTTCAACACAAAATTCTACACTTGGCAAATCACTGTCCTTTCAGCTTTCTAAAAAATGCGTTGGTAATGGCACCTTTTCAATATCAGACACGTAAAAAGTTAATGTCATACTAAAAGAACCATAGCAAATATATACATATTCGAGCCGAGTCGTAAAAATTTGAGTTAAAAATTTCTGTTTGCTAAGTACGCTGTTGTAATCAGAATCTAATTCCCTACTAACTGTTGTAATTTTCATATATAATATAGATCGTCTGATAAAAAAAAAAAAAAAAGTTAAATGCTTTGTTTCGTTTTATATGAAACAGTATAAGACTAAATTATTTAATACTTAAAATGTATAACATAAATACATGTAGTAAACTTGCCTATAGTTATTAGCAACTAGCTAAATTATAATTAATTTAATTATGCTATCCACTACGTAAGAAGTTTATGCATTATACATGAGTTTGATAATGAGTGCAGAAGAGGACTCAAGATAATGATGATGATTTTGAGTATAAAGTCCCTTTCAGCAGCGAGGCTATATGAAACGGGGACCTACAACTTAACGTGGAATCCGAACCACATGAGCTCCCACCGAGAAAAGAACCCGGGTCTCCCATGTTAAAAACATATACGCTAATCGCTTAGCCACGAGGGAACTCAATAGGACTCTTAAAATAGTGATCTTAATGGGGATAAATCCTACACAATTGTTGGAACAGAAAGTGATTATTTATGCTGTGGCCAGGAATGTTTTGTAAATGTTGTTTGTGTCTAATGTAGTTTATAACAAGTTGTTATTGATATATATAGCTTTTAGCATCTATGGTCTGTTGTGAGACATATTTATTAATGATGTCTAAATTTATATCTAAGTTTTCATGTATATTGGAAATCACAAGTCATATTTAAATTAGGGATGGGCAAAACCAGTTTCTAGAAAAACAGAAACCCAAAAAACTGACATTTCGGTTTTTCACCGAAACCGTTTTCGGTTTTCTGCAAACCCGGTTCGTTGGTTTTTTTTTTCACCGAAACCGGTTTTGGTGAAAACTATTGGAAAACACAAAACTATTTGTGTGGAAACGGGATCGATTTCCAGAAAATGACAATGGCAATATTCTGGTCAGAAAGAGAATCAATTTTGAAAGAACACGGAATTGGTTTTGAAGAAAACTGAAACCGGATCCGGTGAAAAACTCGAAGCGGTTTTGCAGAAAACCTTATTACCGGTTTTGATGAAAAGCGAGCTGGTTTCGGTGAAAACTTTTTTAAAATTTTTAAAAACTGGTTTCGGTTTTCTTAATATCCGAAAACCGGTTTTTGTGCCCACCACTAACTTAAATATACAATTCATTCACATTTTGATAATGATTTATAAATAATCTAAGAGTGTTTGGATTCATTTCATATTTATCTGTAACAATGTTTAGGTGTCTTAGTCCCATCCATTAAGTCTATCTTATATAAAGAAGAGATATCTGCTTCGTTTTAATATATCACTAATGAAGATTTAAAGTGCACTTTAAGTACAAAAGAATATATGAATCTTAACCCAGGGCCGTGCCGTGGAAAATCAGCGCCCGGGACGAGAGTATACGACAGCGCCCGCATACATATATTCCAAGCAATTTTTCCTATCTTTTCCCCTTTTTCTCCCTAATTTTTCACCCCCTTACTTCGGCGCCTGGGGCTGTCATCCCGCTCGCCCCATCCCCCACGGCACG
The DNA here is from genome assembly GCF_964235325.1 of Thermobia domestica. Lineage (NCBI taxonomy): Eukaryota > Metazoa > Arthropoda > Insecta > Zygentoma > Lepismatidae > Thermobia > Thermobia domestica. The sequence continues at coordinate 169,914,504 of NC_137467.1, read as the reverse complement.
GCCCTGTCTTAAGCTGAAAACTTACGAGCAAATTACAGATGTAATGTTATTCGTTTAATCGCTTTCAACAGCGAATTTTTAATGTGCAGTTTCAAGAAGTAGTAGTTTAATCCTACAATTAAAACCAAATACATTCAGAAATTTGTTTTGATAATGTTAGGTTCTGTACGATGCACAATGTCAAGGGCGCCCATCAGGGAAGGGGGCAAGGTGGGGCGCTTGCCCCCTCCTCTTAGAGGAAATTGTACTTGGGAATATCGAAAACCCAATAGAATTTTTACATTAGTTACAACAAAATTTGAAACTATATTTGAAAAGTCGCTTATACTTGCCCCCCTTGGAAACCACAACATGGGCGCCCTTGCACAATGTTATTGCAAAAACTCTTTTGAAAATATGTTGGATTGATAGGGTATATTTTTTTGACATCCTGTGAACTATTTTTTAAATAACATTATTATTTAATTTTAATAACTGTATGGTAAAACTATTTTCATTATTACAAACTAAATACAACTATTATTTAAAAAGTAGTTCACAGGATTCGAAGACAACATGATACGTAATCAAATACAGTTGAGTTCGTTCCTCTAGTCGCTGCCTTAACTTAGATTTTGGGGAATTGTTATTCTGGCAACACTGTAATTTCTATGAATGGTAACTCTGAAAATTCTTCAGGTTCATATTTTCTGTTGTAGAATAACATTATCTATGATTATGGTAAGTTGCATTTCATTATCTCCTTTCACTTATGAGAAACAAGCAAAAGAAAAATGATAAATTTTGTATTATTTTTAGTATGTCAGGCTCTTAATAAGAAGAAATAAAAAAATTAAAGGTAAGTATAACAAAAGGTAAACCAGGTAATTGTACAACCATAACTCTTACCCAAGAAGCCCTAAAGAAACTGATGTTTTCTTTCTTGTTAAGCTTTAAAAAAAACACCCCGAAAACAAAAATGAATAAAATGCCAGAAATATATATGTTACAATTCAATATTTAGAGGATCTTAATTCACCATAACACACAAAAAAGATAAAAATAATAACATAACTTACCTGTTTTGTTTCTATTAAGTATTTCATAATTTGGCAATTTGAACCAAGAGATTTCGTCTGTATAGTTATAAATTGAGGCACGGCATATTAATTCGATATCATCTCCTTCGTATGTTGTTGGTGGTTCTTTAATTCCGAAACCGTCAGGAATATCTGCAATTATTATAAAAACAGTATTTAAAATTAGAAAATAGATTTAACACTACAGTAATGTCAGCAACAGTAATGTCAAACACTATAAAATTAAAATATTGTAAAACTTAGGGAAAAAATCAATGAAAACTATGGGTCTTTTAATTTAATTTTTTGTGTATCAGTTACTTCTACGCAGGACATACGCACATACATGTGTGCCAGATCTACAGTTACTATTGTGGAACTGTTTTTAAAGTTTTTGATATAAGCCGCAAAAAAAATCCTTGCAAAATATCTATTTCATATGTTTTTGAGGGAAAAGAATTATTAACACAGCCACACACAAAAAATAAAGGTCTGCCCATCGGACCCCAGGGTATCGAGTCGATATATTTTGTTACACAGAATTCAAATTTCGAAACCCCAGGAAGATCGATCGTGTCACTTTTTTATATGGGCAAAAAACTAGTGATTTTGGGTAGGGAATATACATGTAACACAACCATACAAAAAAATGGTCTGTGCATCAGACCCCAGGATATGGATTCAATGTATTTTGTTATACAGAATCCAAATTTTGAAACCCCAGGACGATCCATCGTGTCAATTTTTTTTATGGGCAAAAAACTAGTGATTTTGGGTAGGGAATATACATGTAACACAACCATACAAAAAATGTTCTGTACAGCAGACCCCAGGATATGGATTCAATGTATTTTGTTATACAGAATCCAAATTTTGAAACCCCAGGACGATCCATCGTGTCAATTTTTTATGCCCAAAAAACTAGTGATTTTGGGTAGGGAATATACATGTAACACAACCATACAAAAAATGTTCTGTGCAGCAGACCCCAGGATATAGATTCAATGTATTTTGTTATACAGAATCCAAATTTTGAAACCCCAGGACGATCCATCGTGTCAATTTTTTTATGGGCAAAAAACTAGTGATTTTGGGTAGGGAATACATATGTAACACAACCATACAAAAAATGTTCTGTGCAGCAGACCCCAGGATTTGGATTCAATGTATTTTGTTATACAGAATCCAAATTTTGAAACCCCAGGAAGATCGATCGTGTCAATTTTTTAATGGGCAAAAAACTAGTGATTTTGGGTAGGGAATATAGATGTAACACAACCATACAAAAAAATGTTCTGTGCAGCAGACCCTAGGATATAGATTCAATGTATTTTGTTATACAGAATCCAAATTTTGAAACCCCAGGACGATCCATCGTGTCAATTTTTTTTATGGGCAAAAAACTAGTGATTTTGGGTAGGGAATACACATGTAACACAACCATACAAAAAATGTTCTGTGCAGCAGACCCTAGGATATAGATTCAATGTATTTTGTTATACAGAATCCAAATTTTGAAACCCCAGGACGATCCATCGTGTCAATTTTTTAATGGGCAAAAAATTAGTGATTTTGGGTAGGGAATACACATGTAACGCAACCATACAAAAAAATGTTCTGTGCAGCAAACCCTAGGATATAGATTCAATGTATTTTGTTATACAGAATCCAAATTTTGAAACCCCAGGACGATCCATCGTGTCAATTTTTTTATGGGCAAAAAACTAGTGATTTTGGGTAGGGAATATACATGTAACACAACCATACAAAAAATGTTCTGTGCAGCAAACCCTAGGATATAGATTCAATGTATTTTGTTATACAGAATCCAAATTTTGAAACCCCAGGACGATCCATCGTGTCAATTTTTTTATGGGCAAAAAACTAGTGATTTTGGGTAGGGAATATACATGTAACACAACCATACAAAAAATGTTCTGTGCAGCAGACCCCAGGATATAGATTCAATGTATTTTGTTATACAGAATCCAAATTTTGAAACCCCAGGACGATCCATCGTGTCAATTTTTTTATGGGCAAAAAACTAGTGATTTTGGGTAGGGAATACATATGTAACACAACCATACAAAAAATGTTCTGTGCAGCAGACCCCAGGATTTGGATTCAATGTATTTTGTTATACAGAATCCAAATTTTGAAACCCCAGGAAGATCGATCGTGTCACTTTTTTTATGGGCAAAAAACTAGTGATTTTGGGTAGGGAATATACATGTAACACAACCATACAAAAAATGTTCTGTGCAGCAGACCCCAGGATATAGATTCAATGTATTTTGTTATACAGAATCCAAATTTTGAAACCCCAGGAAGATCGATCGTGTCACTTTTTTTTATGGGCAAAAAACTAGAGATTTTGGGTAGGGAATACACATGTAACACAACCATACAAAAAATGTTCTGTGCAGCAGACCGTAGGATATAGATTCAATGTATTTTGTTATACAGAATCCAAATTTTGAAACCCCAGGACGATCCATCGTGTCAATTTTTTAATGGGCAAAAAATTAGTGATTTTGGGTAGGGAATACACATGTAACGCAACCATACAAAAAAATGTTCTGTGCAGCAAACCCTAGGATATAGATTCAATGTATTTTGTTATACACAATCCAAATTTTGAAACCCCAGGACGATCCATCGTGTCAATTTTTTTATGGGCAAAAAACTAGTGATTTTGGGTAGGGAATATACATGTAACACAACCATACAAAACAATGTTCTCTGCAGCAGAGTTCAGGATGTGGGTTCAAAGTATTTTGTTATACAGAATCCAAATTTTGAAACCCCAGGACGATCCATCGTGTCCATTTTTTTATGAGCGAAAAACTGGATAAAAAATATACACGTAATACAGCTATACAAAAAGAAGGTTCAATGCAATAGATCGCAGGGTATGGATTATATGTATTATGTTACACTGAATCCAAATTTCACCCCAGGACGATAAACCTCGTTAATTTTGCTTTATGGGCGAAACACTTGAGCGATTTTGGACAAGGACGCACGTTTTTCGACCATAAAACAAAATTAACGAGGTCTATCGTCCTGGGGTTTCAAAATTTGGATTCTTATAACAAAATACATCGCCCTGAGGTCCACTACACGGAACTTTTATTTTTTTTGTGTGTGGTTGTGTAATTGTTAAAAAAGAAATTGTAACGATTAAAAAATTAATCATTAACCCCTAGAAATTTTAATTGATTAAAGGTTAGAAAAACTGTTAATTGGTCAATATAATCGTTAAAAAAAATGTAGTAATTACAAACCTGGTCATTTTATGTCATACCGCTTTATAGTTCGTGATCTCAATCTACGATATTTATCTATGACATTTACGATCACAGTACGCAACTTTTTCCGTGCCACTCTATGCCTTCTGGTATTTGTAATCTCAATCCGTGCTATGTCTATTATATTTGTAATACCAAACCATACCTGATCTTTATAATATTTCAGTCTGATATTTCTCATAGGACTTTACTGTATGAAATATTTTATCTGTTACATTAGTTTATGAAATTTATCACTTCATTCTACAATATTTGTCAAATCAGTATATGGCATTTGTAATCATTAAGCTTGAAATGCGTTAAATCTGCTTAATTTCTAAAACAAACTATTCCTTATTATCAAAATATAAACATTTCTGAGTTACTTGGTGGTTCTAGTAGTAATATAGTAATGTTATATACACATGGTGTGATCAAAAAATAGAGTGAATGATTTAAAAAAAAAATTTTTTTAATCATCAACTGCTGATGCTACAACCTTTTGATGTAGTTTATCCGTTGAAACAGGCACCGCCTGTCAATCAGCGTTCAGAGCCGGTAGAGTGAGTTAGTGTTTACAGTGTCTGTCGTGCATCATGGATTTCGAACAACGCGTAAACTTTCTATTTCAAGTTGTAAAAAGTGTGCCAAAGAAATTCGTGAAATCTTAAAATTGGTATATGGCGATAATGCTGTAATTCTGAAGACTGTTCACAAGTTATATGAGCAATTTAAAAGCGGAAATGAGTCGGTAGAATATGAGCAATCGGGACGTCCATTAACCTCAAAAACGTGCCGACTTCAAAAACAGAAGATAACATGCAAAATGTGGCAAAAGTTGTTCGTTCAAACAGGCGAATAACTACTCGAGAGCTTACCGAAGAATTTGGCATCTCATACCCGTCCATACAAAGCATTTTAACCATCGATTTGCAAATGAGAAGAGTGGATGCAAAATTCGTTTCCCGACTTTTGACTAACGAACAGGAGTTTTGGTCGATAAAAATATTGATGTTTATCCACATCCACGGTATTTTCCGGATATAGCACCACGCTACTTCTGGCTCTTTCCCAAAATTAAAGACCGTACTTAAAGGGAAACGTTTTGACACCATTTCTGATATTGAAGGTGCCACGACAGAGCAGCCGAACGCTCTTCCAAAAGAAACCTTCCAGAAATGCTTCCAGTCATGGGTTCAACGTTGGAATATGTACATTGTTAGTCAAGGACAATACTTTGAAGGAGATTAAATGAAATTCCATGTAAGCTTATTACTTTGTTTCTAATAAAATTATTCACCTGAAGGAGATTAAATCAAATTCCATGTAAGCTTATTACTTTGTTTCTAATAAAATTATTCACCTGAAGGAGATTAAATCAAATTCCATGTAAGCTTATTACTTTGTTTCTAATAAAATTATTCACCTGAAGGAGATTAAATCAAATTCCATGTAAGCTTATTACTTTGTTTCTAATAAAATTATTCACTTGAAGGAGATTAAATCAAATTCCATGTAAGCTTATTACTTTGTTTCTAATAAAATTATTCACCTGAAGGAGATTAAATCAAATTCCATGTAAGCTTATTACTTTGTTTCTAATAAAATTATTCACCGATCACATTCTGAAACTTATTTATCGATCACACTTCTATATGAAAGAATTACTGTACTCCAAAATTATTTTCTGAAGGAAACACTTACCAACAACGAGGAAAGTGGCCGTGTCATTGGAGCAATCATGTTCGTTACATGCTATACAAGACAAAAATCCTGTGTCTGTAGCATTAATCTCTAATGTTGATTTCTTCTCTTTATCATGAACAAGATCGTGGTACTGATTTGGCTAATTAAAGAAAAGAAAATAAGACGTATTAATACATTAAACGTATACAAATCTTAATCAGAATTCTATCTTTCGTACTAAACACATTCAATAACAAACTTAACATATCTGTAAACTGATATTAGAAAAAGGTTGTTACGTAGTGCAAGGACTGCTACAATTAAAATGAAATCTTTAGTTTAACGTCCCACGTTTATGCCATTTAAGCTAAGGGACATGATGATTAAAGCAAGTGAATAATGATTGAAAAATTGATGAAAAAAAATAAAATCATCTTGTCCACCACAAGTGTTACGTCCCACGATTATACCGACTAAGCTAAAGGAGACGGTAATGATGAGAAATGAAGGAAACGGTGGAATAAAGAACGTGGAAGGTAACGGGAGAACCCCGAGAAAACCCACAAATACGGTGTTAGTCCACTACAAAAGTTCACTTGGCGCGTGCTGAGATCGAACCAAGGACCCATGCACCAGAAGTGAACGCTCTACCACAGTCACCGCGGTCCTAAGATTTGGTAGAATGAGAAAGTAGCGGAAAGGGAGAACTCTGAGAAAAACCATGGAAACAATGATGTCCACTACAAGCTTACTTGGCCCAGGATAGAACTAGGGACTCCACGTACCAGAAGTAAGCGCTCTACCACTGAGCCACTATGCCCCCTGATATAATTAGCCTCGAGTTCATTAGTAAAAACAAACAAAAGGCTACTGATTTCCTAGTATTTAAATGCCAGTTAAACTTGATGTGAGCTTTTTCCGCTGAGCAAGTTTCATAAATAAACCAATACCTATGCCGTATTGTAAGAATAATAAAGTATACCTTTATGGCCTCAAAATCTCCTTCACATCTCGGATATTTATTGCACTTCTTGAAATACCAGCTAACTTCGGGAATTGGATATCCAAGTACGTTGCATTCTACATTATATTTTTCACCATAATTGTAAGATATTTCATGTTGTAAGTAAGCCAATGGCCGAGCTACAAAGAAGAAAAAGTAGAAGAAATCATATTGTTAATCATGAATTTTCAAGGAAAATGAAATAATAATATTATTATTAAATAGACTATATATTTTATTTCATGATTACCTGGCCTGAATATATTTTATATCGTATTACCCTGCATTCCAAATAGGCGCTCGCCTGGAAGCTACACTATAACGTTTCTTTCTGTAGTTATTCTTAGTTTTTCTGTTTTCTTTTACTTTCCTATCTGCTGAGTAATTTAGCGAAAGAGCTTACTGAGCACCATTTTTTATGGATTTCATCATATTCTCACTATGTATTTATAATTAATTTATATTATATATATATATATATATATATATATATATATATGTCTCAAAAGTCCCCTTACATAGGTAAATCTGTGACAGAGAGGCTTCCAAATATGTTATTTCAATCTAAAGTGAAGGATTTTTTTTAAATCGGACAAGCCGTTTGGACTGCACATAAATGAAAATGGAACGTTGCCATTTACCTAAATCCACAACATAAGTGAATGAAGTTACTGTCTTTTACGCTAACGTGTCGACGACCAGCCTCCATTTCAAACATGCCAGCATTCATCATACTCTTACAAAATTTATCCACCTCCCGGTAAATGGCAACGTTGTATTTTCATTTTATTTGGTGCATAAAGAGTGTACAAGCCCAAACGGCTCGTCCGATTTAAAAAATTTCTTCTCATATATTGAAAACATATTTGGAGATAGTTTCCCCTCCTATATTTTGTTGTAGCTCTGATAATAACAGAGTTACCCTATGTCAGGGGAATTTTGAGATGCCCTGTATTTATGCTGCGGGAAAATAACACTAACGAACTCCGGAAGATGATTCCTTATGTCAAATGAAAGAAAAAAATTCTAATGAACATGGGAGAAGAAACATTTCCTTTCAGATTTATAAACCGCCGAAGATACGAAAAATTACTTTTTAAAACGCCCTAGCTTGAAACTATCACAAAAAACAATTACCACAGCGAATTGCACAGTGAAAGTCAGGGTACATGGATACAAATTCAAGTATTAATTAAACATTCGTTTCACCGGTACCGGAGGATTCTAGAACAAGAATATTTAAGTAGAACTCATGCTAGGTCCTGTGTAATTCTCCACGTTTCAGTCCCACAGCAAACAACATTGCAGTGGCCAAACTCCAAACGTACCAGTCCTACAATAAACAACCCATCGCAGTGGCCAAACTTTCCACGTAGAAGTCCCACAACAAACAACCCATCGCAGTGGCCCAACTCCCCACGTATCAGTCCCACAACAAACGACATTGCAGCAGCCCAACTCCCTACGCATTAGTCCTACAACAAACAACCCATCGCAGTGGCCAAACTCCCCACGTACCAGCCCTACAACAAACAACCCATCGCATTGGCCAAACTTTCCATGTACCAGTCCCACAACAAACAACCTATTGCAGCTATGAAATTCTCCACGTACGTGTCCCACAAAAACAACTCATCGCAACGGCCAAACTTCCCACGCCCCACAACAAACAACCCATTGCAGCGGCAGAATTCCCAATGTGTATGTCCAACAACAAACAACCCATTGCAGCGGCAGAATTCCCAATGTGTATGTTCAACAACAAACAACCCATTGCAGCGGCAGAATTCCCAATGTGTATGTCCAACAACAAACAACCCATCGCAGCGGCCAAACACCCAACGTACCAGTCTCACAACAAACAACCCAGCAGCAAATTTCCCTTTGTATCTATCCCACAATAAACAACCTGTTGTAGTAACACATTTGACCACAACCTCCGCGTAGATGTCTTCAATCCCCCCCCCCCCTTAGACTTTTCCGAATTTTGGGTACTTCGGCTAATTTCTTGGATAATCTTTCAGAGGCAGTTGAGAAGAAGCAATAAAAGATAACAGGAAATAATAGAGCAAAACTGACTCAAAGAGAGAAATAAATACAGGTAAGTGCCTACAATGGTAGAAGTCGTTTCACCAGTACTAATTTAAGTTTTTATTTGTCAGAGTTAATTTTATTTGACACACACATCGTTATTTTTATGTCATGTCCTCAGCTGTCTACGTAAAAGGTCTCACGTAATTATCCGAAATATAAGTTTCTCGTAAACTTTTGAAGATACTGAGATGAGTTTTCATTTAATTATTACAATACTTGTATACATGACAAGTACAGGGTGGTCCAAAAGTAGGTATACAGTACCGTACTGATCAGCTCATTGCATTTTATATCATTTCTTATTGTTATCCATCAGGTAGACTTAGTTTCTTTATTATTTGTTCTTAATGTGTTTTTATTTACATCTTAAGCTCAGAAGAGCCGAAGCAAATAAACCCATAAAGTAGGTTCTCATACTTGATCAATGCAGGGGTGTGTACCTACGTTTGTGCCACCCTGTATATGCTCAATCTTGTACCCAAAAGATAATATAAATAAATAAAGTATTTGAAACTCACCTTGTACTATTAGATTAAAAATCTGTTCCTTTTCTTCAAAATCATTGCTAACAGTCAGCTTATATTTTCCAGCGTCTTTCATGCTGATTTTGTTTATCTTTAATTGAGTTCTTATTGGGGTGATAACCACGTCGTATTTGGTGGAAGGGACAATTTCATCATCATTGGGACCAGACCACATTAAATGTGGTACTGGATGAGCTTTGATGTTAACTATCCATACAACAGACTCATCTCCATCATCAGCCGTGACATTTTCTAGTCCCTGTAGCTCGAGTTGGATATAGGAAGTATTGGCATCTGTAAGTAGCAAAAGTTATTTCTGTTTATAGAACATTGAATAAAGTTATTTCGACACACACATATATATATACTATAGCAAGTATAAACTCTACAAATATTTGGAATAAACATTTTTTTAGAAGTAATATGTCCCAAAAAACAATTAACACTGGAGTAAGGACTCTGAATAGTAAAGAGTTGCTGTTCCTTTGGCCAATAATGCCCCTCTGCCGAAAGGTTCAACATAAACTTAATAACGCCAAAACAAGACGACAAAAACAGGAACTGAGTAAGGACCCTGAATAGTAAAGAGTTGCTGTTCCTTTGGCCAATAATGCCCCTCTGCCGAAAGGTTAAACAAAAACTTAATAACGCCAAAACAAGACAACAAAAACAAGAACTGAGTAAGAACTCTGAATAGTAAAGAGTTGCTGTTCCTTTGGCCAATAATGCTCCTCTGCCGAAAGGTTAAACAAAAACTTAATAACGCCAAAACAAGACAACGAAAACAAGAACTGGTTAAGTTATACAAAGAATAACCAAGGTATTAAGAAAAATTTTCGACGAATAAATGAAACTGGGCCAAAGAATTAGATGCTGAAGGAGAAGTAGGTGATAAGTAGGACTTGGAAGTTGAAGACCTAAAAAATGCCTAAAAAGGACCTATAAAAAGACCTAAAAATATCTACAAAAGGACTTAAAAACTGAAAAAAAGGACATACAAATAAGACCCAATTTAATTAGAATTACATACTTAATGAATATAATGCTCAAGAAATACAAGCTTCTGGTAGGTTAATGGTCTATCCTTCTTCCACAAACTGAAGTACAAACTAAAATAAGAAAACTCCCCCCTCACCCCCCGCTGAAGCACATTAATACGCCTCCTTATCTGACTTCTGATTGTTGCAGATCTGGTCTTATCAGTGCAGTCGTTGAAGAATTTCTTATCTTTTGAATTTTCTTTACTAAAGAAAAGATGTTTAAGAAGTGATGGTGATTCTAGTTAATGACCAGTAAATTTATTATCGAAAGATGAAGTGAAAAAAAAAGTTAAGACCTATTAAACGCTTAAAAAAGACCAATAAACAAAAAAGCGCCGAAAAAGGCAAAAAAGGACAAAATCCACCATTTTCTCGCATACAATGGCCCAAAATGAACATATATTATGTTAAGCCTCGTCTTCGGGCACTCATAAAAAAGAGGATTTTTCCTCAACTTCGGGGCCCTAGTGATAAGCATAAATACATATGCAAAAGATAGACAGAGAATTTCATACATTAAAAACTAACCACTGGCATGACAGCCCCTTATGAGCCTGAGCCACTCCAACGCCATCTGTTACCTACCGTCTGAACTGCATCTAGCTTAGCGACAAACACGTGGTTAGCGCACTGCGTCGCCCTGTCTCTGACCAGGGGCGGATCCAGGGGGGGCGATCGGAGCAATCGCCCCCCCCAGAACAGGAAACTTTCTTATTTTATATATAAATAAAACCCATCCAAGAGCTCTTAAAAGTAGCTCTAAGTAGCAGTATTACGACCTACCGCCCCCCCCCAGAAGTCCGTCCTGGATCCGCCCCTGTCTCTGACAGGCATATCAGGAGAGATATAGACCTAGTGATCATCACATTTTTTATTTACGTGATTTTCCAGTTTGCCTCATGACTCTGGGTGCACGCTGAAAATTCGGGAAGCACAGGCCGAGAATCGAACCCGGGACCACGTGAACATGAGTCCCACGTTCTGACCACTAGAGTACGATGTTCCCTAATTTCATACATTATATGTTCTATAAATAGTAGCAAATTTTCTTTAGATGCACTGAAGATGGTCTCGAAACCAGACTGTATGTCTTTTGAACGATTTCACATAAGAGAATTTTTTATTTGCGGTAGAAGATATGGATCCCATCACATCTATTTGAAATACTGGATGAAGAGAAACTTATAAGGAGGACATTGTCTTAAAAAGAACTTTATTCTTGAAACTGAATGAAGATAGGATAGAAGGAAAAAGAGGGAGGGAGGAATCAGATTGTATTAAACCGAATAATTGATATACAAGGCGATGAAGTTAGCTGACGATCACAGTGTATGGAAACGTCTCCAATCTGTGCAGTAACTGACCTGTGTGAATGGTTGTGAACATCTATACAATAGGTCTTAGAAACTACCTAGAGACGGTTTTAATTTCAGTCGGTACTTACCTGGAAATGTACCTGTGAGACAAATTATCTTCAAAATACCTTTTGTATTTACCTATATTTCACACACAAATCTCGAGTGCTCTTCATCAGAATGTTTCAAAGCTTAATTTGTGTTAAAATTACAGGAAAATCACGTTTCTAGTGTAATGCTTCAATTGCAATCAAGTAATTATGAAAATGTAGAGATACCGATAAGTTTCTACCTATTCTCATTTCAAGCTCCAAATTATCTTACTAAAAATTAAATGGCGCATTGTTTTAATCAATGAGCATGTGTATTTTATTTACAGAAATTAATAAGCCGAAATCTTCTATGGACAGTCATGAAAATCTTTTTCCAAAAACAATTATTTCACAAACAACAAGCTTCCTTCTAAAATGTCTATCTCGCAGCTAAGACGTATTGGAAAGTCACTATTATCAAACCATATTTGTATCCAAATTTTATACAATGCTGACGATTATCCTTACTATAAAAGCAAGTGCATCAGCTTGTCAATCACGTTCCCAATAGTTCTCACGCAGGCTCACAGTTGTCGGTAGTTTCGCTATCTCCTACTTGACACCAACAAATGTCGCTAGCATGCAAGTAATTTGCCTGAGGGGAGGGGAACAACTAGAATGAGTACCATAGAATCATGCTAGATGTATTTAGATATTTTATTTTTGTTAATATATTTAATAATATTTTTCTCAACCTTTAACAAGATTTCCTTTATTCATGTTGGGGTTTGGATTCTTAGCTATTATACAGGGTGTTTCAAAACAACATCGACAACGTTCGGAAGGTGTTACCTGACACCAAGGTAAGACAAAAAGTATAGACCAACCTGGGTGCACAAATGCTCCCTTTTGGAGTTATAGGCTGCCGAAAACATGAAAAATGAACTTTAAAGGTCCATACCTCCGAAACTATGGGACCTACCGTAGTCGAGTCAGAACTTCACTTAGGAATTAATATGTGCGCTATCCAAGGTACTCACGAAGCAATCTTTAAAGAGACAGTTTGGCTACAGACATGTAATTTGAAGTACTCTCCAACTAAATCTATAAAAATTGTTGCGGAAGTACGGCAAGATTCTGAAACATGGATATTTGGATAGTGCACATACTAGTTCCTAAGTGCAGTCTTAACCCGACTACGGTAGGTCCCATACTTTTGGAGCTATTGACCTTTAAAGTTCTTTTTTTTTTTTTTCATGTTTTCGGCAACCAATAACTCCGAAATTAAATGTTGGTGCACCCAGGATGGTCTATACTTTTTGTCTTGGTGTCAAGAATCACCTCCCAAACGTTGTTGGTGTTGTTTTTAAACACCCTGTATACACAATTGGCTACAGACATATTTCTTTCAATGTGGGAAGTAGCGTGATATAAAATGGGGATGACTTGAACCTTCAGTTTCACCTAATAAGTGATAGAGACTTTTTTTTTTCTCAATTGTTATTACGTTAGAAACTGAACTTTTTACATCAAAATACTATTTGTAAATAATTTATTATTGCTGCAGACCATAGCATTAATATCTCATTTTAACATGATTGCTTGTAAATGTATTAACTACCACTGTCAAAGGTAAAACTGTACAATAAGTAGTGAATCAACTAGCACCTCTACAGAAGGTAAGGTGAAGAAAAGTAACGAAGAGAAACGTGTACAGATCGTTTGATACTTACCATGAACCCGAATATATTTTCTATCACTATTGGTGTTCTTGGAGGAATCTTTTGCTGTGCAATTGTAATAACCTTCATCTTCCTTGGTAGCGTTGTAAATGGTAAGGTTGCTGAAGCCATGTTTGTAGTCAATGTTCTGTTCCTTTATTGGTCGTGAAGTCGAATTTCCTATTACAATTCCATCCTGTAAAGAAAGAAACAAAATTCGTATTACGCCTTTAAGAACGGCTATCAATCTTTCTTCAGAAACGAAAAAATAGACACCCTAAAAACCATCTAAGCCTGTAATTGGATATTAAATGACGTATTTCACGAGTTAAAAGCAAATAAGGTTTGTAAACCATATCCATCCTCTCCGTCCAGATATTGTATTTATATACCAACCTATCCTTAACGGAACGATCGGCTGTGCGTTTAAATGCCACGACCGTCTCTACAGTGTTTACGGACGGCTATCAGTCTTTCTTCAGAGACAAAAAAGTAAACACCCTAAAATCCATCTATACCTGTGATTGGATATTAAATGTCTTATTTAACAAATTAAACAAGGTTCGTAAACCACATCCGTCCTCTCCGTCTAGATGTTGTGTTATATATACCACATCTATCCTAACGGAACGATCAGCTGTGCGTTTATATACCACGCGCGTCTCTATGGGGTTTAGGGACAGCTATCAGTCTTTCTTCAGAGAGAAAAAATGGACACCCTAGAAGCCATCCATGCATGTGATTGCATATTACATGACTTATTTGACGAATTAAACACATAAGGTTTGTGAATCACACCTTTTCTCTCCGTCCAGACGTTATGTTTATATACCACACCTATCCTTAACGTAACGATCGGATGTGTGTTTATATACAACGACCGTATATAAACTGTTAAATTACCATACTTTCCGCTGTATAAGATGCGTTTTTTCACACTTACTAGTGTTAAGTTTCAATATTCCAGAAAAAAATTCGTCCTTCATGGATTTTTAAAGCAACAAGTACGCACTATCGACATTCTAATGCCACCCTCAGGAATTCTAGTACGGTAACTATTCTACTTACAAGTTCATTCGTTTATACCATTTCTGAGCTTTCGACTCTTTCTTGGAGTCTTAGTCACGAAGAATAGAAGCAAGATGTAGGATTTTTTTTTTTTTTTTAATTGACAATAATATTGAAGATTTTTACACAACACCGTTTCCGTACCGTTTCGAAGCCCCTCAAACTTTAGAGAACATCGCCCTTAAGAGTTATTACACAGATCCCAATAAGAAATCGTGTATCTACGAAATAAAATGCAGTTGCCGTGAGAGTTACAGAGGCAAGGCTAAAAGAAACCATAAAATGTATGTTAGCGCACATGTAGGTCCATGTCTCATATAGCATCGGTGCTGAAGGGACGCTAAACTTCAAATTAACAGAACGATACGTAGTTCTCTGTAAATCGATGGTATTGCCATCTGTAATTATGTGAACTTAGAGCAACTTTTCGTTCTTATCTGTTCTTATGTTTTTCTAAATTCAAGCGACAGAATCATAGGCGCAGATTAATAAAAGAATGATTATTTTTTTCTTCAACTATTATGCATCTAAAATGTTATCTGAAATTCTTCACTTTACGGAAATAACATTTTTTTAAAATGCTGAAAAAAAAAGTAAGATTGTTATATAGTAAGTATATATTTCACATTTTCATCTTTGTTAAAAAAACATCTTGATCAGTGTTTCAGAATTAAAATAAATATTTATACATTACTCAAAATAAAAGACTGCTGTACTACCACACAAGAACAACTTTTTAAAAATCAAGTAGCACCACAGTTACTTTTCGTAATTAAAATAAATGGTCTTACTGTAATATGGTAAACGTATTTCAAATATATTAAAGGTATAATAAATAGGAATACCAGGAATACAAATAAAGAAATAAATAAATAAATAATAAATAAATAAGAATAAATAAGAATAAATAGGAATACTTTTCATATTGGTATATGTGAAAGTAATTAAACCTAATCTGCCCTTTTATTTAACATTTTTACGCATTTTACGAGTTTTCAGTATTTTAAAAGAAAGAAAAAAAGTTATTTCAGTTGAAAAAATACAGATAACATTTTAGAATAAATGGCAATTGAAGAGAAAAAAATAATCATATAGGGTGTGCATTGATACACCCAATATATATTCCTGTGATTTTGTCCTTCGGATTTTGCCCTTGTCAGAATTTTCCTTGCATTTTGACCGCTTGGATTTGGTTCTCGCGCTCGTTACTACAACCATTTTATACCTGAGTTCCAATCTGCATACAAACACGCTAGGAGTCAAGCTTCTCGGTGCTGCATTTCCCTAAAAATTTCCTCCTCGTATAGAATTCCCTGTCTCCAAAGATTAGACAGAACGGGAATTCCCGTTCTGCCTACAGGTAAGATCATTTAAAACATTTTCTACAAAGTCCTGGAGGGCTTTAGGCAGAGCGAGAATGAATCTTTTTAATATTACACCCCCCTAGTTCCGAAGATTTTAGGGGTGTGTGTAGATAAATCACTGATTGTAAGTATTAAAATTTTATCCTATTCTTTCGTCTCTTTTGGATCAACATTACTACAACTCTCGGTGGGTGTACAATTACATAAATCACTTGACTTTCTTTGATAATTTATAAGATAAATTGAATTTTCGATTCAAATACCTTTGATGTGGAAAATTGGATATTGAGTTTAATTTTGGAATAATATCCACAAATTTCAACTAATCAAGCACAACTTATTGCATAAATGATTAACGTTAAATATAAATGTATTATCAACCATTAACAAGTAATAACAATGAAATACCTTTTCCATTATTCATTATTTTATATGACAGTTGAAATTATTTTGGTGTAAAAGAATGTCTCTACTTATATTTACACGATTCCCGAAAAGACGGTTTTTAAATTTTAAATTTCCATATGTCTTCCAAAATTATAAGTTAATAATCTTAAATTCAAACGCCACAGCCAACTCGAGTCGTATTTGCAACTGAAGCAAACGGTTACAACAATATTGAAACCTAACGGCATTTGGTGCTGTGTGGTGTCTTACGAAATAAAGTTAAACCTTGCATAAAGAGAAGAACTATGGAGAAAGATAGCATTCCATATAGTACCTTTTGTTCCCTCACAAAATTGTGACTTCACCCGGCAGATTGCATTAATGTTACCTCAGCTATTACCCAACAAGAAATACAATCCACGTGATACAACAGATAACTCTACAATATATCAGCACCTATGAACATGCAATGAACAAAGAACTAGATAACATCTCTCATGGTCACCTTTTTATGAATACACAATGAACAACAAAGAACTAGAACTAGATGCACAAAGATCACTAGCCTATGAACATGTAATGAACAACAAACAACTAGATACACGTTCTCCTCCCAAAGTTGACAGGCTATGAACAACAAAGAACTAGACAAACTTCCTCTCAAATTCACCAGCCTATGAACAACAAAGAACTAAATGCAGTTACTCATCTCAAGATCACCAGCCTATTAGCAAACAAAGAAGTAGAAGCACCTTCTGCTCTCAAAGTCACAGACCTATAAACACAAAGAACTAAAAACACCTTTCCCTCTCAAAGTATCAACCTATGAACACAAAGAACTAGACGCACCTTCTCAAGGCCTATGGACACAATGAACAACAAAGGACTAGATACACATTCTCCTCTCGAAGTAACAATCCCATGAACACACAACGAACAACAAAGAACTAGATATACATTCTCCTCTCGAAGTCACGATCCCATGAACACACAATGAACAACAAAGAACTAGATATGCATTCTCCTCTCGAAGTCACAATCCCATGAACACACAATGAATAACAAAGAACTAGATACACATTCTCCTCTCGAAGTCACAATCCCATGAACACACAATGAACAACAAAGAACTAAACACACCTTCTCTCAAGATCAGCACTAGCTTGATTGCCCGCAAAAGAAAACTACACACACAACTCAAGATTGCCAACCTTTGCAGAAATCATTAATCGGAGCGGACGGAATGCAATTGCTCAACATATAATCGTTTTATATAGGTAAATAGTTTCTTTTAGAATCTGAAGCGCGCAGTATTATTATGTGTAAGTTCTATTTTAGTTTGCATTCAAGAATGAGTAAAATTAACACATTCTTACTATGTGCTAAATATGTGAACAAAGCTTAAATACATACCTGCCTGTTCTTGTTTGGAAGTTCCCAAAACAGATCAAATGGTATTCCAGGTCCTACTTTCACTTCACAATTTAATATTATATTTCCTCCAATAACCACATTACGTGCTAAACTATCATTTATTTTCGGTTTATCAATACTCCCGCTATGAGCTGAAACAGTTTAAGATAAAATAAATACACAGAAATATCATTCCTTCATCTTAAATCTAGCAATAAACTAATGAAACGTTAACAGAACGTTTAGAAATATTTGAAGTCTGTAAAAATTACTATTGCATTCATTAATTTTATTATTTTATTCTTAGTTATTCGAACACAAAACGATACGATAGAGTTTATCGACTAAATCAATAACAGTTATAGCAAAGAACTTTTGAGAAGGCGATCAGTGTACTCGAATATATCTGAGCACTACTTTTCGAACATCATTCTCAGAATTATATACGAGGGCTATCCAGAAAGTCCCAGACGTTTTGGCCTCCCGTGGCAGTGGACGGGACTAGAGTCGCCATTTTGGTATCAGAACGTTGCCCCACACAGTACGCATCCAGCTGTGGTTGCGTGAGGACTGTGATGCTCTTACTGTGCTTTCTGAGACGTGTTAAAATGTGCGCTGCAATAGAAAATCCCGCCTCTTGTGAGGTGCGTTCTGTGATTAGGTTTTTGTTGAAAAAAAAAAAAAAAAAGCCAATTGAAATCCATCCCAATCCAAGCAGTTAACTTTTTATTTTGCTTTGGAATTCCATTGTTCCGCATATACATACATCAAATATAATCCTGAATTTTGTAATAAGATTATTCATACATTTGTTCCACTGTAAAAATTATTAATTGTGCATCATGCAATAAGAATATTATCATTAATAATAATAGTGTATAATTAATAAATAATAATAAAATAATAAAAATATAAATAGATAATTATAAAAAAAAATGAAAGAATTACCATGCATCTATATGTCATACTAAGCGTTTGTGTTAAATTATAAGCACGAATTTCCTTTGACATAGTTCGAAACTATACATGTTTTTATTACTATTATAACACCAGAATTTATTAGTAATTACACACAGATATTATAAACTTCATTGATGTATTATGGTTATTGATTAATTACATAACAGAAGAAATATTAGCGAGAGAAAATTTACTCATATACTGTTATCAACACACATTAAAAAAGAAAAAAAAATGACCTGACGCCACTGCAACTCAAACGAAAATTTAACCCTATATATTTTACATAATATTACATATAAGAAAAACATAATTCTGTTTACTGAGTAACGTACCCCTATGCTACATAAACTAGTAACATTAACAGCTCTACCGGAGCTACATGCTACTCTTCAAAATCTCTTGTTCTTTTCCTTCAATATTGTAGGAGAGTAACTCAAAAATCAACCACAATTTTGACATAACTCTTTTTACATTGTTCATAATGACCTCTGTCCTCGTTTATTTTATTCTCATGCTATTGTGGAATATTCGGACCCAAGAGGAACGAGAATGGGGAATGGCGGAAGCTTCATAACGAGGAACTACATAGTTTATACGGTTTGCCCAACATTGTTAGGGTCGTCAAGTCTAGGAGGCTTAGGTGGGCAGGTCATGTAGCTAAAATGGAAGAAAGTAGAAACGTTTTCAAAGTCTTGACTAGTAGACCCATAGGAAAACGACCATTAGGAAGACCTAGGCGTAGATGGGAGGACAATATTAAGATGGATCTCGAAGAGATAGGAATACAAAGTAGAAACTGGATGCAATTAGCTAAGGATAAAAGTCAGTGGAGAGCTTTTGTGAACGCGGCACTGAACCTCCGGGTTCAATAGGCCATAGAGTTAGTTTAGTTAGTTAGTTAGCTATTGTGGTCATGCTATGAGAGTTTGGTCCTAATTCCTCTATTTGTCTTCATTTTGTTGCAGATAGATCATGGCCGCTTCGTTAAAAGTTTGCACCAAAGAGGAACAACGAGCAATGATTCGGTTTTTGTATCAGGGACCGCAATCCATCAAAGACTTTCGGTACAATGCGAAAACAGTGTCTTGCTGCAACGAAGTGTTTGCGAATGGACTGAAAAATTCAAAAATGATTGCACAAGTGTTACGTATGAGGAAGGAACGATACGACCATCTATGGCTACAAATGATGACAAGATTGAGCGTGCACGTGACATGGTTTCATTTGACAAACGAGTGACTATTGACGAAATGGCACATCCGCCTGGAAATTAGTCATGGTTCCTGATACACCTTCCGATCACAAAAACCGGATCACTGCTCGTTGCTCCCCTTTGTCGCAAACTTCTAATGGAGCGGCCATAATCTATCTGCAACAAAAGGAAGACAAATGGAGGAATTAGGATCAAATTTTCATGGCATGACCACAACAGCATAACAATAAAATAAACGAGGATAGAGGTCAGTGTGGACACTAAGAAGAGTTACGTCAAAATTGCGGATAATTTTTCATTTACCCTCTTCTATAAATAATGTTTATTAAAGAATTTAGTAAGTTATATTTTGTAATGTGTGTCACAATCCTTTGTTAACCTGTTTTATCCTTAGTAAAACATGATACAGTCATTTATTTCATCATCTTTGTGAAAGAAACCAATTGTAAATTGGATATTTTATTAGAATTGTATTAACCTGTCCTGTAATTTGTAGAAGTTCCGTGCTAATGCACGCATTTAAATCGTCATGGAATTGACAAATGTATATTTACACAAGACTTCTCAAACATAAGCAAATTCGGCAAAGTAAGTAAACTACAGTCAATTTTCTTACATAACTATATTATGAGTAATACAACTTTACATGTAAACCTTATTATAAATTTAATAATGAAGATAAATGATGATATAGTTTCTCTCGTATTGTCAAATAATGACTGATGGAAACATTATCATCGCTCCAATATATAAAGGGAAATATTTTTAAAATCACATATTTTAAACATTATATTCGGAAAATTATGATGTTTTTGTGTTTATATTATGGTATCGTGTTTACAAAAATTTACATCAAAGAAATCTTTTCTTGGAACAAAAGATCCAACATATTTCAATCAAAAATTTACTTGTAGGCTTTATATCTAGAAGAACCACACACAGTGTAGCCGAACGCAAACTATCACTTAACTCAGTATGATATGCTTATTCCGTAGAAAATACAAAAACTCGATTTAGGGGCCATTCAAAAATTTTGTGGTCCCTGATCCTAAAACTAATTATTGGCTAAGATCAGAAATTTTGATTTTTTTGCTTGTTTGTTTTCCTAAAATTTTTGCTAAGATACAGAACACTAATTTATATATTCCTATACATGTCAATTTTGAATCATTAGATCCGTCGGGATATCACCTCAAGTATTGTGATACGTGACAACTTGCAATACATAAACTCATTTATTTGATGAACATTTTTAAATCCATATTTATTTATTTGGACATTTTTATTTCTAACTTCAAATACATTTAATGAAATAGCCAGCAACGGATATAGAAGGGAGGGACAGTCAGGACCCAGACTATGACGGGTATATCATGTTTACTATAAACTTTCAAAAATATATAAATAATAACTTAAATTATTTTTGTCATTCAAAAACTGTAGGACTTAAGCTCCCCGGTCCTAGCCTAGATCCGCCACTGAAAATAGCTGTCTCAATTAATTGTCATATTTACAGAATAATCGTCATAATTCGTAAACGATTTTATCTTTGGCTGCGAATACTAGCTAGCAAACACATTAAATACTTTCTGTGTCACCAGAACAGTCTATTCGAGATGATGTTATCTAGAATTTTGGTAGATACTTGCGTACTCATTACGTTCCAATGAACATAGATAAATGAAAGCAATATTTCGTTTATTATATTTCTGAAATTTCCCCCTTTCGAACCGATAATATCCTATTCAAAAAGAAAGCTACCATTCTGAAATTTCCGCTCTTTTGAACTGATTAAAAAGAAAGAAAAAACTACATCTCTGAAATTTCCCTTTTTTGAAACTGATATTATTCTATTCAAAAAGAAAACTACATTTCTGAAATTTCCTCCATACGAACTGATATAATTCTATTTTAAAAGAAAATTACACTTCTGAAATTTCCTCTTTTAAGAACTGATACATTCCTATTTAAAACAGAGAAAACTAAATGTACATGGTCTCTCCAAACATTGCACCCATAGTTACTCATATCGCTACAGGTAAAGACTGCTGTTCCTTATGTACTGACTGTAACATCATTTCATCATCTAGTACCGAAATACTCTGTTCTTTCCAAGGGTGTACATAGGTGAATCAAGCTGTAAACAAAGTGAAAAAGCATACAGCCAATAAAAAGTACGAAGTTTCTTTATTCGTACTGCAAATTGGATCCCCATGCTTTCCCCTTGAACTCTGCTTATGATTCTCTTCCATCTAGTCCATGATATGTCAGTAAAATGAATATAGTCTGATATGTTGATACAGTATTAAAGTCAATTACAATGTTAATATACATGCTAAATTATACAGTAAAATTGTGTAACCATCTCCACAATGTTATTGGTAAGGTTATAGTAGTAAATAAAAAATATTAGGCGTTAACTAGCAACTAATCTCACCACTAGTAGAAGCCGCTAGGAAAAATGTGTGTTATATTCTAAACTGAACAAAAACTATAACATACCAAACAAGCCTAAATATTGCTTATAAACAAACAAAAACAAAACAAGATGCTCTCATCTAAACAAGAACAAACGCTTACATTAGTCCATTTTTTTTTCTTCTGTAGAAAGCGTGTAACAAACATAATTCTCTAATATTGGTACAGCACTTATTTACAGACCCTTAGAAGCAAATATAAATGAAATATTTATAAAG
Source organism: Thermobia domestica (assembly GCF_964235325.1). Taxonomy (NCBI): domain Eukaryota; kingdom Metazoa; phylum Arthropoda; class Insecta; order Zygentoma; family Lepismatidae; genus Thermobia; species Thermobia domestica. Next base: position 169,891,597 of record NC_137467.1, on the reverse strand, counting down.
TACGAATAGTAAACTGTTCACACTACTCTCAACTACAATACGTAAACAAGTTTAGACAAAATATCACAAGAATAAACGGAATATAGGTTTATGCACAATACAATGACACAATACAAGTCTAATGAATAGTATATTACACAGTCCTATAATCAAGGTTTGATTTCAACATTAATTCTAAGTTATCAGAGTTGTGTTCTTCTGTATTAAAGTTTTAAGGATCTTCGGTCAAGAATGTGGAACCCACAGAGTATATTTTTCTCGGTATCATCAATTTAGAAAAAGTATTTTGAACTACGATGGAGGTTATTTGATTTCATGTCAATGTTTGATTTCAACATTAATTCTCCGATTAAATTAAGGATCAGACTTGTGTTCTTCTGTATTAAAGTTTTAAGAATCTTCAGCCAAGGATGTGGAACCCACAAAGTACATTTTCCCCATTATCATCAGCCTAGAGAAATATTTTGCACTAGGCTGGGGGTTATTTGATTTCATCTAAGCGTAGGAAGCCAATTATTATTAATCTGATGAATAAGACCAGCTTTTAATCAAGAGATACTGGCTTAAACCTTTTCCAAACCAAGAGAAAGTTACCTAAAATCTATCATTTTGTAACTTAAGGAAATCTGTCAAACTTTTTTTTCGTGAACTAAGAAAAAGACGCTCGAAATTTTATACACTATCTTGTAACCAAGAAATATTGGATTGAAATCATTCCAAGAAAAACTTCACCGAAATCTGCTGAAACATTTTTCAAAAGTCTAAAATCCTAACAAAATCGCTTAAAATCTTATATATTAGCTTGTAACTAGAAGATATTGGCTTTGACCCTTTTTTTTTTTTTTTTTCTTTCTTCAGAAGAAGAACGTAACCAAGAGAATTTTAACTAAAATTTTATGTGTCAGCTTGTAACTAAGGGAGACCTGTCTGAATCTTTTACTTAAACCTTCATGCGAGAGAAATTCATTTGAAGTGCTCTTATACATCAGCTTGTAATTATGAGAAAAACGCTTCAAACCTTTTTCGTAAGATTGAAATGAAACTAAATTTGCCTGAAATCTTACAACATATCAACCTTTAAATAAGAAAATTTACTTGAAACCTTACGCTACTATCCAAATTAAAAAAAATAAAATAAAATAAAATAAAATAAAAAAAAAGTGTGTTGTCAAAAAGGCAACGCACAAAGAAACATGAAATCGGCCTCTACTTCCGGATGGATCTGATATATGATTATTGCGAGGTGCACTATATGAGTCCCTGCCCTAACAAAGAGCCCCTTAAGTCAATCCAGTGAGAATCATTATCTGTTTAAAATATTTTTATTCATCTTTTTCTTGGTCTTTCAAACAGATATTGCAACTACAAGTACCATGTATATTTCCCGTAACGACCGATATATCTACCCACTTTAGAAATCTCAATTTCAATACTCGTCCTGTAATGGTCAGAACTATCTTTTTATATATGTATTTTGCAGTACACAAAAAATCACATGTGTATTGCAAAACTATATATACTACTACATGTTGTACTAGCCATATGGCACAAAATTTTACTCAAATTATGCTTGCTAATATCTTTTCTTCTATAAAGCTATTCAAAATGTCTGAAAACGTTTACTTCCAGAGACAAACACAAACTGAAATTATTAATTCACATTCAGAAACAGGGACGATACCTACAAGTACATACAAGTTAGTGGACCACCACCATCACCTGAAGATTGTAAAACAAAGAAAACGAAGGACAACTGCTGCCATCTATAGTGAGATCCTACAAGGCACAGGCAATCAGCGAAGACATGCAATATTCGAAGTATTTTGGTTTACTTACGTACTACCGTTACGTGAAAAATAGCGGTTGAATTGTATTTCCCTTTAGAAGCAACGCATATGAATTCACCACTGTGATCTCGTATCGTTGGGCTGATTAATGTAAAGCCTATTTTAGGATCATACCTATAGTTGCGATCAGCTATCTGTAATACATGGATAGTACAACATTATGAAAGAAAAAAGAAAAAAAAACACGCCATTCCTTGAATTCCTGGTTCAGAATATAAGAAGTGTCATACCAAAGTTGTGCAAAATACCAAGAACATCACATAGTTAAGATTAGAAATTATATATCTGAGCATTCGGTATCTACTGCCTTTTGAGATCATCATGTATTAGGAATAACGTCTCTCGGCGATCACACTACCCACGAAAGTAGGAAAGGAAAGAAGCGGCCTGGGATCTGTAGGTTAGGTACAGTATCATTCCGGCATTTGCCAGGTGTGAATGAGAAAAACCCAGGAAAAATAATTACCCAAGATGGCTGGCCTAAAAAAGCTGTTACAGCTTTTCGACTGAGTGCCCCACCGAAAATCGAACCTGGAACCGACCGTATCAAAGGCGAAAGCGTTAGCGACTGCGCTATGCTGGGCTACAATACGCAAATTAAATTAAGTTGCTGCATTTCTAGCTCTGTGAACTAACTTCGACTAAATTCAATCCCCTGTACTTTGTAGTCCATTTATTTCAAACTGTTCATTTATTCCAATGATACGCACAACTCTGTAGAGTGATTTCAGTTGTGATTGTGTGTTAGCTTTGTCATACTGAAGTGACGTAAAACATTCACAAGTATGGAAGATCAGAACAATGTATTCCTAACAGATGTCCTCCGTGGATAAGTCGGTAGATTCGTCGCTTTTATAATCGATGGGTCCTGGGTTCGAGTCTAGATCCAGGATAATTTCTCTTCGGTACAAATCGAGTAGTGGTTCAGATTCTACTTTAAGTTGTAGATCCTGTCTATCATAATCCAAACAAACTTATTTCTATCCATATGTAATGTAAATAAATAAAGCAAATCTATTAAACCAAAAAAGCTTTTCTTTTGTATTAAAAAAAAAAAAAAAAAAAAAACACGTTTTTCCCAACCCTGAAGGTCGGATAAAATATTATAATAGTTATTTCATGCCTAGATTCCATTAATGTACCAGTGGGTATGAAATATGTGGCAGTTTTCAGTACCTAGATCCTATTTATGTACTAGAGGATATGGAACATGTGCTAGATTTTAGTTCCTGATCTATGATTTTTCGTTTCTAGAAGACATCATGATCTCTCCGTATGTTTCGAGGCTAGCCCTGTTTCCGATCAAATTCCACATCTGATACATTAATGTAGTTTAGGCTTGAAGTAGGTATTATGTTCCCTCACCCAATCTATATCGGACATTTCGTTCTCGAGTTTCTTTTGCTCTACATTGTATCGCTCAGACCAGAAATTTTAGGTGGGATATAGCTCCAAAAAGACTCATTTCTGTACCCGTTGAGATCTATAATATAATTTTGTTCATGTTTTCGTGTGAAGATTCATTTCTCAAAGATATTTTGGTTATGTTTCCGAAGACCTCATTTTAGATACGCCTACGTTCTCACTTGGAGCATCGTCGTAATGTCCTGAATGGTACACTATAGGTACCATGGACCACGAAAGTTTGGGAAAAACTGACACGTATAATCAAAGACGTATACAACTTATAAAATTTTATCGTGTATATTCTATTCGTCTTTCCATCTCCTACAGAATGATTGTAGTTTCCATCTAATGTGCATCATATTCATATAAGAAGTTCTTGGATTTTGCATTTACCAAGGTATTCCAATTTCTCAACACGTGTTTCTGAACACTTCTCGTTTACGTCATCGCTGGAACATAGTAATCATCATATATAACTTTAAAAACGATGCTTGTGCTGAAAGAAACAGATAGAAATTATTTATTAATAAAACTCTCGCTCCTTTTACACTCTCTTCTGTAGATAGGAAATGAGAACGAGCAGGCTTACACAACTATACGCATCGTTTTTAAACCATAGGTACAAACAAACCAGAATGCTGTGCTTAAATATATCAGTAAGTTGAATGAAAGCAGGTCAAAATTCAGGATAGAATATGGCAGGTCCAGCCTCTCTGGTAGATTTCAGGCCTAGCTAATTATATGTGCCAAAGCGAACAGCTCATAATAAATTAACAGACAATATACAAACACGCTCAGAAATCTTATATTCATTTTACTTACTTGAAATTCTAATTCCTAAAAATATCTTGCAGTTCCTAGTTTTCGGGTTTCCCTTGGAGCCTTGTTCACAGAGTATAAAAATAGGAGAGAAAATAATGTTAATATTTTTGCTAATTTTTCTTCCATTTTTATACTCTGTGAACAAGGCTCCAAGGGAAACCGGAAAACTAGAAACTGGAAGATATTTTTCAGGAATCAAAATTTCAACTAAGTAAAATGAATTAAAATTGTATAACACAAATAATGTTTCATACAAGCCAATATAGGCTGTTTTACGCACGGTTCCTCAACCGAGATTAAATTTATAAAAACTCAGTAACTATCTTCTAGTAGATGACTGCTATCTGTACTGGAGAAATACAGAGGATCCCAAAACGTAACACAAGGGAGTGAGGATCCCCCGATGTTAGCACTCCGAACACTTTCAAAGTCTCTTTTGTATTGTGGTAAATAAATTCGACCGCTCTTCTACAAACTTCGTAATTCCCAGGATTTATATTGTCACTATTGCATAAGGCAACTAACTACACTTTCGCAAAAGTCTCCTTTATCACCTATGGCTAGAAGAAACATATTTCTTGTAGTTCATTTTGCAGAAGCGAGGACATGGAACGCACTTCCGTTTCAGTTTGAACGAGGTAGAAATTTCGTTTATTTCTTAAGGAATGTAATCGACAAAAGAAGAATGCATACACGAGTTTCTCAAATACCACAGTTTTTGGAAATCAACAAATCAAGCTTTTCTTATTCTACATAATATATAGATTTACTTCTGAATCGATTCAGTTTCAGTACCATATGAGTAATAGTCCATAACTGTTGTTAGGAATAACGTGTCGGGTTAAATGTTATGAATTGATGTTAACATACCTATGTAATTTATAGTTACTATGTTTTAGTTTGTGTATGTTGTATAAAGACTAGTTGGCAACTCAGAGATCTGTGCCAACATCTTCAAACTCGCGAAGGAAACGGAAATAAAATGGAAGAAATGATTATGTTAAACTGAATAAAGGAAGTTGTATAGTAAAGAGAGTAGTTGTGTTTTATAGTTATGAGTCAAAAGTATTGGTCTGTATGTGATTAATGCGGAAATCTATATGTGGATGTGATATGATAACGGTCTGTACTGAAGATAAAAAGTAGAAATTATAAAACTTAGAAAAAGAAAAATACACACGTAACCCATTATTTAAAATGTTACAGCTTACAGTGCTCCGAAACTTTGCTATACAACCCCTGTGATGTTATGTAACCATAATCACGCTAAAGAATGTATGGTTGCCTATAAGCATGTTACTTCGCTGTAATTAACTCAGCATCTGTTGAAGCGTTTCACAGTCTAGCTCCAAATATTATCATTAGTTTCTAAACAAATTTATATTATACCACCAGGAAGGTACACTCTTTCAAATAAAGAAAGAATAATCAAAATCGACATACTTAGATCGGAGTTATGTGTAAACATAATGAGAACATATAAACAAATTAATTTGAGTGTTACTTTCTTTCTTTGAAGTGCGTTAAAAACGGCAATATGATTGCATTAGGCTTACTGCATATATCATAGCTCCATTCCTATTATGTATGCTGCTGCTATAATCAAAATTAGGCTATATATATATATATATATATAGGCTATGCTTAGCAAAACAAATCTAGTCCCCCCAAAGCAGAATTTATCCCAACTACGATATAAAGTACTCCGTAATACTTTACACATTGCTTTTCATCAACTATACTGGTGTCGTTCATATTTATTGTTAAAACGTATTACCCTGAAAAAGGGTTAAAAAAATAATTGAAACAGAATCGAAAGAATTCGTTTCTTTCATGAAATAAGGAACAGAAATTTAATTTCTTTTTCTTCGGTAGAGGAACACGAACAGGAATAAATTCGTTTTCCAAAAAATTACTTCTCCAGTTCTAATATAATTATTTAAGTTCAAATCTATTTTTTGAGCAACAGTTCTTCCTTTTACAGAAAATATTATCATGGTCAGGGGTAAAAGTGGATCTGAAAAGGTAGGGGGACACTTGATGTCATGCCGTCCCCCGTGTCTATCTTTGCCCATTGTATTTTTTTTAGAAAGTGGGGGGACGGCGTTCCCCCTCGCTTTTATCATTGATCATGGTGGATCATTAAGAAATACCTTAACTTTTAACTTCTTTACTTCCATCTGGTTTATATGTACCTATGATTCAAATACAAAAGAACTACAGTTCTAATCTAGTAGAATTATAACCTGAAAGATAAAAAGTGTAGTAATAAAACGAAATAATTAAAAATTACATAATGACAAGTAATAATAATAACAATACATACGCTCAATATGAACTATAAAAGAACGATTTATGAAAGCATCATTCTGTGTGGCTTGACAGTCATATAATCCACCGATGTTGATTTCTACACTTTCGAAAGTAAATCCTATTTTAGGATCGTATTTCCCAAAATCAATAGAACCCTACAATGAACAGATAAATCATAAGTTGAGACAAAACTATACAAAAAGCAAACACTTTCTTAGTACAGAGTATGTCTAAAATCTTCATCCAACTTCGAAAGCACCGTATTATAGCTTGAAAAATGGTTAATCGTATTTAAAAGAAACAACTATAAAAAAAAGGGAATGTTTTAAGTTCATACACACACACACACACACATTATATACCGGTATATATATATATATATATATATATATATATATATATATATATATATATATATATATATATATATATATATATATACGTATATAATTCGATTTCGAAATGCTATATTGGCTTTTGAAAAAAAATACAGATTTCTTGCACAATGCAAAATGAATGTTGTTAGACTAGGTTTTCAGTTCACAAATGTTCAATAATGGTTACCCTGATAAACCACTCCCTATATTCCTAATGGAAATTCAAATCGTTCCCACAATGCAACGAAAGTGAGTCTGCGACAGAGTTTTAACTAATTGCATCGTCTACTAATGGCAGTAGCTAAGTATATCATCGGCTAATTCTACCAGACTCACGCGCTCTGAACGATTTGATTTGTTTTTGCTTTGAGTAGTTCATGGTACCTAATTTCCTTGAGTGGTGGTACCACAGTCTCAGCGAAAAGAACAGCTGTTGGACTCCTTTGGCCGCACGGCATAAATCAAGTTAATGATTGAACACTTCCCAGATTTTTGATACAGTGTTGCCAAAACGATGACATGGTAAGTCGCTAAACGAGAGATTACATCACTTCGATATTTTGGATGAAATGTCGCTGAAAAAATTAATCCATAATACTTCCGGCACAATTAACACAATGAAGTACTTTATACGATTTTTTCAATGCATAAAAATTACAAGTGCACAACGTCAAGAAAAATAACACCTACCTCGCTTTAACTCATGATTCTATAGCTAATAGGCTATTTATGAGAGTAAGATGCTATTGATAAGAGACTGTTTTACTTATGCCTCTTAACGGAAGCTCTGCAAACTAGAAATTGAAGACTGGAGTTGTTTCCCGTTAGAAGGCAAACGGTAACAGAGAACAGCGAAGTATGGAGAGATGGTATACTTGTCCAATTCATCGTCGCTTGCACTAACAAACAAAAAGAAAACCAAACAAACATAAAAACTACTTCGAACTAAGTGTGCTTTATTACAAAAGACAAATTATTCGTAGCACAAAAGTCGCTAGATTTGTAAGTTAGTCGTCAAATTGTCCTTCAAAATTCACCAAGAAAAAAAGTCGCCAATCGGAAATTTGTTTTTTTTTTTTTTTGTCACTATCTTGCAAGTCGAATCCCCCCAATTTTAGCGACTTTTCCGCTAAATTGGGAACACTGATGGTTGTTCCCGAGTTAACTGATGGCTGACTGAAGATGTCACTTACCGTGTGTCGCTCCTGCATACTAGTAATAGCTCTTGCCAAGCAAAATGAAACTTAAGTACTCTCTCTTTCGAACTCCAAGCATTTTATTCAAATACGATTAACCGTCTTCAAGCTACAATACTTTGAAATCGGTCGAAGATTTTCGAAACATCCTGTATTTTGTATAAAATAATATTGGTCTTTAGAAGTATGACTTATGAAAATTCTGCAAGGCCTGTATAATACTATATGTCTAACATCGTGAGTTCGAAGGTAGGTTAATTGGATAAAAGAAGAAACAGTGGACAGAAAAATAAGCCAGCGAATAGTATGGCAAGACCCTAGATAGACAGTTTTTTTTTTTTTACTCCTATCTTTGCCTCTTCCATCTAAACTTAGTTTATAACTGGGAAGCAGTGTCGCCGATTTCTGTACAAAACTAGGGTGTTGGGAGGGGGGAATTCAGATGTGTGTGTGTTTGAGATATCCAAGGAAATATCCAGACCCAAGGGTGGCCACGCAAACTTTAATGGTACGGACCCCCCTGGTTTCCCCAGAATCGGCGCCTATACTGAAAGTGTCATATAGAGATACGAATCATATTATATATATATATATATATATATATATATATATATATATATATATATATATATATATATATATATATATATATATTTTAAAGAGGCTTCTCACTCTCTCTTATTGTTTGCTGTATAGATCAACACTGAAATCGCCATCTTGGATATAGGTCCAAACTTTTAAATAGGAAGAACGTCATATGACAATGAGCACCCGAAGGGGGCAGTCTCCCCCTGGCATACGAAAATGTACATGTAATATAGCGAACCACGCATATTAAATACCAGAAATACCAGATATAATATAGCAACCATGGAGATGGTCCTCCCCTAGAAAATTTTCTTCGGGCGCCACTGCATGTGACATCGTTTTGGGGTAGCTATTCATTACAAACACACATCTGGCGTTATTTCTATCCTACCTCTAATTACTTAGTAGTTATTACCTTCATAATAATGTTTATTAATTTGCAATTCCCTTTCTAAACTTGCAAGGTAGGCTATCTTTGCCCCATATTGTATGCTGTAAAGCCATTTAAAACTTAAGGTCGCTTGCGTAACAATTTAAGATCATTCGATTGAACTAAAAATATTTCATGTGTTACTTTGGTCTGATATGGAACTATTCTACGGGGAGATTCAAAAACTTGGAAAACACTTGAATAACATGAACTTGGGATCTTTCTCCATTGACAGAATTCTACATAAGTCAGTGATGTCATGTATACAATGTTTACGAAATAACTTACATATAACTGTAAACATATACGGTATAAATGCTGTTTACACGTATATTATAAGCACAAGAAACTAACTTACCTGGTCGTCCTCTTTTATAAGCTTGACATTGACATCTGGAGACGTTGGTTTGCATGGAATTACAAGATCTTGATACTGGTGTCCAATTAGGAACTGCATCTCTTCAGAAACCAGTAGTTTTACAGGATCTGCAAGGAGAGAAAAGAAAAGTTACATATCCTGTAATGATTACTAGTCACAGACAAGAAATATACAGACGGTTGTCAAAATAATGGAAACAGTTGCCAGATTAATAATGCGTTGAATTATCTTTCGCACTGGGGTTATGAATGGTAACAAGTAAGACATGACTCTATTCCGCATACAGCACAACACTCAGTTCAGTAAAAGAGATCAAATATATTTAGGTCCGGGTATTCGGCTGGCCAAGGGAGGTGTTCGACTTCATCTCTATGTTCTTCAAACTAAGCTACAACAGCTCCAGCTCTGTGAATGGTTGCATTGTTATCCTGAAATACGGGGTCATTCCCCAGAAACAACATCGGGGCCATACGATGTACATGGTTTCCTAAAGTGACGACATAATCACGGGCAGTGACGTGATCAGTTAGCGCCAGCACAGGATAAACTGAAAACCTGGATATTGTGGGTCACAGCATCCCGGAGACGCCGCCACTTCTGCTGGGTAGAGAAACTACGGATCATATTCTTTATTGGGCTTCCGACACACATCAAACACTCGTCGTTTAAAATTAGGTGAACAGTGTCTCCTCTTACCGTATCACATATGTCTAGTCAACAACGATATCTGCTGTGATGGCATTACTGGCCAGGGGCGGATCCAAAACGAATTTCTGGAGGGGGGCGGTGGGTTGTAATACTGCTACTTAGAGCTGCTTTTAAGAGCTCCAAACTCTGGGATGGGTTTTATTTATATATAAAATAAGAAAGTTTCCTCTTCTGGGGAGGCGATCGCCCCGATCACCCTCTCCTGGATCCGCCCGTTACTGGCACTATTGGCGTCGTACTAAAGTGTTATCGTCCCTTAATAGCGGTTTTGCCCGTGCAACCCGATCGCACACGTCAACGTCATGTAAGTTACGGTGGACTGTGATTGTGGACACAACCAGTGGCAGGTGCTAATTGAGTTCCTACGTCACTTTTACCGTAGTCGCACGACGGTTCTAACTGATAACTTGCTTTAATGCTAGGCGGGACCTGTCACTGAAAGTTTTCTTCCGAACACTGTTCCTCTTGGCCGATGTGCTTTTGCTGTGAATTTTAAAGCCCGCCGTCACCTTGAGCACTATTCCTTGCGACCACTTTTGTCGCGTTAACACCACATAACCGAACGTTAACGAACTGCCTTCTTCTGAAATTAGAGAGGTCGCCCATTTTATATCCTTTCACTGTCTGTACAGTACATTGTACTCGTAGTAGGGGTTTTACCGTAACATACCACCCAGTGGCGTGGCGTGACACTTTCACAATTGTTACCGGTTGTTGATACTACAAGTATCTCTAGTTTTTCAATAACAGAATATCTGGTACTTTTTTTCCTTTTACCGTATCAATCATTTCAGACTATAGGCATTGACAACGATTTTTTAGGGGGGGGAGTCAAATCCCACTTCATTTATTTTGATCTTTTTGAAAAGTGTGGCTCTTCAGGTTCTTCCATTTTTTACTAAATATAATCGAAACCGTCTCTCAATGATCAGATATTCTTCAAAGTCATCTTTTTTTTCTGCAAAAACTTACATTATGAATTTCCTTTTCTAAGATATTGAACAAGATTTCTTATCTTGATCCTATAACATAAAACAGTTCAAGTAAAAAAATGAAGTCAAAACTTTAAAGGGTTTGGTAGAATTTTGCTGCACTAACTCTGGTTTGAGAATCTCATTCGTCGATGTTTTTTGTCATGGATTTAAAGAGTCCTAACAGTTCATCTTTAAAGCTATACAGCACATATCCTACTTCTATAGTTCCACCTTGTGTTTGAGGCTGTTGGGATACTTTTGTTGACTACACACGCCGGTAGCCAGCCCAAAAATTTAGGGGGGCCGGCTGAAGTTAGGGGGGACCATCCAATCTTATTATAGTTCATCACCATATTATAGTTCATTTCCAAGCCTACCGTGAAAAATTTAGAGGGGGTAGCAAAAATCTACGGGGACCGGCTCCCCTAAACCCTCCTGCATACGGGCCTGTGACTACACAGTCCAAAGCATTTGTTCTTTTTGAAGACTTCGAGAATAAAAAAAAAAGCAAGTCACGACATAGTTTTAGAAAAAACTTACACCCTTTTGTATAGTCAACAGACTTTTCTAACACTAAATTAAGCCTATGGGCATGACAATGAAAAAATAGACTTTTGTACAAGTATATCTTTGTTTAACTATAGGCTGCTGCTTCCTACCTCACCAACCATAACCGAAGCTCCATCGTATGTTTGAGCAACAAGTTTTCCATATTGAAAACGAGTCAGATTGTCAAACACAATTTGGGACAGTCAAACTACGGTATGATGAAGACAATTGCACCGTTCACTTTCAACACATCAAACTGCAGCAAAGTGCAAATTCAACTAGTAGGCTAGAGGCTAGAGCTGGAAATTTGCTGAATGGAAAGTATTCTATATTAAATTAAAAACAAAATAGTTCCTACTTAATTAGTATAAATCCTAAATAATAATAAATATTCGAATTAGAAGGAGCGCCGGGAAACATCTTTACTTCTCTCTAATTATCATTACTATGAAATTGTATACTGTTAAGACAATGAAAGAACTTTACGAATACGGAAATTAGAGCTGTTTCCATACTTGGATTAGGAAGCAAACGAAACAGTATAGTTGAATCACACTGCCAGCTCGATCCTCTATAGCGAGAGGAGAGCGAGTAGAATAAACATGCTGATGATATTCTAGATTCTCCTTGTTTTGACAGGGAACGTTCTTATTTTCTCCTGTTCCACTCAGCCGAACGGTAACATAAGGGCCATTCCGAACGTCGAAATACGAGCGCGCAGGATGCTTCTGGCTGGCACGCTGAAAGGTACTTCTGGAGTGAATGACCGCTATCGGGGTTCGCGTTACCTCTGAAATCTACGGTATCAACAATAGTATGTTTCTATTTGACGCTGGCAGTGTAAATGCGGCATAGGCCGTCCGAACTTTTTTTTTTAAAAAAAAGAAAGAAAGAAAAGGAAAATGTGTAAACATCTTCCCATGTTGATGATGACATTTAGAGACATGTGAAAACAAAGAAAACTTTCATATTTTTACCGTTACCGCCGGTAACAGCGGTAATATGCACTACACGTCCCTGATACCACCACCAGACCATTGCCAACCCAGACATCTCTGACGTGTTTCCAACTCTGAGTCCATTAAATTGATAAGTAGCTGTATAATGTTAATTTACAGTATACTTGTATACTTGTAAACCGCACCACACCACAGTATGCAGTTCATATACAATTTTTGGATCTAAAATGTGTGCTACTTTCCTAATCATTATTACTGATACGGGGCTCCAACAGGGCTGAAATAAAAGTAGTTCTTGTGCTGGCTAGCTATTTTCTACTGGCGAAAGGAACTAAAGCAAATTTTCCACCAAAGTATCCCGATTTGAAACAGCGGAAATTATTTAATGTAACCTTAATTATTTATTAAATTCAGTTTGTAATTTTACAACAGTTTAGCTACTTTCTGTAAGCACCTGTTGTCAACACTGATATGAGAACAGCAGAATTGCCAGGTCTATATATTTATCTGTAGAATTACATGTTTTCAAAGTAATGCAGAAAATTAGATTTTTAAAATATAATCTAAAGCTTTTTGCGTACATTATTTTCTTTTTTCGTATTATTGTAAATAACTATCGATCACATGAACTTAAACTCTCAGATAAGTTTCTAAAAAACTTTTTTTTTTCATATGTTAGTGAGATTTCTGATAGTCTGAATGCTCGAAAAATGAATTATTTCACTTCTGTTTCGGCATTGCCTACTAAATAGTTCTACTGCGTCGAAGAATCAGCAAAAAGTTGGAGTTAATTCACGATTATTACAAATATATCTCCTAAGATATTTTGGCTTCCGACATGGCAACACTACAGAAAGAGACTAACAACGTTTCAAGATCCGACGGTTACCAACAAACACCTAACTAAAAATCTATTGGTTGATAAAAAGTTTATGTCAATATACAATACAAGGCAAATTGACTGAAGTAATAATCAAAACTTAAACTTACCTTTGACATAGACATAAATCTGTGATACATTCGGCAGATCGTCATTCGGGACGTTTCCATATTTGCAGTAGTAAAAACCAGTGTCCGTGTACTTCGCATTTTCAATCGCCAGATGTGAAATGTAGGGGTGAAAAGAATTTGGCTCCTTGAACTCACTCACATTCTGAAATAATAGTATTAATAATAATAAATAACAAAATCCTTTGGTGCATGCAAACTGAAGCGAGCTTGGATAACATCTGTTTTAACTGGTTTCAAGATCACAGGTACAGCACTTTATGATGAAATGCATAATCAAACGACAACAATGAATTATATACAGAATATTGAATAAATCAAGAATCAATAAGAATTATTGGGCGTTATTCAGAGTCGTTCTGACGCGTGATTAGTGCCATACTAAAGAACTCAACTAACATATGATTCCTGCAGTAGTCACGCCTTTAGTATGACCCTAATCATACGTCAAAACGACTCTGCATAAGGCCTATTGTGTTTACATTGCAGTTATTTATTAATGATTATATAACTATTGTACTGCAGTGGCGTATTTTTTTGGATTACCGGACCTACAGGCGGTAGCCCTAGAATATTACAAAATAAAATTATTATAATAAAACTAATTTATATTAATAATTTTATACTTTATCCTTTCTTTTTCTACTTTATTCTAATATCTTCTTTCAATGATACGACTTTCTGATAACTTTATTTATTTAGAAACATCAACTAACATCTTTGCATGTAGTTTGCCTCGCTTCCATAAGAGATTGACTTGATTTTGAGTTTAACGTCCCGTTCAGCAGCGAGGCTATATGAGACGTGGACCTACTGATTAACGTGGAATCCGAACCACATTATCTTCCGCCGGGAATCGAACCCGGGTCTCCCACGCCAGAGGCGCGTACGCTAACCGCTCAGACACGAAGGAGCTCCCATAAGAGATTGACATGGCAACGTAGCAGAAACCTTTTTAATTACTGCAGCAAGAATCGTAGTTACCAGCGCACTCCCCTGCTCCATCTTTTCGTCCGTCCATACGAACGGGTGCCAAGTATATCAACAGTTGTCTCTACAGTAATCTTTTTTTTTGGGGGGGGGGGGGCGTGAGCGAAGGATAAAGAAAAGTTATACGAGTAATGACAGGCGTTTTGGGGTTTGCTGGGAATTGACCCGGATATCTTGAGCCTCGTTCTGTAGCGGTTTGCGTCAACGCAAAGCAAATTTTGTTTTACAGTATCTTGCGATGTCAGCATAGCTGTTATTTGTATTATTTGTGTTACGTTGCGAAGGTTCTTACAGACAGGCTCCATTGTTAGCCAATCGCTTATTTCGCGTTCTTTATTACTTGCACAATTTCCCTTTACTCTAGTGAGTAAATACCACATATCTAAAGCAAAATGTAGGGATACTTTACGTAGCACATGAAGGTACAAAAGTACGATCGTTCTTCCATAGTTATTAAGATGAAATAAGTCTTGCTAGTGAAAAGCAAATCATATTTATCTGCTTGATAAAAAGAAAGTTTGTTCTAAGTTCTCTTATTTTGAAGAGTGTATAATAATGTAGAAACTATAATAATAATAATAATAATAATAATAATAATAATAATAATAATAATAATAATAATAATAATAATAATAATAATAATAATAATAATAATAATGTGTTATAAAGGTTAGTGGTAGCCCTAGCCATCAAGCTACTCCTGTACTGTCAGTAAGCTATCCAAAATAAGGTTACCAGATATATAAGCGAAAGAAAAGGAAGATTTGACGACTTCTAAGGGAGAAAAAAGAAAGATATGTAATATTCAGCGTGTACATAAAAAAAATACATAGGGTAAGATGACATAATTCGGGTCACTTTTCAGAAAAGTTCTCGTAACTTTTCTAGTACGAACCAAATTTAACAAAGTAATGCATAAAGGTTAAAAGTGTGACTATTTTGCAGTCATCCATAGAAGAATTTGAAATTCTCAAATGTCAATGAGCATTTTTAAAGAAATTATTTTTCAAACCGCACAAATGTTGCCATTTAAGAAACGCATTGCCAAAATCGTATCTTTTGGCTTCTAAATCGCACCTAACTAACTCTATGGCCTATAGAATCCGGAGACTCAATGCTGCGTTCACAAAACCTCTCCACTGACTTCTTTCCTTAGCCAAATGGATCCAGTTACTACTTTGTATTCCTATTTCTGTGAGATCCATCTTAATATCCTCCCATCGCTTAGGTCTTCCTATTTTTCGTTTTTCGATTGAACTTCCAGTCAAAACTTTGAAAGTGTTCCTACTTTCTTCATCCTGGCTACATGGCCTGCCCACCTGAGCCTCCTAGATTTGGTAACCATAACAATGTTCGGTAATCGGCATAAATTATATAGTTTTTCGTTATGAAGTTTCCGCCATTTCCTATTCCCGCTTTTCTTGGGTCCGAATATTCGTCTCAGGATTTTATCCTCAAATATAAGGGTCATATAAAAAGTCTCCGCGTTTTTTTTGGTTTATTTTTGAACGAAAAATTTCTTTGTTGAAAATCAATTTTAATCAAGTATATATTGACCATTATTATCTATGACCTTTTGCCATTTTTCGGGTAGCTTCATAATTCCAATTTTTTTACTATCACGAGAATTTTGCACAGACCGAAATAAATAGTAGTCAGACGGTGCAAGGTGCGGTGGATGCATCAAAGCTTTCCAACTAAGTTCCGTCAATTTGTTTCGAGTCGTCATAGATGTGTGTGACCTTGCATTGTGATGATGGAGCACAACTTCATTTCTGTTTGCCAATTCTGGTAACTTTTTCTGGATTGCTTCGTACAAACGATCGAGTTATGCACAGTACAGGACCGAATTGATGGTTTCGTCAGGTTGATGACTTTGATGATTCGGAACAAATTGACGGAACTTAGTTGGAAAGTTTTGATGCACCCACCGGACCTTGCACCGTCTGACTACCATTTCTTTCAGTCTGTGCAAACCTCTCTTGATTGTGAAGAAAAAAAATTGGCCGCCGCTGAAAATCACTTGGCCAAGTTTTCCAACGATAAACCACAGAAGTTCTACACCGATGGAATTATGAAGCTACCCAAAAAATGGCAAAAGGTCGTTGATAATAATATGTAATAATAATATGGTCAATATGTACCTGATTAAAATTGATTTTCAATAAAGATTTTTTTTCAAAAATGTATCAAAAACTACGGAGATTTTTTATATGACCCTTTATATTCAGTCTACATTTTTTCTCGCAGAGTAAGAAGTCATGTTTCGCGGCCATACAGCACAATAGGTATGATTATCATTTATTTTAAGCTTCAAATTCGACAGAATACGCGACGACAAAATATTTTGAACTGAATAATAATACGAATTCCCTGCTTTCAGTCGATATTTACTAATTTCTTCGTGAATATGATTTTCGTCTGTTAATATTGTCTTAAGACATAAATCGCATTATTATTATTATTATTATTATTATTATTATTATTATTATTATTATTATTATTATTATTATTATTATTATTATTATTTGCTTTAATCAGTTCAAGGTTTCTTTTCGTTTATTTTAAGACATACATGTTCCATATCCTAAGTACAGTAAGACTTCAAACTTGAATTTTTTGCTGCCGAAACCTAGACAAAACATCAAATTAAGATTTCTGGTAAATGTAAAAGAAATGTGAAAGTTGCTTTAAACTTTAAGGCTAGTTTATATCATCATAATCTAACACTTTTCTTTTTAGGTACTTGCGTATGTCATATTAAAAGAAGAAAGGCACGTAGACACGAAACAGTTTTTAACGATATGAATTTACTTTGCAGCGGAAATGAATTTACCTACAATTATCGCAAAAAGAAAGTAAGGTTCGTTTTTTGAGATTTCAGTGCACATCTCGTGTCCCCATCTTCTGCACATTTGACATTTAACCATATCTTAACAAATGAAACAGAACCATGATATTTCAACAACAGAAAATTCAGTGTTCAAGAAGCATCGCTGAGTTTTTTGTGCACTAAAAAGTTTCATTTTTTTGTTTCCAGTTGAAGTCTTTTTTTCGGATCTGAATGGGTCTTATTCACGTCAATATGTTTCCTTTCCTCCAATTAGCTTTTGACTGGTGTTGATTTGAGAACTTCGGTCTTCTGCGCACCTTTGAACATTCATTTCGTTTTTCACCTTGTAACAAGAGGCAAAAGACAAATTTGCTTGACGGAGATTTCAAGGTTACTCAAACTAGAATTCCGATTCTCGAAACTTTGTGCTTATATCGTTCATTTGATTGATCAGGTTTATTACCAGACAGACCAACTATATCGCCACCATTTTGGTTTCTTGCACTCGTTTCTGGTGATGATTCCGTAATGAAGACTTTTTCCAAGAATATGTTTGAGGGTAAAGTTGGTATCTTGAAACACATTTCTATTGGCTGGCCAAACACCTGTTGATGCAAATCCAGGAATACCGCTTTCCATGCTAACTGCTCTGATATGTTTTGTCGAAGAGGCTTGCCACATTTAATTGAGTTACTTTACCTACTATTCTTACACACTTTGTTATGGCATTGATTTAACTGCAGGGGTTTAAACATACATACGCCCAAAGGTTGAATTCTGTGGGTAGTGTGACCTGCGAGTTGAAAACAAAAATCCTTAGCAAGCTTGATTCGGGACTCTATTAATGTATTGTACGGTCAAGTAAAATTTTATCACAAACCTAAAAATTTCATAATTTTCATAAAATGTTGCAACCACTTTATAAAGAGCTCTGAGTATATTTATCCAGTCTCCGAAACTTCGAATATGCTGCCAGTTGGTGCGGCCATCTTTAAATGAATGCAATTTCGTTGCCGCTCAAAAAATATTTCATAAGAGGTTCGAAGTGACCATTAGCATTGCAACAGCGAACAGCTGTGTTTACACCTCTTTCCTCAGAAGTCAATTGGCCAGTTCTAGGTTTCTTCTTTCACCTCTTTCCAAGTACTTCTTCTACACTGTTGAAAGTCTACACTCGTCTACAATGTTCACTTTTAATGCAGTTAAACTAGTCTCGTCTACAATATTTTATAATGTGTCAAAAATACTCAGGTTTTCCCTGCAAAACCCTGCTGAAGTTGTCTTTTTTTCCCTTCATTACATCATTTGATTTACTTATAAAATTAAACTACCATAAAGATTTTTTGCATAGATCAATATCTAGCAATTGGTTTCACGTACCTAATTACAGATTATTTGCTTGAATTAAAATGGCTAAACTTCTATTTTCAATACTCAGTACAGCACTAGCATTATCTAACATATCATCACTTTCAGTAACAGAGCCATTTCTGTTATTGAGCACAGATTTACCATTTGTCACCTTGAGTCCTTTCTGAACAGATACTTTCTTTCAGAGGCTTGGGACTTAACTTATTTTGCACTTGAGCTACCTTTGTTTTCTTTTATTTGATTTCATTCTGTTTTCGCCGTTTAAAATCTTAGCGCTTTTTTGATGTACAGTACGTACGGATGAGTGGTCAAGACGCAAACCGGAAGAAACACTGCGGTTCCTTTCACAACTGTTGACCACGTTGGTTTGCGGGATGCGACCACATTCCTCGTTAATGGTTAGTTCCTGCATAACCATGGTTGAAGCTGCTTACGTACATTCTTTCAGTTTATTGATATCATCAAGAAGAGTTGTTGACTATTTCTTCTTTCGAAGCTAATTCGGCAGTCAGCTTAATACATGAAGAAATGAGACATTTAAGATTATGTCCTTTAGGATAAGGAAGACGATGATTAAAGCAAGTAAATGATGATGAAATAATTGGTGGAATGATAATGTAGGAACCAATGGGAAGTACCCCGAGGGAACCCACGGATATGATGTTGACTACCACAAACTTACTTGGCTGGGAAGCGAACCTGGACCTCCATTCATTAGAGGTTAAAAAATGAATTTTTTGAGTTTTACGTCCCACGATTATGCCGGTTAGGCTAAAGAAGACGGTGATAATGAGAGATGAATGAAATGGTGGAATGAAGAAAGTGGGAGGAAACGGGAGAATCCCGAGAAAACCCACGCACACTGTGTTTGCACTAGAGGCAAGCAAGGGCGCCGATTTCTCTGTAATTTTTTTTGGGGGGGATTCAGATGCAGAAGGTATATATATATATATATATATATATATATATACAGTGGCGGCGATTGAACGTTAAAAGTGGGGGGGGGGCAAGACATGATCTGAATATGTGTATATCAATGTTAATATACGAATTTCCCTGGTTGAAACTATATACATTAATAGGCCATTTCAGAAAAGTGTGGGGCAACTGCCCCCCTTTGCCCCCCTAATCGCCGCCCATATATATATATATATATATATATATATATATATATATAAAGATTTTAAGACAAATTGCACTCAAATTATGCCAAATATTGTATATTCACAAATACAATAGGGGAGCCCACATGAGCTTTGAGGGGGCCGGGCCCCCTCGTTCCCCCCAGGATCGGCGCCCTTGGAGGTAAGCTCTCTAAAACACCGTGCCCCCTAAATACATGAAGAGCACATGTTTTCATACAACTGTAACAAGATTTAAATCCTTTCTTAAAATCATTTTCTGCAAGGTAATATTCACGATCCAGGCCATAACCTATTGTTTACGTCAATCGGCTGCACTACTTAATTGAGAACTCTGCTACTTTAGTCTATTAAGAACTGAAGACCTGCTAATCTAGTCAATTCAGAACCGAATAACTGCTACTCTAGTCAATTCAGAACTCAATAACTGCTACTCTAGTCAATTCAGAACTGAAGAATGGTAGTATCAAGGTCCTATTGTCCTTAAGTTTTATTTTGTTTTGTTAATATTTTATTTCATAATATATAAAAAGCTATACTTCACCACTTGAACATTCTCAGGTATCTCCCACTGGACTGGGTCCCGTCCTTCGCATCGAAGTTTGAAGTTGCTATTCGCATCTATCACAATAGATTCATTCTTAGGATACAGGTACGGAGGATCCCAACCTTTAAAGAAAAAATAAATACATATGTAAAAATTGTTTATTTTCCAAATAATCAGAAACATTTAGATGTAATCACTTTTACATACATTACTCAGAGATACTGTCATATATAGAGAGAATCAAATTATTCAAGATTAAATCATATGGAAAATCATACTATTATGGTAAGTTATAAATACAGTGAAACCTCTACCAACGGACACCTCTATAAAGCGGACACCTCCCGTAACGGACATATTTTGTCATCCCCAAACACTGTAATAGAAAAAAAAACATATTGATAAACCTTTCTAAAGCAGACACTCTCTAGTACAGACAGTCTTTCCTGTCTTCTATAGGTATTTACCTCCGTATTACGGACACTTTCTCTAGAAACAAGTTGGAAAGTGCAGTAAAAATACATTTTTAGTAATTCATACATGTGTCATCAAGGAAGCATTGTGACATTTTGCCTCCTTAACTGGCTGCTCAGCAACCCAGACAAAGTCTCTGTTTAACAACACTCATGTCCTTTGCTTGCATCCACTCCCACCCAAACTGTTTTAGACAGAAAAGTGTTTGACAGTTACCCACAATTTGGGATGACACGTTATGGTACTGTTCCGCTAGAATCTGTAAGCAAGCAGAAGACAAGTTTGGTATTTTTGGCCCGCAGGTACACATATTGTCTGAAAAAATACACTCCTGGACTGCAATTAACTGCTTACAAATTAACCGAAAATGTAGTAAGTAGTAGCAAGTGTAAAGAGCAGAGAAGTATATCGTCTTACTTCCATGTTGTGCCTCGAACATAGAGTATTGGGTGGCGGAGGATAATTCAGGCATTTTTGTAATATTCGTAAATACATGATTCATGCAAAAATATTTGTTTTCTAATTGCGTATTACCTTGTTTACTAATTTACTAGGGATGGTACCGAGACCGAGACTAGTCTCGGTCTCGTCTCGGTCTCGTCTCGAATTATCGAGACGAGACCGAGACCGAGACGGACTTCTATATACCGAGACGAGACCGAGACGGACTTTTAAATACCGAGACGAGACCGAGACCGAGACAGACCTCTATAAATCGAGACGAGACCGAGACGAGACTTAGGTCAGTCTCGAAAGTCTCGGTCTCGTCTCGAATATTGATATTGATAAATACTAAAATTGCCTTCACTCAAAATTTGTTTCGTTACTGTGTTAGATAATATGAGAACGGTTGACTGATGTACAGTGGCGTGTTTAGGGGGTGGTTATCGGGCTCAAACCCCTCCCAAAATAAATATGTGATAATTATTTGCATTGTACGTACAACGCAAATGTTTCTTACTCGTTCCTCAAGCCTCTCCCGAAACAAAATCCACTGCTGGTGCAAATAGAATTCTCTCTCTCTCTCTCTCTCTCTCTCTCTCTCTCTATATATATATATATATATATATATATATATATATATATATATATGGTAGCGGTGCCTTCCAAGTCCGCTCTGCATGGGTTCCCGGGGCCCAACTTTAATTTTAAATGGAAGCAAGGGGTGAGTGGTACCTCGTTCGATAGATCTTGAAAAACTAAAAAGCGTTGTGGCAAAAGATCTTTCATATCGGGCACTGTATTCAAAATGGCCGCCAAGACATGTTGCCTCTATCAGATACAGTAAAACGTGCAGTACCACTAATATGAAAACGGTTGAACATAAATGAACCGAACAAAAACTCAAATAGAAAATGTCATGTGGCACATCGACTCATATTGTCGCGGAGACTCCCAGAGCCACCCTTCATGGGGGCCCAGGGCGCAACTTCAAAATTGTAAATGGAAACATAGGGTAAATGATACCTCGTTCGACATATCTTTAAAAACTAAAGAGTGCTGTTGCAAAAGATTGTTCATATGGGTCACCATTTTCAAAATGAGCACCAAGACATGGTTCCTGCATCAGGTAAAACGTCCAGTATCACTAATATGGAAACACCAGAACAAATATTCGAATAGGAAACCACAGAGGGTATTTATCATTCTATAACTCGGGAATATTGCAACAGTCGAAAAGATGATTAGAGTGAAAGTGCCATAATGGAAAGAAAGAAATCTAACTCCTAGAAAATTATCGCTCCAACCTCACTCCGTAAGTGAGTGAAGCGCGAAGGATCGGTGAAATTGCAAATGAGAGCCTTAGTTTTTGCAAATTGTATCTACGAAACAAAGTTATTTGAAATGTGTTTTTATAAGAGATAAATGCCTCTGTAATGAGATAAAGTATGTAAAATTCTTGTTAAATGGTATCTTCCATTTTGATTGCAGGCAATGGTTTGATGCAAAAATGAATCAACTGAAATGCGAAAGAAATTTGTCGGACAATGCAATTTTAGAACAATGTTTACAAACGTTGGTTTGTTCAACAGTCGTCTGCATGATATTGGTTCGCTTCTTTTCCTTCTATGTCTTCTTGCATGTGATAGAATATGTGTTTCACTGAGATGTCCACAGTTACATTCCGAATAACTTTCAACGGCAATTTCAGTTGTGATCCTTAGTAACGAAACGATGCAGATATGTCCCAAAAATCTTACACGCAATGCGTTGATTTTTCAGGGGCGAAAGGCGGGTAAAATGTTGTTAAACTTGAATTTCACCTTATTTTTATTCACCTTATTTCACTTTATTTTTATTCATTATAGTACCAGTCATTTGTACACACAAGTGTTTCAGACAAACCATATCTATTGCAAATAAAAAGTGAGGTTCTCATTTGAGATTTTACCATTCATTCCCGCTTCACCTACTTACGGACAGAGATCGGAAAGATCATTTTCTATCAATTCCTCTTTTGCATCATGTCAATTATACTTTAATAATCTTTTTTTCCGTTGCATTATATTCGAGCCGTGGAATGATAAATACCCTCTGTGCTTTCCTATACGAGATTTATTCTGTTCATTTATCTCCAACTATTTTCATATTAGGGGTCTAGTGGTACTGGACGTTTTATCTGATACAGACACCATGTCTTGGCGGCCATTTTGAAAACGGTGACCGATGTGAAAAATCTTTTGCCACAACACTTTTTACTTTTTAAAGATCTATGGAACGAGGTATTACTCATTCCATGTTTCCATTTAAAATTTTAAAGTTTAGCCCTGGTACCCCATGAAAGGCGGCCCCGGGAGGCGCCGCGACAACACCATTCGGTGTGCCCCATGGCATTTCCTATTTGTGTTTTTGTTCGGTTCATTATGTTCAACCGTTTTCGAGATATCTCCGTGGAAAGATTAAAATGGACCATCCTGTTTATATATATATAGCCACGGACACAGCATATGATCAAGGGGAGGAGCTAAACCATGGTTTCCCGCTTTATCCAGTGTAAAGAAAGTAGGATTGAAGCCCATTTTATCCAGTGCATACCTGAGTGTTAAGGGGGCTATAGTCCCTATAGCCCTCCCCTAGGATCTGCGATATATTATATATATATATATATATATATATATATATATATATATATATATATATATATATATATATATATATATATATATATATATATATATATGCTGAAATTTTGTACCAAATTGGGAAATTCTTCTTGATACTCTGCAATATCACTAGATAAACAAGCAATGTTGCTAAAGCAAAATAAAGTTTTATTTTCTCAAATTGCGCTACGTAAAGTATTACATATTTCTAATTTACTTATTTAACAAAACCACAATAGCCCATACATTATATATGTAGCTTGGAAATCTCTAATAACTCAAATGGCATGGACGGTGTAATACGCATCAACTGTACCTTAGCGTCAAATACTGTGATCATGGTATAATATATTTCGAATGAATGAAGGAACAAATTTATAAGAAATGGAAAATTTAAATGTTTCTAAAGACTTTACTTCGAAAACGCGCTGACATATCACGTCTCATCATGCAGATGCTTCCAAAAGACTTAAATGCTTATAACGCCATCAGAGATACCAAACACATTGGTAGTGATTGTTGTACTGCTTAAAATGACGAATTAACAGTTTTTGGTGGTTTTAATTACAAGTCACAGTTACATTATTTTAAGCAGTGTTACCAACTTAAATAGATAGCTAAATATTATTCTAAATATGTGCAAATAACGTAGATAAACTGCAAAATATTTTAAAATTACTCGTAATTTGTTTTATGGTGCAAGAATGCTTTCAAGAGACGATGTTTTTCATAGTCTTTGGGCTACTTATAATGTGAATGTTTAAATCTTCGTTCCAGCAATACATGTAAATGCAAATTGTAACTGAAATTAAATGTAACTGATACATTTTCAGTAACACTAGTTGTTCCCCCTAAGCCTTAGGCCTGGTGTACACTTTAGATTAAGACCGTGCTTAATTAAAAGTTCTAATTGCACCCTAATTACATTTCACTTGCTTTAGTTTGACCACCGACCACTTCAAACTCGATCCATACCATATAGCTATATGCAATTATTCAAAAACTTACAGTTAGTAATACACAGTGTTCACTTTTGTTTTGTTTTGTTTTAGTTTAACGTCCCACAGTTATGCTAGGGCGGCTAAAGGAGACGTGCAGCTAATGATTATAGTGGAATCCGAACCACTTCGGTCGTTCAACTTTATCCCTACCGGAAATCGAACTCGGGACCACGCGAACCGAAATCAAGAGTTCTATCCGCTAGACCAAATGGGGGTCCTCACATTGGGTTGATTTAAATCATTCATTACTGGTTTGTCAGATCCGATGATTAAAAAGTAGCGTGTCTGTACTCCGAAAGTAGCGAATTCGAACTATTTGTAGCCCAAATATATAGAAATGAATGCTGATGGTGCTAATGAAATGATTTAATATGAGCTGGAAAGTGTGCTGGACGTATTGCAAGAAGAAATTATGATCGATGGACGAAAACAATTCTAGACTGGATACCACGAGACAAAAACAGCCTAGGAAACCTCCGCATACAAGAAGGTGTGACGAAATCAAGAGCCACTGAGGAGTAACCTGGAAAAGAATTGCCCAAGTTAGATAGTTGTGGAGAAGAATTGGAAAGACCTTCATCCAGCAATGGATTGATAATGGTTGATTATGATGACGGTGATGATTTTATTATATCTGGACCTCGGAGGTAAACTAAACCAAGTCATAATTTCGTAATTTTACAGAAGCGAAAAACCGGTTCCTCAACTAAGACTAAATATATAACTTTTACTAGGTAAGGTAGGGTAAAAATGGATCCAAAATTTAATGAAAATCATAGAGCGAAAAAGGTATTTTTGACTGTTCAATCCATCATGTTACAGCAAAACTACGAAGAGTAATACAAAAGAAAACTAGAAAGTTAAGAATCACTTGTTTTGGCGAGTGAGAAAAAATAGATACAGATAACTCGAATTACCTATATACTTATATAATATGTATGTCCATGTTTCGCAACTAATTTTCAATCAATATAAAATTTCAACGTAATAAACGCAAGATTAGTTTTCTCGAATCAAGATTGCATGCACCATTGAGAGCTCGAGAATAAGATTAATCTATATTACGGCACTGGATATGTGCTTACGTAATGCATTACAATCTTATGAACTTGTATAAGAACAGAATGCACTTAAAATGAGACGCGAACTATGCGAAACATCGGACTTTGAATCTAACTTGTTTTGTGATCCAACTCGAGACCTCACATAGCAAAGATGAGTGTAGTAGCTCCCACCACAAGGTTTAGGACGTTCGTGTTATAAAGTGTCAATTAAACACGGAGATGTGAAACGCTAATAAAGCATTTCATCAATTTCAAACAAAATACGTATATTCTAGTAATAATTTACCCTATTTGTTAAGATAATGAACGTTATATTCTGTTTTTAAAATTACAGTCAAAGCAGAATGTATTGAATAATGAGAAATTGTAAAGTTTCAATTTCGGTACGATTAAATACATTCGTGTTGCTATGTGTTGCGTTATCCGTTAGGAGGTATTGAACAATTCTGATTCAAAGGAAGGAAATAAACTACTGTATAGTACTGTGGTTAATTTAATAGAGTTTAATTGTATAGGCAGTTCTGAGGCTATTTGAGACAAAGTCTATTGCTGAAAGTGAAATATTGGTTCTATTATGGTTTTAGGGTGATATACCCACTGATCATTGAACCTGGAAAGCATTAGCACTAGCAAATTAGCTATGAAGAAGTACACCATACCATAATTCTGTCAAAATGAAAGGAAAAAATAACCGGAAACGACAGACTATACGAGAATAATACTTTCACTATTTTAATTTCACACTATTTATTTCGAGACTTTCGAGACTTTCGAGACGAGACCGAGATTTGGTACTCGAGACCGAGACCGAGGCAAGCATCTGTTGACCGAGACGAGACCGAGACCGAGACTGTGAATTTTTACTCGAGACGAGACCGAGACCGAGACCGTTATTTATCAACCGAGACGAGACCGAGACTGTACAAAGTCTCGTCTCGTCTCGTCTCGATACCATCCCTATAATTTACGTCATAAAATATTGAAACCTCTCTATGGCGAACACCTCTCTATAGCGGACAATTTTTGATTCTCCATGGCTGTCCGCTTTAGAGAGGTTTCACTGTAGTACCAAATGTTGCCAGGAGCAATAAAAACTCATATTATACAAAATTAAATGAAAAGTCATGCCTAACTTCGCATTGCAGTCAGTCCATAATGGTGCGGAAGGATATAAAACGAGACGAGTCGAGTCGAAAATGAGGCGAGAAGTACTTTTCAAATTGGAGATAGGGCGAGAAATAAGACAACACTCGTCTCGTCTTCGAAGCGAGAATCGAGACGAGACTAGACATTTCCTGTCTTGTAAGCAACGGTAGTTTACCCAAGTATTAGGCTAAGCCCAAATTGAAACGTGTCTATAGCACGTGTACAGCGAACGAGCAAGCGTGCTCTTTTTAGTAACTTACAGGACTTAAATAGAACAGCGCCATTGGACATTTCCATTAATAATTTTTGTTATTGAGTTATAAAATATTTCAGAGCTAGCTGATTACGGAAAACAGTTCCTTTCGCCCATGCGATGATTCTAAGTAGTGGAAATTTGCGATTAAATTTCGGTCTGTTACTGGTGCGCTTAAAACAAAAACCGACATGTTTGTATGTCATCTGTCCGTTCAGGGGAAACCTATCTGTGCCACTCAGTACGGAAACGGGTTCGAGAAAGATACGATGCATATTTTTCAAAGTGTGTACGACGTTGCTAATAAAAATAATAATAATAATCAATAAATAAAAAGTAACAGAATTTAAGGCTTCTTTAAAAAATAAAATATTTTTTCCTACTGTCAAGATGTTGTTTCCTAACAATGACGTCATATTACAGAATGATGATCTACTCATTCACACAGCTTCAACGTCGCGGCGTAGTTTGTGTAACATTGAAATTAAGTTGAACACCTCTCTGGCCCGCCCAATCCACAGACTTAACACATAATTGAACATTTGTAACCGGTTCAGATACACGAATCCGGTCTGCCTGAGCGATGTACTACATGAGAAATGGTGTAATATTACATTTGCTACCATTCACGACCTCAAGGACTGCATTCCATGTTACATCAGAGCTGTTCTGAGGATAAAAGGGGCCTAGGACAAATCTGCCAATTACCAAATGCGCCAATCGTGAAAATGGACAAATCTGCCAATGGACAAATCCGCCAATGGACAAATCTGCCAATTGACAAATCTGCCAATTACCAAATCTGCCAATTACCAAATGTGTCAAACGCGAAAATGACCAAATGCGCCAATTGTGAAAAAGGACAAATCTGCCAATTACCAAATCTGCCAATTACCAAATCTGCCAATTACCAAATGCGCCAAACGCGAAAATGACCAAATGCGCCAATTGTGAAAATGGACAAATCAGCCAATTGACAAATCTGCCAATTGACAAATCTGCCAATTGACAAATCTGCCAATTACCAAATGCGCCAATCGCGAAAATGACCAAATGCGCCAATCGTGAGAATGGACAGATCTGCCAATGGACAAATCTGCCAATTGACAAATCTGCCAATTACCAAATCCGCCAATTACCAAATCTGCCAATGGACAAATCTGCCAAAGGATAAGTCACCGAACTATCATTTTATTTTAGATGTATTCTTCAATCATCATCCTACAATATTACGAAAAAGAAGAAGAATTATTTATGAAAGAAAGCGGAAAAGGGTATTTTAATTTTGATGTGTTCTACTTTAATTAATTCGCAATTATGTTTCAAAATGAATGTTTACTAATGTTGGTTGTTGGAGTTTAGTATCCCATTGCTGTACATAGGTTATATGAGACGTGAAGTAACGCGTTTGAAATGAAATGAAATGAAATCTTTGAGTTTTACGTCCCACGGTTATGCCGGTTAGGCTAAAGGAGACGGTGATTATGAGAGATGAGTGAAATGGTGGAATGAAGAAAGTGGGAGGAAACGGGAGAACCCCGAGAAAACCCACGAGCACTGTGTTTGTCCACCACAAAGTTCACTTGGCGGAGGCTGGGATCGAACCCGGGACCCCAAGCACCAGAGGTGAACGCTCTACCACTGAGCCACCGCGCCCCCCTAGTAACGCGTTTGAATTTTAATGCCCTCTTACTAGGAATCGAACCCGAAAAGACTAATGTTTGTTGTAATTATTCGATAGCCAACAAATAATTTTCAGAGTAAGTTTCTCTTTATGTAGTTCATACGTTTAAAGTGGATTGAATATGATCCAAGATTAGTTCATATACAATGAAAATTAGTATAATTGAGTTCACTTCGCATCTATTAGTAAATACACATTAGTAACTGGTGTTTTGTAACTTTTATGCTTAGTGATTTTGTAATAATTTTGTGATCCTGATTACAGATTTCTAAAGTGAAAAATATTAACTGTTAACAATCGGATTGTACCTTTTGTTACTTGATTTCCTCTTAACACTGACACACATATTTCCAAGAATGAAGCGCGTAGTTCTAACAGTCTTCCAATGACGAGACATATATCATTCCATTGATAATATTGAGGTAAACAAAATGTTATACATGCGTGTAAAAACCCATGTAAACTTTTCTAGAACATGTAGTAAAATATCGTATTCGTAGATATGAACATTGATGCTCTGTTACAGCTACTTGCTGATATAAAAGTGAAATTGAATTACATCGTCATTAACCATGCACACTGATCTTGGAGATTGGCCTCCCTGAATGTAGATATCTTTATTCGAATTTGTGACAAGGAAATACACATATTTCAATGCCTCCTCAAAATTATACAGAAGTCGTCGTCGCTGTCATTAAGATCTTTATTACACCAATTCTAAGACTTCATTTCTCAGTTAATGAGATATAGTCCACACTGTTGATTGATTTTCTTCCTTTAAAAGTAACATTGTCAAACACATTATATATGTATAAATCGATAAATCACATCGAACCAAATAAAATGAGATGCTCGAATACAAGTTTAGTTTATATATATAAAATATGCTGCACTAACAACTGTATCTTTCGTTGCCAATAATCAGTGACAGCTTTCATTCATTGTCCTGGCAGTAGTGAACTAGCAGTTTCCTTGTCTTTTCGTAAGGTGACACATACACTTTTTCGAACATGATAGCTAGTTGTAATCGTAGGTAATAACAATCAAGTTAATTAAAAAGTCTTGGTAATAAGTATTTTCAAATTGGTTAAAATGGATCCGAACCTGTTTTCGGAACGGGTAATTTGAATAGGGACATCAAAATATAAGCCGTCACTTTAGAATCTTTTTAAAGAAAATTACAAAAGTGTTTACTTAAAATATTTACTTTATATTTTACAAGGCTATGAAAATATTTCTTCACATTGTTTCAAATATTCACAACTTTCACAATTACAAACTAGAATTTCTCACCAAGTACAAGATCGTATAAAAAATAAATACCAAAATTTATAGTTGTAAAAGAATATTTTCTGTTATAACTTTCGATTTTAAAATTCACGACTGTAAATCAGGTCAAGAGGACAAAAGTTACTTGTAATATGGGCAAAGTTCCTACAATCTAAGAACCCCGCAAACCTGACTTAATAAATTATATATATAAAAAAAAAACTATATATTCTAAACGTTCTAAATAGAGTACTCAAAAAAGATCTTAAGATACGTGTTTGCAAACCAGTCATGATTATACTAACTACTGCTTACTTATTAACGATGTTATTATTGCTAAAATAATTGCGTTTCTTCTTACTTTCCTTATTCATTTTCTGTTAAAGATTATAGCTTCTTGTTCAAGACTTTTTATTATTAACTTTTACCGACTGTATTTTTCTACTTATAATAAGGAATACATATATTGGTTTATTTCGAAAATATAAAAAAGAAGCAGACATCCGCTTAATGAATTAGGTCAGCCATAGACAGGGCTGCTCGTAGATTTTATGGTCTTTTACACAAATTCTATGAGAGGTCCAACCAAACTTGTGAAATCTCCATCCCCGTAAAGGTCGTCAGCACAGTTGCAACTTCGTTTTTGTTGAAATAGTCAAGTAACAATATTTATATGGTTCAAGTCCTTTTTCTTTATTATTTCTTCTACTACTTTTAAATTTGAAAATTGAAAGAGCTTTTGTGTAAAGTGTATCCCTCTCATAGTGGGCTACTTACATGATGATGCACCACAGGCACTTCGTCGGTAACTTCAAACTTGAAATACTCATAACGGAATAAATTGAGTTGAGTTGATGTTAGTTTAGCGTCCCTTTCAGCAGCGAGGCTATATGAGACGTGGACCTACTGATTAACGTGGAATCGAACCCGGGTCTCCCACGCCAAAGGCGCGTACGCTAACCGCTTAGCCACGGAGGAGCTCTCATAACGGAATAAACAAAATAAACAAAGAAAAGAAATAAACTGGCTCCCCAAAGACCCGTTTTTCCACAATATTAGCCACGGTTACCCCCTTTGCGGTCATATTAGTAAAGAAACGCAGTTTGTCCTTTACAAGATAATATTTCCTCGACATACGTTTAGATTCTTTTTAAGAATAAATAATATACGATAAGCCAACACATTACTCACATATTTATCTTCGTATTCTCTTGTATTTCTTTCATTATAATATATTCATGGGCTTATATAGATTGATCCTTTGGAACAAATGCTATAACTTCAATAAAAGTATTACAAATTGACTACTTATAATACAACATATATAAAGTATATATATTCTCTTATTATTTGTGTAAGTGTTATTTTCTTACATACAATTTTTACTTTATGGTTTTCAATGAATAGGTTAGGTTCTCTAAAATAACGATGTGTATGACATGTTCCCTTTTCTGTACTTATAAATTTATTCATACAAAACTTAACATTTCGACTCATATTTCTTTGATTTGCTAACTAGTTATATATTTTTCATTATTCATTTCGATAACCTGAGAATAGTTGTAAACTATAAATTTATAAAGTAAGTAGTCATAACTTCGAAATCAACATGTTTTCTTCTTCCATTTCTCATTCAGTCACTTTCTTTTAGAAAAAAATGTATTGTGTCTTTTTTACAATTGCAAACGTAATATAGTGTCACAATGATACAATTTAATGGCATATAAATATTATAATGTCTTATAAATGTTCGTTAAAATGTCATACATTAAAGCTTATACATACCACGTTTTTGATAAAGTTATTACAACCCATTATGTATCAATAGTGGCGTCTTAGGAAGAAGGGCAATGCATTGTACGACATTACATTAAGTTGAGGAACCGGTCAAAACCCCCACAGCCAAAACACCCACACTCAAGAAATGTCAAAACGCCCACACAAACGGTCATAACTCCCACACAAATGGACAAATCTCCCAAATACACGAACGGTCATAACCCTCACAGCCAAAACCCCCACACTCAAGAAATGTCAAAACACCCACACGATCGGTCATAACCCCCACACAAATGGACAAATCTCCCAAACACACGAACGGTCATAACCCCCACAACCAGAACCCCCACACTGGTAATCGGTCATAACTCCCACACAAATGGACAAACCAGCCACACATAGAAACGGTCGCAATCCCCACATAAATGGACAAAACCCCCACACAAATGGACAAAACTCCCACATGGAGAAATTGTCACAACTGCCACACAAATGGACAAAACCCCCACACAATCGGACAAATCTCCCACACTCTGAAATGATCCTGGTTGTATGTCTTGCCCTTGTACTTTTTAATAACATTTTTTATTCCACTTAAACTGATGTTGCAACTATTCTTCTTGCACTGTTTTCTAATGACAGAAACACTAAAGTGGGCGTCATAAAGAGCCGCAACAAAGACGTGCAATCACGGTCATTTCAGAGTGTGGGGGATTTGTCCGATTATGTGGGGGTTTTGTCCATTTGTGTGGCAGTTGTGACAATTTCTCCATGTGGGAGTTTTGATCATTTGTGTGGGGGTTTTGTCCGTTTATGTGGGGATTATGACCGTTGCTATGTGTGGCTGCTTTGTCCATTTGTGTGGGAGTTTTGACCGATTTTGTGGGCGTTTTGACATTTCTTGAGTGTGGGGGTTTTGGCTGTGGGGGTTTTGACCGTTCGTGCGTTTGGGAGATTTGTCCATTTGTGTGGGAGTTATGACCGATCGTGTTGGCGTTTTGACATTTCTTGAGTGTGGGGGTTTTGGCTGTGGGGGTTATGACCGTTCGTGTATTTGGGAGATTTGTCCATTTGTGTGGGGGTTATGACCGTTTGTGTGGGCGTTTTGACATTTCTTGAGTGTGGGGGTTTTGGCTGTGGGGGTTTTGACCTAGACCCATTAGTTGCATCGCTTTTCGTGTTCTTTTAGGTACCTCATTGCAACCACAACCTTGAGCTACACCACGAGATGTAGAAAGAGTAAAAACAACATTCTAGATAAGTGTGTTAAGTCTGGTGAAGATACTATTATAGTATTGAAACTTTACATTTTATACAGTGTTTTTACTAAAAAGTGCTGTACCTTGTCATGACAATTGAGTTAAATATAAAATTTGTTTACAAGGTCTACAGGTGGTTTATTTAACGTTAGAAATATTCTTTGAACATATCGTTGTGCATGTTAAGGAGATGCAAAGAATTTTCACCTATACAAAATTAAACATCACTTTCATTATTGCTTACACTAACTGTTTACATATACTTAATTTTCAACTCTTTTCATCTCTGAAGCAAAAAAAGATAATTTTTCTAGATATATTTATTTCCTTTCTACAGAAAGTAATTTATTACTTTAATTATTAAAAGTAAACTAAACTATTGCTCTGAATTTTACCACTATTTTACGTATTTATTTACCACTATATTACATATACGTAGTTCCTCGTTATGAAGTTTCCCATTCCCATTCCTCTTGGGTCCGAATATTCGTCTAAGCATTTTGTTCTCAGATACTTTACGTCTATGTTCTTCCCTCAGAATAAGCGACCATTCCTCAACAGAATTCGCGACGACAAGAGATTTTGAACTGAATAATAACACGAATTTCCTGTTTTTAGTCGACATTTAATTTCTTCGTGAATAGGATTTTCGTCTGTTAATATTGATCCTAGATATTTTAAAGTATCCACTCTATCAAAAGTATTATTTAATATTTTAACGCATTCATAATTTCCCGTATTACGGTCTCGACGCACTTTCATGTATTTAGTTTTCTCTGCATTTACTTCTAAACCCATGTCCCTGCAAGCGTTTAATAACACCTCTGCATTTCTTTCATTGTTCTCCTATCATCTATTAAATTTACATAATCAGCGTACGCATAACCTGGTGAACACCGTTCAGCTCTAGGCCCTGGTTGCTATCTTTGATTTTCCTTGTAGTGTATTCCAGGACAAAGTTGAATAATAATGGCGACAACGCATCTCCTTGTTTCAGGCCATTCTCGACGTGAAAGCTCGTGGCCAAAAATTTTCCTATCCGGACTTTATTTTGGGATTTATTTAAACATGCTTTAATTGATCTAATTAGCTTTTCCGGCATTCCAAAGTCTGTAAGAACGATGTACAATGTTTCTCTCCTAACCTAGTCGTAAGCCTTTCTAAAATCAATAAATAGTTAATGTACCGGGCTACTGTATTCCCACTTCTTTTCGAGTATTTGGCGAATGGTAAATATTTGGTCGATAGTTGATCGATTTCTTCTAAATCCACACTGATAATATCCAATAATTTCATCTGCGTATGGGGTCAATCTTGCTAATAGAATGTTCGAAAGGATTTTATAGGATGTTGACAGAAGAGAGATGCCTCGATAATTATTACAGTCAGTTTTGTCGCCTTTCTTGTGGATTGAAACAATGATTGATTCTTTCCACTCTTGTGGCAATTCTTCCTTGTTGTAGATAAGGAGAATGAGTTTGTGTATCTTGTTCCACAATTTTTCGCCTCCAGCTAAAATTAACTCAGCCGGAATTTCGTTTACACCCGGAGATTTGTGTTTCTTTAATTTCTTTATAGCGATTTCTACTTCTATTCGGTTGGGTTCTGGAATATACGGTTCTGCGGTGAGTATCTCCCTTTCTCCACGCACATTTGTTTTTGACTGGGTGTTAAGCAAATCGTCAAAGAAATCTTTCCATCTATTTAAAATGCTATCTGTATCAGTGAAAACTGTTCCATCAGCTTTTTTTAATGTATAAGCACGAGGTTGATAGCCTTCCTTAAATCCGTTGTTCTCTTTATACATGTCTCGAATGTTTTTATTTTTACTATTATTTTCAAGCTCTTAAATTTTAGCTTTCAAAAAATCGCGTTTCTTTGTTTGGAAGTTTCCCGCCTGATATCGACGAAATTTTGTGTAGTTATTTCATTCGGATTTTTTAGCCAACATAACTTTGCCTGTTTTCTCTTCTCTGCTAGATCGAACCATGGTTTGTTCCTACGTATTTCCGTGTACCAATTTTACTTTTGAGAGAGGATGCTTCGTAAGCAAAGAAAAGAATTCAATTGCTGGAATATTTTTCTCCATAATCTTAAGGTTACATCTGTTAACTAAAGAGTATATGACATGCGTCAGATTTCTGTAACGATTCATGTAGTGTTATTGAGATTATCATCATTTTGCTCAAACAGTATTGTTGCGTCATACATAATTGATATTCTTTCTTCATAGTTTTGGGGAAGTCATTTATATTATTATATTATTATAAAACAATTTTAACGTTGATCTTTGTGGATGCCTAATTAGAAATATACCAATTATAAATATGCGTGTATTCAGATTTAAGAATGTGTTCATGGCAGTGATTTGTAATACTGATATGTACAACTACTTCACCTACATAGCCTAATATATAATATAGTCCACAACAGTTGATCAGATTACCTACCGTAATATGAGTTTCATCTCCCTTCTCTAGAATAAGGCGTACTTCGTATTTTGTTTCGAGGGGGCTATGCCCAACACAAGGAAGGAAGTCGGAGTGCAATTGCCCATCTGAGTTTGAGAATTAAATATATTTTAATTTATGCATAAATTGAAGTTATAGTGGCAAGAATTGCAGACCGATAAATCCTATATATGATATGATACAAAAACGTATGAGTGAATCTAACCCTTTATTCTATTCATACCAGAAAAAGGAAGCATCCTCTTGGCCTTCCTAACTTCCTTGACTAATTATTTCCCCGGTTTGATTTTCTTTAATTCAAATATTCCCTTCTTTTAAAAATAACTAAACGATATATTTTTTCCTTTATTATAATAACTAAAGTCCTGTCATGTTGATATCTGCGCATGTTGGTGTGGAACACCAGTTTCGCTTATCAACTCCTCTTAGTTTTGGTGTTACTGATGACGGCCGACTTGAATCACAATTGACAACGGTCGATAAAGTATGATAGGCGAAATGAAAGAAAATAACGTCCAGAAAAAGAAACAGAAAAGTAGAAAGGACGAAAGAAAGAACTAAAGAACGCAGTTCTTACATGGAATGAAATTTGACAAATACAGTATTATTTCTGAACAAAGAGCATAAGAAAATGGAAAGTCAATTGCATTCTTAGAAATGGTAAGAAGGATTATTGTTGTACGTGGAATGCGAAAAACTAACAAATTTATTTCGGGGGGGGGGGGACTTGAGCCCGATAGCCTCCTAAATACGCCACTGAAGACAATTCTGCTCCTCTGATTCTTCACAGCATTGTTTTTCAACTTCATAAATATTTTGAACATCGCTTATATATATATATATATATGAGAACGGTCTTACTCGTCCCAACCAATGTTGAAGACAGATTTGCGCCGATGCGTCCTACCCTTATGCCGTGTAAGCTAAAGGATATGGTAATGATAAGAATGAATGAAAAATAGTGTAATGAAGAAAATGGGAGGAAGAAGAACCCTGAGAAACCTCAGACACACTGCGTTTGTCCACCACAGAATCCACTTCGCGCGAGGAAATTCTGAAGTTCAGGAAACACAAATATAACATCAATTTATAATTTTTATTGTGAAGATCCGAGAAAGTAGCTGCACAGAGACTGACTTATATACTTGTTTCTCTTTGACAAAATTACAACTGAAGTCATCAGAGTAGACTGTAATTAATTTCTTAATTGTGACACTGTCATCCAAAGTGTTTACTCAGAGAATTGCTTGAAAAGTCAGGTAAATATATCTCATTTCTGTACACCGAGAATCCACCTGAGGTACGATCTTGTGTACGATTACATCAAAAAGCCAATATTTTAAATTGTTCTTCTCTGATTTCTTCTCGGAGTGGTTCAGTATCAAATGCGGGATTCAATTTCTTACATTGATATGATCTAGATTTTATCTTCAAACGTCCGGAAGAATTAATGGTTGTAACTTAGAGAAATGTAACCTACCCGTTTCTTCTGCCATAGGTTTTATAGTCTTAAATCGTACACAGGGCTCCCTTGTGGCTATGTGGATAGCGTACGCGCCTTTGGTATGGGAGACCCGGGTTCGATTACCGGCGGAAACTCATGTGTATCGGAAACTATGTTAAGTTGTAGGCCCAAGGCTCATAGTCTTCTGCTGAATGGAATGCTTAACTCAAATCCACTCCAATTCGTGTACATTCCATCTTGGTTCAGAAATGCTATGGAGGGATTGCCGACCCTTGTATTTTAATAATCTCTGTGGGACAGATTTGATTTTCAGTCTTAGCGTCCCGTTCATCATCGAGGCTATATGAGACGTGGACCTACAATTTAAGGTGGAATCCGAACAAAATAAGCTCCCGCCAAGAATCGAACCTGGGTCCCTACGCTAACCGCTCATCCACTAGGGAGCTCTTTGTGTGGACTTGAAAATACCCCAGTAACTATACATAAGTCACTAAATTTTTGTATTACCAATAGACTAAATTTTTCTCCTTTCACCAAAGGTGTTTAAAAGATCGCTAAATGCAGATTTTTAAATCTAATTTTAATTTGATCTCTAGAAAGGTTATGAAATATATATATATATATCTCGCGTGTCACGCTCCCTCTAGAAGGTTTGGGTCCCCATTTATCGGGATTCCTATACCCCCTTATTGTTAGTCCTGATGATATGCCTAGATTTAACGTTGGCTACACAGTCGAACACAAACAAATTGTAGGCAATATCAATTTTGAAAATGCACTTGGAGAGTTTCTAAGCAAACAAATTATTATATTGAGTGCTTGAACTCACAAGGAATAAATTTAACTGTGGCGTGAACAGCTGATAGCGTAGTAACCCAATAACGTGCTTGGGACAATTCGTATTGTATGCATTATGTTTATAATATAATAGATTTGATCATTATAATATGCTTATCTGGCAACCCTTAGCTTATAAGTCGATTTTGTATAAGTCTTCACGATTGTGGTATAAGATAAGCTAGAGAGAACAATACCGTGGCAAACAACACCAAAATGGAGTCATGGCAAACAACACGTAATAGCAATTTGATATTTTACATGGTTTAGGAGATGTAATAATGAATGTTAATGTTGGCAATACTGCTAAAAGTCGTGAAATTAGGAGAATATGTAGTAATCACGACTCCCAAAAACTGTTGGTCAAGTGTCAAAAGTACGAAAACAAACAACGATCGTTTTAAAAATTTCTCGCAACTACGTCATTTTAAGAAGTATTGCCAACTGTAACAAGTATAGTGTAATGTCCAAGAGGTCGGGCACCCGAAAAATATAACCTCAGTGCGAGAAATGGGGCAATCACTCCAGCAAATAACAAGAACATTCATTTTTAACAGTTATAAATTCATCAAAATTAACATATAAAAACAAACAAATTATCTCATTGCGTTACAGCATGTACGATTTATTGAACTTTTACATCATGTATCTCCGGTCTTCATAAAATAACCAACTTTTTTTTTTAACATATACTGAGTAAACGTTAAAGTTATTTTAAATGGTTACCTCGTTCAAATCCTCAAATATCTGGGCGATGATTTGATTACTTTCTATTAATTACTTTTAGTTTGTTGCTTGATATTCATAAATAATTTCTTTATGTATGCTTTTTACTAGACTATCCAGTTATTTGATTATAATACAAACAGAGTTTGGTGTTTTCCGTTTGGCAGATTTGTCAATTGGCAGATTTGGTCATTGGCAGATTTCGTAATTGGCAGATTTGGTCATTGGCAGATTTGGTAATTGGCAGATTTGTCAATTGGCTGATTTGTCCATTTTCACGATTGGCGCATATGGTCATTTTCGCGTTTGGCAGATTTGGTAATTGGCAGATTTGGTAATTGGCAGATTTGGTAATTGGCGGATTTGTCAATTGGCAGATTTGTCCATTCTCGTCATTGGCGCATTTAGTCATTTTCGCGTTTGGCAGATTTGGTATTGGCAGATTTGGTAATTGGCAGATTTGGTAATTGGCGGATTTGTCCATTGGCTGATTTGTCCATTTTCACAATTGGCACATTTGGTCATTTTCGCGTTTGGCGCATTTGGTAATTGGCAGATTTGGTAATTGGCGGATTTGTCATTTGGCGGATTTGTCCGGGTCCCGATAAAAGATGGTCAAACCCATATTAATCTGTTACGTTGCATTTTTCAGGCGTTTATTAAACTGAGAAGTATTTGTATTGTTGTTAGTTACATATGTTTCGCTTTCGTTCAATCACTTTCCTACTTGTACGTATTTGAAACTTAGATTATGACTTGAAACTGATCGGGGAGAGAGAGAGAAAAAAACTGATTGATTAATTTTTAGTGATTTTTCACCCAAAAATGGAGTCATTTCATCTCCCATTTAATGACGTTTTGTATCAACTTTTGGCAACACTGATTCAAAGTGAAAAGAAAAATACGCAAAAATCAATTTACTTTTGCACTTGATCTACTTTTGGTGAGTTGATTTTCAGTTGAACGTCCCTTTCAGCAACGAGACTATATGAGACAAGACATACTCATTAACGTGGAATTCGAACCATATGAGCTACCGCCGGGAATCGAACCCAGGTCTCCAATGCCAAAAGCGCGTACGCTAAACCCTTAGCCACGAAGGAGCTCTTGATCTGTTTTTGTAGTAAATTGTGCATTTGTTACGTCATTTGGTAAAAGCAATGTAATATATGAAAAGCAGTGTGAAACTGTGTAATCGATTTTCATCTGTGTAAATAAGACGAGATGGCGTCGCGCTGTTTTGCTTATCGTACAGGTTCAAGAATTCTAAAACCGCCGGTGAGTGAAAGTAGTACTAAGTATGCAGTAAGTGCAAATTTGGAGCAAAGCGATCCGATCTTTATTGATTATTCATAGAATCTTTTTAGTATATCAATTGTTTTCGTGAACGAACAACGATATGTAAATAGTTGAATTTGTCATACCAGCGAAAAGTATAATGGCTTTGAAAAATTGTATTGACAGAACAGAACTAAAAAGGCTTCGCCCTATTACTAACGTTGTCGGCGCGGGAGACCTGGGTTCGATTCCCGGCGGGAGCTCATGTGGTTCGGATTCCACGTTAATCAGTAGCTCCACGTCTCATATAGCCTCGCTACTGAAACGGACGCTAAACTGAAATTCAACTCAACTCTATTTTACATTATTTACAATGAGAATTCGCGTGCCAAATGCTCTTCCAAGGTTAAATCCTACGGGTAATTTGCAGAAGATGCATATACTTTATCATTATTATTGATTTTACTTAACTTGACTTTTGACAATATTCTATCCATATTTATCTTACGTGCTATACATCGTTTTAAGCCCTTCATTATGTCTTTGCAATAAGCTTTGAATTGCCCAACTCCTTATTATAGTTTTTGAGATACGTGGACCACTTTATTTTATTTTTTCACTGATTTTCCATTGACTTTAATGTTCATGTTTCGTGGTTTTTTACTATGTTCCATCCATTTTAAGACAATTTGCTTTTGGAATATACAATCTACATAGTCTCTTCTTTATTTGAGCTGAATTTCATCCATATTCCCACAGGTCTGTTCACATCATTGCAACCGGATAGGCCCTTTGGTTAAGAACTGATCAAGCATCAAGGAGCAGTAGTCGGACAAACGAACACCTAAGTTGAGTGAAAGGGAGATTCGTTCCAATTAAACACGAGACGAGTCAAATTTCTCAGCTCGTCTCAAAACCGAGTCGGGAGTTGTCATTTCTCGTCTCGTTTTTGAGACGAGACTAGATAAATTTCTAGTCTCGTGAGCAACAGTGACACTAATGGTAAATGAATAAAATGTGAAGAAGTAAAAATATATAGAGAAATAATAATTTATTTTAAAGTATTACGCATTTTCTGAGTTTTATTTCCTCCCAACTCGGATTTTCTCCGTCTGATGGCGCGATATGGTGATAACTGAAACAGGAAAAAACAGTGAAATCATTTCCCTTTATTTATCTATTATTACATTTTGATGCATACATGCTTTCTTTTCCTTTAAAAAAGAACTATCTGTTCCTTCCCTTATTTCTATTTGTCAATTGAAAAGATTCCATAGTAGATACGCTTCTTCTCAGTGGCGTATGCAAGGAGGTTTTGGGTTTTAATCGATCACTGTTTGAATAAGATGTTATGCAAAAACAACCATTAACTATGCTAAAGAAGTATACAAACATTTGAAATTATATGAACTTAGGAGCTTACACCCTGCCCTTGACGAACTTCCTCTTTGCGCTATTGCTTTTTGTTATTGCAATTAAGTGAGAGAAAGGCATAAATGGAGGACATACACGTTCGCAGTACGTAGTGGTGTCACACTTAACAGAGTACTGTGAAATAAAGATACGTTAAGATGCAAGGGATCGGAAAAAAAACCTGCTTTTTTTGGGGTGGGAGGAAATTTCTTCCGTTTTTTTTTTTTTTTCCTAGGAAATTTTGGGCTTTATATATTGCAATATCCCTTCATATCATTTACCAAAACCACGCGCTTCGGCACAAATACCAGCAAGAATCCGAAGGATGCTATCACCACCTATGAAACACGAAGACGATACGAAGAGACACGAAGACCCCCTTCGACTCCTTCACAGGCTCCGTCTCCGAAGACTAGTTATAGAAACGGACAAATTGAGGCAGAAGATATTAGTTGCCATATTCTACCTCTCTCTCTCCAAGCTGCAACGCGCGAGAGAGACTTCTCTAACCTTACCTCTGAGCTGTAACTGGCAAGAGATATCCTCACCTACCTCCGAACTGCAACGGGCAGGAGATACTAACTCTACCTCTGAGTTGCAACGGGCAAGAGATGTTAACCTTACCTCCGAGCTGCAACGGGCAGAAGGTCCGATTTTAATGAAGATAAAACAGTATTCAACCTTGCTTTTCCCATTATAACAAGAAAAAGGATTTGACTTTGAAAGACAAAAACATATAAAACAATCATGAATCAAGCGAAATTGGTCATTGGATAGCAAAGAAAAAGGCAGTTCGGTGGACGCAGAAGCTTTTCTAATTCCAACGAATTGTTTGTAGCGCTATTAGATAATGATCAACAACAAAAAATATTTTGAGCTTACGTGGTTTGGATCTCACGTTAAGCTGTAGGTAATAATTAAATAAATAAATAAATAAATAAAGTCTTTCAGTTTAATGTCCCACGATTAATACCTATTAGGCTAAGGGGACGATGATTAAGGCGAGTGAATGATGATGGAAAAATTGTTGAAATGAGAAAGTGGGAGGAAACGGGAGTATTCCGAGAAAACCCACGGACACAATGTTATCCACCACAAACTTACTTAGCCAGGAATCGACTCAGGGATCCCATGCAATCCAAGGATTCCCCCCAAGTCAAATTTGACGAGAGAAAGTTATAAAAGTTATCCTCAAATTTCCTATTTCAAAGATATTCACACGATAGAACATATTCAAATTGGCTGTTTATGCCTTTAATTTTGGAAAAACTTAACTACTATTACGTTCTAAAATGAATTCTTTCAGTTTTACGTCCCATGGTTATGCCGGCTAGGCTAAATGAGACGGTCATTATGGGAAATGAATGTAATAGTGGAATGAATAAAGGGAAGGAAACGGGAGAATCCCGAGAAAACCTACGAATACAGTGTTTGTCCACCACAAAACCCACTTGGCGCAAGCTGGGATCGAATCAGGGACTCGATGCACCAGAAGTGAACGATTTACCACTGAGCCACCGTTCCCCCTATTAGGTTCTACTAGAATATTAGAAGATCACAATAAAATGATCCCTGAGTGATGTAAACATTATTTTTTTCTACCAAAACAAATGTGTTTTATAATTGCTTCTTGATTTATGGTACTTCTTTCTTCTCTCAGAGCCGCGGTGACTCAGTGGTAGTGCGTTCACCTCTCCTGGGTGGATTTTCTCGGAATTCTCCCGTTTCCTTTCATTTCTTCATTCCATTCATTATCATCATCAGTTTCCTTTAGCCTACACGCCATAATCGCGGGACGTAAAAACAAAAGATTTCATTTCTTTTCTATCTTCTCTGTCAGTTTGAATTTTAGGCAACCCGTAAAACACGCGTAATAAGACCTTTACTTCCAGGCAGTGTTTCTTCCAGACC
This sequence comes from Thermobia domestica, assembly GCF_964235325.1. Lineage (NCBI taxonomy): Eukaryota > Metazoa > Arthropoda > Insecta > Zygentoma > Lepismatidae > Thermobia > Thermobia domestica. The sequence goes on along the minus strand of NC_137467.1, from coordinate 169,848,023 downwards.
TGTTTTTGGGGAGGCACTGCCCCCCCCCGGCGGAGACAAAAATAATACGTCTACAATATAATAATAAATAGAAAAGTACCAGCAGTGCCCGCCGGAATACTAAGGGTGCCCCCCCGGAACATTTTTTCTGAAAGAACGACTGCTTCCAGGCACTTGGTAAGGTGATTGGATAAACGAAACCGCAAATGTGATAGGTTCAGTTTCATAACTTACGTCAATCGGCAAAAATACAGAGTCACTTTGAAAACCAATCAGCATAGCCCGACTAAACATAGAATTCTTAAGTATTGAATGTTGTATAGACATTTTTGTAACTGTACAACCCACTACAGGAAAAAGAAGGTAGTACTTGTACTTGAGTAAGACAATCATAAGAGCCCATGAAAAACAAACAAACAAAAAAAAGCAAACAGTTTCAGTTCCCTTTCCAAAAGATCCAGCTTTCTACTGGAGAAAAAACTTCAATCCCAAAAAAGGCGGCTCTCTCCCTTTTTTTTTCACCCCTCTCTAAAGGAAAGTGGTGATCAATCTTTTAAGACTGTACAATATTGTATTCCTTGTGAATTATTGCATGAGTAACGCCACATATATAAAACTTTATATAGGAGGCATGGTAGCTCAGTGGTAGAACGCTTACCTCTGGGACGTCGGGTCCCTGGTTCGATCCCCGATCAATCAAGCTTATAGTGGACAACATCGTGCCCGTTGCTTTTCTCGGAGTACTTCCGTTTCGTCCCACTTTCGCATCCCACTAATTCTCCCGCCATCCTTCATTTGCTTTAGTCATCGTTTCCCTTAGCCTAAAGGATATAGCCAGGGCCGGCTCTACTATACCTGCAACATGTGCACTTGCATGAGGGGGGGGGGAGTTTTCGAAGGGTGGCAAAATCTATATTACTTAAAATAATTTTTTCTTGTTGGAAACAGACTTCATGATGGTAATAGTTAAGTTTACTGTGCTGACTTACTATTTGAATAAATCATGTTTAGGTCGCATTAGTTTCAGGTTACACAGAAAGTGCTAAAGCAAATTGATAAACGATTTCCAGCATGAATTCTTTCATTGTTGTCAAATATAAGAACTCAATTCTCGAACACTACCGAACATCTGTTCCATTTAGTTAGTTGTCCATTGTTTGATATGAAAACAAGTCTCGTCTTCGTCACAAACAAGTTCCTTATCATTGAAGGTGGAAAAAAGTTTTTATTTTTTTTATTTTTATTTTTATAGCTAGTCGCACTGGAACTGCAAACTGAAATATTGAGATTGAAGCTCGATATTGAATTCTATAAAAATGATTACCATCTTTCCTCTGCAGGTGTGTGTGTGTGTTATCTTTCACTAACGTAATAGATTATTATTTAAGAAAAACACAGACCAAGGAGATTGTATTTGTAGAGTTTAGTATACTGAGTGCGAGTGCACTTTCCCTCCCTTTCGTTGTTCATGATAGGATAGCATACTTAAATCGTGGCTTTTAAGATTTGTTCTTTCTAGAGGAAGGGAGTGCCAAACGATGCCATTGTATGGGGAGTCAAATTGCCTAGAGCCGGCCCTGAGCATAACTCTGGGACGTTACACTCAAAGATTTCATTTCAAAACTTTATTTAGGATAATGATCAGTGGCGTATTTAACGGGGGGGCTTCCTGGCTTAAGACCGCCTCCCCCGAAATTGTATTTACTATATTAAAGTAAATGAAACATCTTGCAGAATTTTCACATTTCCAGGAACAAAGCCAGCCAAGCCCCCTCCAAAACAAAATCGTAAATACGCCATTGATAATGATAATATTCAAATATTTGATTTGATATGATTTGATAAGATTGTCATACAGGTTCCACTGGTGTAATATAATAAATAATGATTCATAACACATTTTGGGGAGTAAGCTTCCGGGTAATTATGTTCAATACCACCGGTACCTTTTTTTTTTTTGAAGGTTTTATCCCATTTATTTACATGGAGAATTATTTATTTTTTGTACTTTGTTGTTTGGTATAAACTTGGACTTCAGTAGTATGATTTATTACTGATTTCTTGAAATTTATTTTATGTCCCGTACTTTACGAAATATAAATGTTGTCATTTATAACTTATTTAATATTTAATAATCAAAATATATTTAATATTCAGTGTACAGAGTGAAAAGCGCTGGTTACGCTAGTTCGATTCCATGGCTGGGTAGCCAAACTTGAGGCGTGACAAGATTTCCCTTAAAATCCTGGCTATGGGAACCGAACCTGAAAAGCGCTACCTTGCGTCTTATATTACCTTGAATTTTTGTATCCGTAGCTGACATTAAGGAAACGAAGGAAAAGAAAAGAAAAAAAAAACATTGGGTCGCCGTTATTCCTTCTTACACTATAATTTATAGACCAGTAAACACAACGCTACTTACTCCAGATTCTTGTACACTACTTGCGTTGTCGATGCTAAGGAAAAGACGAGGAAAAGAAAAAAAAATCATTTAAGATAACACCATATATCTTGCATCTCTGTTTGTTTAACTTTCCTTGTAATAAACGTATAACAAAAGACTCTCATTGACATTTATGATCGTGGATAGCTAGATTCAGGAAAAAAAAAAAGAAAAATCTTTGTATTCCGTTTAAGTTTCTCAAACCTTTTAACGCCAACACAACTCAAAGGTAAATAACAATATAAATTAAGCCACACTGTACTAACAGTAAGAGAGTTGTTTACATTTCTAGACAATAGCACAAAGTCCTTGGTAGGCTACTTCACCAAAGGAAATTTACCAATTACATTACCACTCGTAACCATCTCCTTGCAGAGAGAGAGACCTACGGCTGCGTCGATTAACCTTCCCCCTTTTAGTACATAACTTCTCCACTTCACCCGCATCCAACTGCTAAGAGGGCATTTCCCTCGACATTTACTATTAGCAGCGGCGGTAATAACATTAAACTCTGTAGTACATTATGGGGAACACAAAACCAGCCAATGAAATTAGACTCGACTTCTGACACTCCCGCATTGAAGTACGAGTGGTATCGTACACCCACCGTCTTAATGTGCCTCACTGATCTAGTGAGCAACATCACAATCAAATGTAACAGGACAACTCGAGAATGCAAACTTGGGGTGCGGCGACTTAATGCTTAGATTGTAAATTATATAGATATACTTACGTATATAGTTATTGATGAACAATACGGAATGCCCGCTGCTGGACAGACGTAAACTAGCCATCGCTAATCAATCCTTAATTTATCAAATAGAATACCTGAGAGAATAAACAATACGGAATACCTGTTGCTAACATACATGTGCTAGATGGCAGCGAGTAATATATTATACATCTAGACAACTCTAAGAGATGATTTTATTCAGAGCAAGAGAGAAACGGCTTTGATATCAGACTACCCCGCTGGCGTATGATTCAACTTACTGGATAGAGACTCACTCTCGTTTACTCGGACATATTCCGGACAAAACTCATTTCGGACAATATTATGGACATTATAAACTGACTCGGATAATATATATATATGTATACACCAAGAAAACTGAGAATTATTAAACGTATATTATTGTTTGTTCATAAGTAATCTGTAGTAAGATAATGAACACACGAAGACATTAATATGACGTTAGACGTTATATTTAAGACAATTTGGACAACTATAAACGGTGGACAATTTCTTCCGCAACTTCCCGGATGATACCAGTTTCTTCACAAGACGGAATAAAAAAAGAAATAGACATATTTACCTAGTAGACAGTTACCAAAGCTCACCCGACCGTGGTTTCACTTTACGAATAGGGACACTGAGGAAACACTGTGAAACAGCACTCCAGGGTGGCGACCGGTCCTGACGACTCCTCCAACATCTCACCATGTGTACAGCCATAACCTCGGCGTGGATTGATCACACGACGACCCCTCCTTGGTTAACAGCAAAGCATACGTTCCACTGCTATCTCCACCAGGTAGACAAACAATCACTGCAAAGCTGCTGCAATGTTCATCCTCACAACAGCGACCACAGTTAGACACATTAAATTCCGGAGAGGCAGGCTGAGCTGACAACAAGTAATATAGGACGAAGTCCCTTGCCAAGAAAACGTAGTAAGGGTGGACGGAAATTTACAACGTCAAGAGAAGGAAGCCATACATCAATCGAGTTCGGTCTCAGAAACAGCACAAAAGGGATTTCTGAACTTCAGCTTTTATCACATTAACAGTTAGGAAATATCTAACCAATCCCAGCCATATTCCAAAACGCACAGGTCGAATATTTGAGTAAGTTCTCTTGTGATTCTTGTTTATACCCGCTGGCCTAGCATAACGTTCGACTAAACAGCTTCTTTAAATATTTATATTAAAGAACGGCCACTCACTGCATAATTCACTGTAAATTAATATCCGAAAATATGGACAATCGTGCTTTTCACCTCACCACGGCCATGTTCGCAGTTCGTAGTACAAAGAAAAGGTGAACCAGAGGGGGCTCTCCGCAGCCCTCTCACTTCCGGATTGGTCATTCCATACTACGCATCAGAGCGTAGAATGGAAATAACAGATTTTATAATAAAACAAATATAACTAAAGGAGAATAAAAATTATATAAACGGGCATTTATATATGCAGATTCATAATAATCCTTCCGTTTTACATGAAACACAAAAATTTAAATTATTTCAAAACGATCCAAGCTACTCTCAAAAGCCGCTCAACGCAAACCATAGACGTACAAAGGAAAGTAGCATACTACATCTACATGCACTAGTCCAATTGTCGACCATCTTGAATCCTTCATGAGAGTCGAGAATTGAGAAAATAAAAAGAAATAATATTAGCTGAGAGCTGATTGAACATTTCCGCAAATATTCTCTTTGAGAAAATGTAACGCTCAAAGAGGAACGTTACAAGAGTGTGTGTATATTGTATATTCGCTAGAGTAACGGTAGACAGCTTTTCCTTCCTTCTTTTTCTATTACAATAGATGCTTGTAGTATACAAGATACAGTATACAAGACAGTTTGTATACAAGATAACAAATAACTCTCTAAAATTCTTTCCTCTATAATTGGACTTCTTCCCTCTTACAGCTCAGAAATTTCAAATTTACTTTTTAAAAATGATCCTGTCAGTTGCAACTGAGCCCAAAGCAACCTCTTATCCATTGCAGCTGAGAGGTAGGGTTAATATCTACTGCCCGTTACAGCTCGGAGATAGGTGGTGATATGATCATTTAACAACTGATGGCTTCTACCTCGAAGTGTCTGTTTATATAGTCAATCTTTGGAGGAATAAAATATCACTTCTAGTTTCAATATTGATACCTTAAAGTTTAGATGTGTACCGTTGGTTCACAAAAAAAATGCTAATCTACCACCCCAAAGATGCCACGTCTTCAAATTCACCGTAATGACACAAATATACCATTTTCCCCGTAATTTACAATCCTACCTTCAAAATATATCTTCCTTTCTCAAAATTTCCCATTCTTTAGTTTAATTATGCAATTTTCAATTAGAAATTACGTTTCATCTTCCCAGAATAATCTCATAGACGTAACGTATGCCCTAAAACCCGCCTGCGAGTACTCCTGGCCACGGCGGAGTTATGGGTGGGCACGAAGGGGTATTGTCCCCCAAATTTTTGACAAAAAATAAAAATGCCACCTATAAGATGACCACCTACCAAGACCTGTCAAAATTTGCATGCATTTCGGTTCTGAAAAAAAAAAGAAAAAAAAAGAACACGCAGAAAATGACACTCGTCTAGGAAGTATTCCACAGGTCCGAGACCGACTGAAGTGTCTGGCCCCCAGCACACAATTCCCAACTCCACCCATATTTCTGGCTCACAATATGAAATGGTACCGGGTTATTACAAATTCTTGACTCGATTTCATAAATTCCTTGTGGCTTTATTATTTGACATACTGTCACAAAACTTTGCAGAAGTATTGAAAAAGTCAAAAAGTTTATTTTTTTTTCTATTGCAGGTTCGCTTCTGATTTCTGCTACGAGAGCGCAACACTGATCATGTATTTAAGATGGCGACAGGAGCAGAGAAAGTTCATGTGCTCGAATTTCATCCACATCAGTCTGTCCTAGCAGTGCAACGGCACATCCGAACGAGATTCAGCAAAGATTCACCAATTCCTATCATGGGTGGGGATGATGATTAGCAATTCCTATCATGGCCTCCACGCTCTCCGGACCTAACCCCATGCGATTTTTTTGTGTTGGCTTATGTGGAAGATAAAGTATTTAGGCCTCATCTACCAGTAAACAATAGAACTGAGAACTTACATCAACAGTGCTTTCCAACGGATTGATAGGGACATGCTCCACCAAGTACGGGAAGAACTTTATTATCGACATGATATTTACAAAATTGCTAGGGAACACACAAAGCACTTGTAATATGTCACTTAAAAAAAAAAAAAAAGTTTTTCAATCGGTACTGTCAATTGTACTTCAATTGGTATTGGTATTAGAAAAGTCTCGTGTAAAAGAGCACAATTTAGTAGCAGCACGATTATACTGTTCTTCAGTTCGGTTATACCATTTTCGATGAAAAATTATATATATATATATCAATAAGCTCAAAGGTGCAATTTTCACCCTAAAAGAAGCCTAAGGTTAGCTGTGAACACCACTGGCGTCTCTGGCATGTAAAATTTGGGTGGTACATCAAAGAAAGTGATTTAAATGGTACTACCTAGCCCAACCTGCTTATTAACTTCGATTCCATTTGTTGTTACCTTTCAGCTTACCTTCACGGACCCCCTAAGGTATATCAAGAACTCAATTACAATCGTTTCACAGCCTGATTATTATATTCCAAATAAATATTATTATTTATATGATATTCTATCGTTAGTAAATAAATTAGAATAAAATATTGAATATTTTGTACTTCAAAATATTGGGGGGACGCGGCCCCCTCGTCCCACACCAGAGACGCCCGTGGTGAACACTATGATTATTTCTGCAAAGAATGGCAATTTATTATTATACACTATTATTATTATGCTAGTCAAACCAGAGACTAATAACTACTAGTGTCAACCGAATTATGGGAACTACTGCTCTAGTCAAATAATTACTTTGTTAGTCAAACCAGAGACTAATAACTACTAGTGCCAACTGAATTGTGGGAACTAATGCTCTAGTCAAATAGCTACTACGCTAATCAAACCAGGGACTACGCTAGTCAAACCAAAGAAAATGAAACAAAATCTTTGAGTTTTACGTCCCACGATTATGCCGGTTAGGCTAAAGGAGAGGGTGATGATGAGTAATGAATGAAATGGTGGAATGAAGAAAGTGGGAGGAAACGGGAGAACCCCAAGGAAACCCACGCACATGGTGTTTGTCCACCACAAAGTTTACTTGGCGGGGGCTGGGATCGAACCCGGGACCCTAAGCATCAGAGGTGAATGCTCTACCATTGAGCCACCGCGGCCAAACCGAAGAATAATAACTACTAGTGTCAACTGAATTATGGAAACTACTCATCTAGTCAAGTAACTACTATGCTAGTTAAACCAGAGACTAGTAACTACTAGTGTCAACTGAATTGTGGGAACTACTCATCTAGTCAAGTAACTACTATGCTAGTTAAACCAGAGACTAGTAACTACTAGTGTCAACTGAATTGTGGGAACTACTCATCTAGTCAAGTAACTACTATGCTAGTTAAACCAGAAACTAATAACTACTAGTGCCAACTGACTTATAGGTCACTTACGTCGCGATGAAAAGCTGCTTCGAGATAGCACTCTGCATTTTGATAAACTGTGAGGGGTAGCTACGAATGTTATGAGTAAAAGTTGTCTAGACAGAAAGTAGAAAGTTGTGACAAGTTCTTCGTTTAGCAATGATAAATTAACCTCCCACTAAGATATAGAGTAAATGGGTCCACCTATTTATTGTAACATTTCATCCCACCCACACGATTTACGACAGTTCAAGAGTTAATTTCCGGTTCAACTTGCTAATAGCTGTAAGTAGACCAATATTGCTAAGTGCAAGCTTGCTTCCCAGCAGGGTTTTTTTTTTTTTCCTCCTTTCTTCCGACAATGCGGGGTATCAATCCAGTATAACACTTACAGTATATTGACGTAATACAAGAACGATCTTCAATCAACTTTTCTCCCCCCACCCACATATTCTCCCTTTAGACACAATAACGAATGAATTCAGTAAGATACAAGGAAAGACCTCGCTTACAACAACTTTCTCTATCAACAAAATGTCATAAGGTGAGAAGTCGGGTGGAGATGGGAAAGGGGAGCACACTAAAGCAAACAACTATATGATAGCTTTTATTACAGGAAAATCGTGATGAGCTCTAATTAACATTATTTCTTTCGAAATGGATTAAAGACACACAAAAAGTAAAACGATATAGCAATGATGAAAGCCTCTGATAGACCTATCAATTTCCTTCTTTAACACACAAACGAAAGCAGATACTAATCAGATGAAGTATTATTCTTGAAACACATTAATCTATTCTATATATTAAAATGCTAGGTTTATCCGTTTAAGTGGCAGAATTCCCTGTAAGTCCCAACACAAATATCCAAGGGCGCCCATGTTGTGGTTTCCAAGGGGGTGCAAGTATAAGCGACGTTTCAAAAATAGTTTCAGATTTTGCTGTTACTAATGTAAAAATTCTATTGGATTTTCGATACCCTTAAGTACAATTTCTTCTAGGGGGGGGCGATCGCCCCACCTCGCCCCCCCCTGATGGGCGCCCTTGCAAATATCTCGTTATATTTTGTTTCTTGGTGTCATTCAATGACTTTATAAGTGCTACTTTGCCTGGGTAAATAAATATTATGTACGCTGTGGAAAACAATCTGTGATTATTTAAGTAACCATTAATTCATTCATTCACGCAGCGAGAACTTATGAGAGCGGGTGATGCTGAGTGGTTAGAAATATAACCACTACCCCTTTAAGGGTTATATGTTGTGGTCAAGAAAAGTTTGTATGTTTGTGGCCAATCCTTTCGACAGTAAGCTCTCGGGAACCATACTTTCTAGAAAGATGCCGTTTTCACTGATCGATTGCAGATCTCGTGTAGATTGTCCAGAACTAATTGAATAATTTTAAAATGGCCGTTATTTCTTTATTACATTTTTTAGGGGTACACTGGAAGTGTTGACATTTAAAAAAAAACTAAAGCATCATATCCTACGAGTTATGTATCCCAACACCACATATTTGTATATGGGGTTAGTATAGGGTTGACATATTACCCGATTTTAGCGGGTACCACCCGATTTTCAGGTTCTATATTCGTTCCCCGCTTAATCATCTCTTAATCACGAAAAAAAATACCCGCTTTTTTGGATTGGAGAAAAATCTAAGGCGACTTTGCTGATAAAGTGTTGTTATATTCAACATAAACCGCTACATTTCTGTGTCAACCTCAATCGCAATTGAGTTGAATTTGGACTCGCGCTCAGGCTCAGGCTGTGAGTTATTTGCCCAGTGCGTGTGTGGAGAGCCGTTTGCTAATAAGAGAATTGCTCTAATGCACAGTAGTTTTCTTTGTGTAGTTCATGTGTTTTTAATGTAATGTACTGGATGTTTTATACGAATGAATATTCGTGTTTATGGATGGTGTGACAAACATACTTGAATTATGACTTCATGACTTCATATAAATTATTTTGTGTTTCTTAGAGTAAAAACCGTATAAACAATATCTGCCATATATCGCCTGCTTATCTTCAAATGGGGGGGGGGAGGAACTTCCCTTACAAATATCCTTTCAATTACAGATATCTTACTGTAATACATACTTTACAATTCGATACTCACATCTGTTGAACTTAATAAAACATTAAAGGCAAAAACTGAATTTGTTACTTTAGTTTCTTCAGAAAAGTACATTTGAAGTGTCCCTTAACAAAGAAATCACTAAACAAACAAACAAACAAAAGGTCCGAAGGATCCCAGGTCAGTATTTGTAATACAGAAGTTCACTTCAGTACTTCTGGTTTAGAATCCCCGGCTTTTCTAATTTTAAAATATGGCAACCCTAGGTTTGTATATCTCTCAGGAGTTTGTTTCATGGCCAAATAATAACGAAAAACGAAGCATAGCCATTTCTCCAATCTAAGATGAATCTTTATTGTTCGGAGTGTTTTGCCCAACGAACACGATATATCACTGACATTATGATTAATTGTGTATGTAATGTATTTGCTTATTACATACTGCATGCAAGAAGAAAGAAAACACTGATCATACATGAATTAGAAACTTCAATCGGAAATAGGCTCAAATCTTTCAAATGGTACAAGATATTGAAAAAATAATCGAAAAAAATCTCCTGTTTATGGTACCCATTGTAGATTTTTATCAAGACGTCCTTCGCTTGCGTCTGTAAAGGGACAGGTACAGATGTTGTGAGGAATGACAAGGAGATTCATGCTCATATGTGAATGATACGATGTGAAGAATCGCAGGGTCAGCTAGTTTATATTATATTCGGACCCTGAGAAGAATATTCGGACCCAAGAGGAACGAGAATGGGGAATGGCGGAAGCTTCATAACGAGGAACTACATAGTTTATACGGTTTACCCAACATTGTTAGGGTCGTCAAGTCTAGGAGGCTTAGGTGGGCAGGTCATGTAGCTAGAATGGAAGAAAGTAGAAACGCTTTCAAAGTCTTGACTGGTAGACCCATAGGAAAACGACCATTAGGAAGACCTAGGCGCAGATGGGAGGATAATATTAAGATGGATCTCGCAGAGATAGGAATACAAAGTAGAAACTGGATCCAATTAGCTAAGGATAGAAGTCAGTGGAAAGCTTTTGTGAACGCGGCACTGAACCTCCGGGTTCCATAGGCCATAGAGTTATATATATATATATATATATATATATATATATATATATATATATATAGGCGCGGATTCAAGGGGTTTATAGGGCTATAGTCCCCCCCTTGATGCTCAGGTATACACTGGATAAAGTGGCAAACTATGGTTTAGCGCCTCCCTTTATCATATCCTGGATCCGCCTCTGTATATATATATAATCGAAAATGACCGATATCAGAAAGCGCTTCAGTAACAGTCAAAACTAAGTGACTAACAGAACATATTATTCTTTTTTCCTATTTTAACGCAGCAAAACTGATAATTGACGCTAGTTGCTTTTAAAGAATTTACCTTTCATGTTTTCAACAATAAAATTCTGTCAACAACGACAATATCACAAAAGTGCTCGGGTTATTATCTGAGTATTGATTGAACACTTACAGTAGAAACTCAATTAACCGTCACCCTCGGGACCGGGACCATGACGGTTAAGCGAATAGACGGATAACAGAAATATCGTTATAAACCTCTACAGTAAGTAGATTTAAAAAGTTCTGGAAGAAATAAATAACCTTATACAAGTGAATAATACTTATAATGATAGAACAGGACCAGAGTAAACCGTATTCCTTCCATGTTACACTAATATAGGTTCGTCTTAGAAATAATTCATAACAGTTTGGAATTTAATTTCTGGCATGTTGAGTGGAGTCCATGCTTTCCTCCATAAGGGTTTCAGTACTGTACCATGTTTTTGTGTGGAAACTAGCATGACCAAAGTGACGCATGACTATTTCAGTGCATTTCGCTTACACTTTATTCCGTGCTCTGCATGGCGCACGGCGTCAATTACGGCACATTTAAAGTACAGTACTGTCCGGAGCAGTGACGGATAACAGAGTGACGGTTAATCGAGTTTCTACTGTATTTGGAAAAAATTAGAATATTCCTCTCGTCAAGTTCATTCCGTTATTGCGAATATTGTTACTCCCTACAAAATACGTTAGAAATATGAGATACGTACTACCCTACAAAATACGTTAGAAATATGAGATACGTACTGTCATCTGCCGTTTAGTCGAGCCTGCCTTTACGCTTACCTTAACCTATGTAGAGCAGTGTTGCCATACTTGGTACAATTGTACCAAATTCAGCCCTTTTTGTCATTCATTGGCCCGTTGGTACCACGCTTGCATTTTCAGCTCCTTTTGTGGAAAAGTTGGTACAATTCTACCCAGTTCAGCCCCATTTAACAAATACTTGTCACATTTTCAAAAGTGTGAGTAAGACTTTTCCTACATCTCACGTTATTCATACTGTGTGTTGGACTCTTACAAAATGCCGTTGAACATACATTCTGTGACGTTGCACTGCATAACGGTACGAATTTTGTGGAAAATTCGTAATTCGAACTATACCGGGAAACAAATTACGCTAGATGGGCGCAACCGCGCCACGAATGAAGGAGACGAGAAAGAAGCAGCGTGGTGGATTTTTCTTTTTTTAAGATTTCAAGCTTAAAGTTGAATCAAGTGTTGAATATTCTGAAGAAGACCAGCGTGTGCTCAAGTAAAACTATAATTTGTGTGTCGTTGCAAAGATTCTACACCAAAACGATAATAGCCCGAAAAAAATACATTGAAATGGTTGCTGGCTTACTGGGCTAAGTTATTTACTAGTGATACCATATTTACGAATATAAAAATACCCTAACATTTCTGTGTTTTATAGATCTATATCGACGCATTGATTTGGAATCTTGAAAGAAGGGGGGGGGGTGTTCTACAACTTTACTTCTTTTAGCTTCGTGTTAAAGACCCATGTATTACACTAGTATAAAATAATGAATTCAGCCCTTTATGTTTCACTTTGGTACTATTTTTCAGCCCATTTCAGAGCTAGGACTGTGGCAACACTTATGTCGAATCAACCAAGTTCGTTGCTAGGGTTAGGAATTGCATCTGGGACAAAGAGCACTAAAAATCGAGCTGGCAGACTTACAGAACACATGGGTGTTGATCAGTTGTCCTATTGGATAAACACACTGTATGTAAGATTATGTCTAGGCGGGTGCCAGAACCTATCAGTCGGCTTGTGGCACTCAGGCCTTTGGAGTGATTCTGTCTTTTTAAGCCGGAGTTTGCTAGTTGTTTCTTTGAAATTAAATCTTTAAGTTTTACGGTTAAGCTAAAGGAAACGGTGATGATGAGAAATGAATGAAATGGTGGAATGACGAAAGTGGGAGGAAACGGAGAAAACCTACGAGCACGGTGTTTGTCCACCACAAAGTCCACACGGCGCGAGCTGGGATCGAACCAGGGACCCCAAGCAGCGGAGGTGAACGCTCTACTATTGAGCCATCGCGCTCCTTGTTTCTTTCAAGTAGCTCCCGAAATATCCTCAACGCTGGATGGACGCCGCAATACCAACACCATCTGATGAGTATGAATGTCATTCGTCTTTCCTCTGACCCGGCATTGCTTGGTTGCTGGTCTCACGGAAAGCGGTATTACAAGGCGACCAGTGTTACGTCTTATCTTTTTCTCTCCGATAATTCAACAATGTGAAAATCGAATAAAGACATGGTTGCTAAGAAACATGAGCATCACAGAAACATGTTAAATATAGAACTTAAATTTATGGCATGTATTAGCACATGACCTTTAACAAAAGAGTCTGTTTCTCTTCTTGCTCAATAAAATTTTCCAATGGGGACTTCACGCGTGAGAATTGACTTTAACAACGCCAATTTATTCTTCAATCGCTGACGAGGAAATTGGAAACGAAATGAAAATGAAATTTAAATATTTCAGTTTAGCGCCCCACGATTATCCCCTTTAAGCTAAGGAAAACGATCATTAAGGGGGCAAACTACTAAATATTTTCAAAAGCTAACAATTTTTCTTTTGCCTGTTTTTCGTAAATGAAAAGAGATGATGAAAGGTAACTTACCACAATAATAGATAATGTTATTCTACACCCGAAAATACGAATCGGAAGAATAACCAGTGTTGCCATCCATAAAAATTACAGTGTGACCAAAATTTGAATTACCCAAAAATCTAGATTAAGGCAGCGACTAGAAAAATGAACTCAACGGTAATTGATGACTTATCATATTATCTTGGTTGCTTGTTAACTACTTTTTAAATATTATTTGTATTCATTTTCTAATATCTTATTTATTTTGTAAAAACTTATGTAAGTTATTAGAAAATAAATACAATTATTATTTAAAAAGTAGTTAACAAGGAACCAAGATAATATGATAAGTCATCAATTACCGTTGAGTTCATTTTTAGTCGCTGCCTTAACCTAGATTTTTGGGTAATTCAAATTTCGGTCACACTGTAATTTCTATGGATGACAACATTGATTATTCCTCCGATTCGTATTTTCGGGTGTAGAATAACATTATCTATTATTGTGGTAAGTTACATTTCATTATCTCTCTTCATTTACGAAAAAAAGGCAAAAGAAATATTGTTAGCTTTTGAAAAATATTTAGTAGTCTGCCCCCTTAATGATCGTTTTCCTTAGCTTAAAGGGGATAATCGTGGGGCGCTAAACTGAAATATTTAAATTTCATTTTCATTTCGTTTCCAATTTCCTCGTCAGCGATTGAAGAATAAATTGGCGTTGTTAAAGTCAATTCTCACGCGTGAAGTCCCCATTGGAAAATTTTATTGAGCAAGAAGAGAAACAGACTCTTTTGTTAAAGGTCATGTGCTAATACATGCCATAAATTTAAGTTCTATATTTAACATGTTTCTGTGATGCTCATGTTTCTTAGCAACCATGTCTTTATTCGATTTTCACATTGTTGAATTATCGGAGAGAAAAAGATAAGACGTAACACTGGTCGCCTTGTAATACCGCTTTCCGTGAGACCAGCAACCAAGCAATGCCGGGTCAGAGGAAAGACGAATGACATTCATACTCATCAGATGGTGTTGGTATTGCGGCGTCCATCCAGCGTTGAGGATATTTCGGGAGCTACTTGAAAGAAACAAGGAGCGCGATGGCTCAATAGTAGAGCGTTCACCTCCGCTGCTTGGGGTCCCTGGTTCGATCCCAGCTCGCGCCGTGTGGACTTTGTGGTGGACAAACACCGTGCTCGTAGGTTTTCTCCGTTTCCTCCCACTTTCGTCATTCCACCATTTCATTCATTTATCATCATCACCGTTTCCTTTAGCTTAACCGTAAAACTTAAAGATTTAATTTCAAAGAAACAACTAGCAAACTCCGGCTTAAAAAGACAGAATCACTCCAAAGGCCTGAGTGCCACAAGCCGACTGATAGGTTCTGGCACCCGCCTAGACATAATCTTACATACAGTGTGTTTATCCAATAGGACAACTGATCAACACCCATGTGTTCTGTAAGTCTGCCAGCTCGATTTTTAGTGCTCTTTGTCCCAGATGCAATTCCTAACCCTAGCAACGAACTTGGTTGATTCGATATAAGTGTTGCCACAGTCCTAGCTCTGAAATGGGCTGAAAAATAGTACCAAAGTGAAACATAAAGAGCTGAATTCATTATTTTATACTAGTGTAATACATGGGTCTTTAACACGAAGCTAAAAGAAGTAAAGTTGTATAACACTCCCCCCCCCCCTTCTTTCAAGATTCCAAATCAATGCGTCGATATAGATCTATAAAACACAGAAATGTTAGGGTATTTTTATATTCGTAAATATGGTATCACTAGTAAATAACTTAGCCCAGTAAGCCAGCAACCATGTCAATGTATTTTTTCGTGCTATTATCGTTTTGGTGTAGAATCTTTGCAACGACGCACAAATTATAGTCTTACTTGAGCACACGCTGGTCTTCTTCAGAATGATAGAATAATTGGTAGAGTGAGAAGGTGGGAGGAAACAGAAGTATCCCGAGAAAACCCACAGACGTGATGATGTCCACCACAAAGCTACTTGGCCGCAAATTGAAACAGCGACCTCACGCATCAGAGATAAGCCCTCTTCCACTGAGCCACCGTGCCCCGTCGAGGAGTTTGGGTAAATCCCCCATCGGATTGTAAAATGTTGGTTGATTTAAAGATTTAAACCTCAAGTGCAAAACGCATCTGTATTCGAATGTTTTTTTTTCTTTTTCGACAGCATACAAAACTGTTTATATAGAGATATGGTATGTAACAACATGTATCACTGAAAGATAAGCGGGCAATGTTCTTCCGGAATACTGCAAACATGATCTTCATACAAAAGAAGCGACAATACAAAAAAAACTTTCATTTTTAAACATATCAAATTGAATATTCCTACCGAATTTTTGCATCCCATAAGCTCAAGGTTGATTCATAAACTCAAATATACAAATGGAATGATTTCATTTGAATTGTATTTTCCTTGTACATGTTAAGATTGAGTCTACCAGGGGAAATAATTGTTCACTTTTTTTTTTTTTTAAATAATCTATCCTTTTGTCAATACAAAAATTGCCGTCTAATCTTCAAATACTAATACTGTATTAGCAACTTTTCACTTTCATCAGGTAGGCTTCAGGGCCGGATTAAGGGGATGCTTAGGGGGACTGTATCCAAGGGCCTCTAGGTCGAAGGGGGCCTCCATTCTGACTATCCAAACTATAACTAATCGTCTGTTGAAACTTGAGCTAACATTATACTCTAGTAACCGGTTATAAAAGGTTTACATCACTTAAAATACCAAGTATATCTGTTTATGAAATGTGTTTTACACCATACGTCTTTTTAAGACAAACAATTTACACACACAAACAAAATCAAACCATTAATTTAAAATTTTTATCTTCAAATTTTAAATTCTTTTTATCTTATCTGCGTATGCTTTTTATCTTCAAACACTTTAAAAAAAAAAACTTAAATATTAGTAAATTAACAAATTATGTTATGATTATTTTAAAACTTCTTGAACTCTCCCCCAAATATTTTTCATAAATAAAACCATAAACATAACTACATGGAGAAGAATCCTTTGTGGCCAATCCCACATTATAACAATTCCAAATTAGCCTTTGTAACAATCACAAATTATAACAATATTTAGAAAGAATTGAGTTTGATTGCTAATAATATAGAGAAATAATGGTATGGTTTATAAGTTGACTTATTTTAAAACTGGCAAAAAACATTCACATAGCCACAATACAGTGAAATATCTGTGTGTGTGTACGTATATGGCTGTTATTTGCGATTCTTTTTAATTTTGAGCCCTTTATTCCATACAGTATCAAAAATTATCTCAAAGAAGTATTGGAATTTTTCGCGTCACTGTTACCGTTTCCGAGATACTGGCCAAAAACGTTCTGATTACGGGAGATTGAAGGAGCCATATCTCGGGAACCGTAAGTCGTAGAGATGATACGAACCCTCCATTTTGAACACTGTCTTCCTAAAACAGCATATCGTAGAACGTTCTAACAGAACTCAAACAAAATATGTGGGAAAATGTAGTACTCAAGGAAATTTTAAATGGATAGATATATTACAAGAATTGTTTAATGAGTATAATAATAAAGTACATAGAAGAATTGTATAAAGCCTATAGAAGCTAATAAGAAAAATTAACTCTTTTTAAATTCGTTATGGAAATGCTCTTACCGTTAGAGCATTCTCAACCATTGTTTTTTAATCTTATTGCCAATTTACTAAAGCATTGTTTTCATCAGTTTAATAGTACGTGGCAAGCACTAAATTACATCATTCTGAATTTAGTCCAACATGCATCGCAACATTTCAAACGAAACGCATCCAAGTTATGCATTGTACACCACTCCAGAGGAAAAGTCACCAAAATTTCCCCGCAATTTATCAGTGCACGTGGAAATGCGCACTAACACACATGATTTTCAATATAGTGATAAGAAGTCTCGGCCATTTTAAGAGGGAAAATACACTTGTGTGCATGTTACGTTACAACATTCCCAAATAAAAATTAACAATAATAATAATAATAATATAAGAGTTCCTTCCGGAATCTACTTTACACAAATGTATATAGGAAGTATTAGTTATTGCGCAGCTGCAAACTGTTATATCAAATTTTAAACATTGAAAACAAATACGGTAGTTCATAAAAAATTCTGATAATATGTATATACTGTATAGATAATATATTATCAAAAAGATATATTTATTTACAAAAGAAGTTATAGAAGATACCGCAAGAGTTCCGTATTTAAACAAAAAGGACTACCCAAGGACAAGTTCATTTCTATAGGCTTATAGGATGGTTCAAGTGAATATTCCACACACACACACACACACACACACATATATATATATATATATAAAACTCTATGGCCTATGGAACCCGGAGGTTCAATGCCGCGTTCACAAAAGCTCTCCACTGACTTCTATCCTTAGCTAACTGCATCCAGTTTCTACTTTGTATTCCAATCTCTGCGAGATTCATCTTAATATTGTCCTCCCATCTGCGCCTAGGTCTTCCTAATGGTCGTTTTCCTATGGGTCTACCAGTCAAGACTTTGAAAGCGTTTCTACTTTCTTCCATTCTAGCTACATGACCTGCCCACCTAAGCTTCCTAGACTTGACGACCCTAACAATGTTGGGCAAACCATATAAATTATGTAGCTCCTCGTTATGAAGTTTCCGCCATTCCCCATTCCCGTTCCTCTTGGGTTCGAATATTCGTCTCAGGATCTTGTTCTCAAATACTTTCAGTCTATGTTCTTCCCTCAGAGTAAGTGACCATGTTTCGCAGCCATACAAAACAACAGGCATGATTATCATTTTGTATATTTTAAGCTTCAAATTCCTCGACAGAATTCGCGACGACAAGAGATTTTGAACCGAATAGTAACAACAATTCCCTGCCTTCAGTCGACATTTAATTTCTTCGTGAATATGATTTTCCTCTGTTAATATTGATCCTAGATATTTGAAACTATCCACTTTATCAAAAATATTATTTAATATTTTAACGCATCCATAATCTGCTTTATTCCGGTCCCGACTATATATATAGGGTGGACCATTTATCTTACGTTAGATACGCTCTTATAGCTCTCAAATTCATGAACAAAACCCGCTCAAATTTTGTACCATGCAAACATCAGCAGACAAGGGCGACCATCAGGGGAGGCAAGGTGGGGCGCTTGCCAATCTAGAGGAAATTGTACTACGGAAGATCGAAAACCCATTTTTTTTTTTTTTTTTTTTTTTTTACAATAGTTACTGCAAAATTTGAGACATTTGAAATGTCGCTTATAGATACTTGGCCCCCCTTGCAAACCACAACATGGGCGCCCTTCTCAGCAGATGAACATAGTTTGACGTACTCTGTGATACCATAAGGTTAACAGTGTTACCAACCTAACAGTTATATTTTTTCAAACAGCACTACGTCAGATATTTAACATCTACAAGTAACATGAAAACATTCGACACCACACTTGTCATGCAGTGTTACAAACTAAGGACGTTATAGTGTTACGAACGTTCAGATTTTTTCTTTTTCTTTTCTTTCTTTCTTTTTTTTTCTCTACAGTAGTAATAACGCAAACAAGGCATTGTATATATTAAGTACTTTAGTATCTAATACTATTGTCATATCACGGATTTCGAATCAATAGGAAAAAAAAGGGATTGAAAATTTGACTTGTTTCAAAAGCATTTATTTCGGAAAATTGCTCAGATTAGTAATTAACCTAATTTCATAGGTAGCTTGGAATAGATGTGAAGCACTCCCTCGTGGCTAAGCGATTAGCGCACGCGCCTTTGTGAGATTCGGGTTCAATTCCCGACGGAAGCTCATGTGGTTCAGATCCCACATTAAGCTGTAGATCCACGTCTCATATAGCCTTGCTGTTGAAAGGGACGCTAAACTCAAAATTAAATCAAATCAACATTGATTTGACGGTCAGCAAACCCGGTTTACAGCAATCCGATACCTCAAACCGTTCTGGAGATGGAGTAAATAACGGTAAAGTTCGCAACACTGCTTAAAAATTATGTAATTCCGGGATTTTGTAATTATACCTACTAAAAGGGATTGTTATAATGTTATAGAAGCAAATGAAATCAAGATTTGTTTTTAAAAATTCCTATTAATAAGCTTATGCTATTTTCAGTAATATCTCAAATTTAACAATTTGTTCATATATTCCCAGGGGCGCACCTATGGGAGTGGGTCCACCGGGTCCACATCCCGCCAAAACTTTCTAACTCGAGTCATCATATAAATACATTTATACAATTTCTCTATAAAACTGTATTTGTTTAACAGGGAAATGATTGATGTAGCATGAAAATTATGGTCATTACTGCATCGAATTTTTTGCTTCCATCGCATTTCTACAAATTTTGTGAAGTACCTTGCGATTCGACACCGCTTAATGAAAACACCGATAAATGTAGAACTCCTCCGTGGCTAAGCGGTTAGCATATGCGCCTTTGGCGTGGGAGATCCGGGTTCGATTCCCGGCGGAGCTCATGTGGTTCGGATTCCATGTTAATCAGTAGGTCCCGTCTCTCATATAGCCTCGCTGCTGAAAGGGACGTTAAATTCAAAATCAACTCAACCGATAAATGTAGAGGAAATATACATCACAACACATATTGGTAGTATCTATTTGCATATATTGCTAGACGTGACTCAGTAGTGGGTATTTTGGTCGCGGATTTGAGGTTAGAAGAAAAAAATCTAGGGTTTTGTGGTTGTAAGAAATGTATAATGAAGCTTGCGGTTACATTTCTAAAGTACCGGTACTGATAACTAAAATTGACACTGTTCTCTATTTTGTTATTATTATTATTATTAGACTTTCAAACTATGTTATGCACAAATGTCGGAAGTTTTATAGAACGGTTTTATTCATCCGTCCGTCTGTCGACAGATAGAGTTAAAAAAAAAAAAAAAAAACCCTAAGTGATACTGAGAAGCGGTTTTTAGCAATCGATTCAACGTCTCCGTCTCCTTCGTTAATCCTTTATTCAAACCGAAAGTGGTTCTAAATAACCATTTCTGGTTTCAACGTTTATCGCCACAGAACGAAAGTAGTTAAAGATAGGAAGCATGGTATTTGGTAAACGATTCAGCTTCTAAGGATAACGTATCATGACTATCTACAACACTCTACCAAAACCGGAAATGGTTCAAATTTACTATTACTTCCGATTTCAATATCTGGTTTCAACGTTTATCGCCATAGAAGGAAAACGATAACAGATAGCGTAAAATTGTAGTTGGCCAAAGATTCAACGTTTCAAGACAACATATCATATCTAGCAACAACACTCTACCAAAACCGGAAGTGGTTCAAATTTACTATTACTTTCGGTTTCAATACTAATCTCCGTACAGCAAAAACGGTAAATGGTATCAAGATGAGGTTTTATTGCAACCGATT
Organism: Thermobia domestica; assembly: GCF_964235325.1. Classification (NCBI taxonomy): domain Eukaryota; kingdom Metazoa; phylum Arthropoda; class Insecta; order Zygentoma; family Lepismatidae; genus Thermobia; species Thermobia domestica. Next base: position 169,826,821 of record NC_137467.1, on the reverse strand, counting down.
CAGCGTACCAAGATAGGTTTCACTTCCTACCTTGAAGCTCTATTCAAACTGAAATGATTAAAATTAGCAATTTTCGGTTTCAACGTTTATCGGCATAGAACGAAAACGGTAACAGATAGCGAGAAGTGGACTTTTTAAAATAAACGATTCAGCTTCTCAAAAAAAAAAATGACTATCAACAACACTACCAAAACAGGAAGTGGTTTAAATTTACTATTACTTCTAGTTTCAATACTTTCTACAGAGCAAAAACACAACAGATATCGATTAGATTGGATTTGATTTTGGTTTATCGTCCCTTTGAGCAGCAAGGCTATATAAGAAGTGGACCTACAACTTAACATGGGATCCAAACCACATACGCTCCTACCGGGGTTTTCCACGCCAAAGGCACGTACGCTAACCACTTAGCCACAAGGGAGGTCAAGTAAGATATCGAAATGCTTTTTTTCTTTCTTTTTTCTTTTCATTTTTTTTCTTTTTTTGCAACCAATTCAGCTTGCCAAAAATTGGTTCCATCTTTTCCGTTAACCCTCTGTTTAAACCAGAAGTGATCCAAATTAACCATTTCTGGTTTGAAAATTTATCACCACAGAACAGAAATGGTAATAGCAACTAACTGTTTTCTGTAATTGGTTCAGAATCTCAAGAAAACAAATCATCGCACAACGCAATACCAAAACCGGAAGTGGTTGAAATTTACTAGTACAGCCGATTTCAATACTGATTACTATAGAGCAAAAACGGTAAGAGATACCAATACGTGTTTTTTTTTCACAATCGACTCAGCTTGTCAAGAATAGGTTCCATCTTTCCGTTGACCCTCTGTTCTAACCGGAAGTAGTTTAAATTATCCATTTCCGGTTTCAAAATGTATCGTTACACAACAGAAATGGTAATAGATAGCGACAAACGGTTTTTTTTGCCATTTATACAGCGCCTCAATCATATACGTATCATCACAACCCGCTATACGATAACAAAAACGGAAGTGTTTGAATTTATTAGTACTTCCGGTTTCAGATTTTCGTAGAGCAAAAGCAGTAAAAAGGTATCAAAAATCGAGAAGTGAATTTTTAATCAATTTAACGTTCTAGGAGAAAGCTTTATCAGCTCCTTTAGCCCTCTATTCAAACCGGAAATAGTTCAAATTATCCATTTCCGGTTTCAAAATGTTATACAACAGAAATGGTAATAGATAGCGACAAACGTTTTTTTGCCATTGATACAGCGCCTCAATCATATACGTATCATCACAACCCGCCCTACGAAAACAAAAACGGAAGTGTTTGAATTTATTAGTACTTCTGGTTTCAGATTTTCGTAGAACAAAAACAGTAAAAGGTATCGAGATCGAGAAGTGAATTTTTAATCAATTTAGCGTTCTAGGAATAAGCTTTAACAGCTTCCTTAACCCTGTATTCAAACCGGAAATAGTTCAAATTAACAATTTTTGGTTTGAACTTTCATGGAACAAAAATAATAAGGGATAGCGGGTACTGTATTTTTTTTAAAACTATATTCAGCGTTCGACGATCAAGGCACATCTTCTGACCTTATTACTCGATTGCAACCAGTAGTTGTAGCGTCGATGTACTACTACAAGTTTGAGCATTGAATTTGCATAGTTTGGAATCTTAGTTTCCCACTGTGAAACGATGTTCACTTATTACTATTATAGCGATGCTCCTCTGTCCTTGATTTAGGTGTTCGTTTATTCGGATACCTCTCCGAGATGCCTGAACCGTTCTTCACCAAATTTGACACGGTGATTCAAGAGAGTGCGCTGAGGGCATAGTGCGCAGTATGTTCCAATTTGATATACTATTGAGGAATAATCACCGAAAACCTGGATCCCCAAGATACCTGAACCGTTCTTAACCAAATTTGACACGGTGATTCCAGAGTGCGCACTCAGTGTTGTAAAGGATGGCATGTCCAGATCAAACATACATTTGAGGAATAGTCACTGAAAAACGGGATGCCCCTAGACTTAATATTGAAAAAGCATTTGGCGTGTGAATTCTCATTGTAAACAATAGAAAATACAATTTCCGGCATTATAAATAGAGTGAAAGCCTTTTCGTTTTGTTCTGCGAACATAATTTTCGAAAGCCATTGTGCTTTTCTCTGACATGCCAAATTCAACTATTTGCATGTCGTGTTCGTTCACGAAAGCAATTGGTGTACTGAAAAAATCTATGAATAATCAATACAGGCCGATCGCTTCGCTTCAAATTTGCAATGCGTACACAGTTATTATTTTATAATTTTCATTCTTTCTTTTGCCGAGGTTAAACTCTAGGGTCCAAAACTCGAGGTGGGTGGTGTATATTAAGATTTATAAAGAATCTAATTTTATGAGTGACTGTTATGACACCTATTGCAACCAGTGTTGGCAATTGGACGTTAACAGTGAAGGGGGGGGGGGGCAAACATGGTCTGAGGGGCAAGACGTGATCTGAATATTTGTATATCAATCTTAGTTTTCCTGGTTGTTTCTAACACTGTTTGACGAAAGGTTGTATAACTAATAGGATACTATCTTTTTTAGTTAAAATACCATATATCATATTTCATATTTTATTCAGTAAATTGACAAGAGCAACGCAAGTAGACGCTAGCCCTTTGTACTCTTAAACAACGAAAGTATAAGAAGAGATTTGATTCCTTGCTCATGAACGTATTAAAAATTCTGTTTGGAAAATTGTGTGATCAGATTATTTAATAACAAAATTGCAAATCAAATAAATAGAAAGGATAATAATCATAGTAACGAATATTGAGGCTTGTTTTGTAGAAGTTATATTGAAACTGGAGGTTAATGAAAAACTTACATTTTTAATTCTACACATACCATTAAATGTATGCTATTACTCTTACACATTAGAAAGTGAAAGACAATAAATACTACAAGCATATGATACGAAACTTAAAGAAATACGCAATTGCAATATAATTGCTTAGAACTGCAATTAAAGCACAATTCCTGTAGCTTTCTTAACTCCAAGGGAAGACACAACTAATAAGTACTCACGCAACGACAAATATTATATGGCACTATTTTTCTATGAACCAGTAATTCATACAAAAACTTTACATTTCCAAATGAAACTATATACATTACGGGGTCACTTCAAACACGTGCAGCCAACTGCCCCCTCCTGCCCCCTAATTACTACTCCTGATTGCAAAATATTATATCTCACTGCATTCATCATTGAGCATAGTGGAAGTGTCCAGATGCGAGAAATTTTGAAGCCTTGCTTTGGTGCTGTTTTCCGTGTAGCAAGCAAACGGTGTCTTTCCGTATGTGGGCTCCTATTCAGCGTTTCTTCCAGACATGTCTTTAGGGGGGGGGGAAATGCCCCCCACCCAGAGCCCTGAGAGTGCCCCCCCGGAACAGACCAAAATAAGATGTCTATAAAATATATAATAGATAAAATAGTACCAGCAGTGCCCCCCGGAATACTGAGTGTGGCACCCCCAGGAACATTGTTTCTGAAAGAAACACTGTTCCTATTCAAAATGTATTCTGTTGTTTAACTACTACAAACTCCTGGAAATTTGTAATAGGAATTTTCTACCAGCCTGCATAAAAAAGCTCAGACATCAAATACACTGTTCCTGTAGGCTAGAAGCAGCTGCATTGGGAATCCAAGTAAAACATGTCTCCAGATGTTACTCTCATAAATGAAGTTTTCATTCAACTTCTTAGCAAAACGAAGGAAGAAACAAATAGAAAACATTCTAAGAATATCTATTAAGCGATTTGATTCATTTCAAACTTCAAATGAAATTACAGAACTAATTCACATTTGAGTCTTTTCGTAACCTCCAAGGCTGAAAGCAAGTAGGCGTGTCTCGTAGTTGTCCAAAAAAACAAGGCGATCGACTAGAAATGTATGTTTGTACTAGGCGTCTAGCTTGAACAAACAAATTTCCCTTTTTTTTTTTTCACGCTCTGTGAACAAAATGACGCAATTATGCTAAGAGAACATGTCAGTGGCTTAAATAACCCTGCTACAAGACATTATATTATAAAATGATGTGTTGACATGTTAGTTCCTGCACATGCTTCCCCTGTAGGCCAATTAAAGAGAACATATCACAAGGAGAACGCTGAGAGCTTCTCGCTCATCGGTTAGGGACAAATTCACAAAGCACTTGAGGCACTAAATGATTTCTAATTAATAAACCATATTTCCTACAATATGAGAGATTTGCACATTCAACATCGGATTATCCATAAATCTTCAATATTTTCAGTGTTGCCCACGACTTGAGGGCTGTATTTTCAAATTTGAGACGAGAAATTTCTCCAATCTCCTGAACAACTCTAGTCAATCCAAATTGAAGATCTCAAACACTGCTTAAGGGTCTTCACTACAGCGAAATTAAACTACCACTAGTTTTAGAGTGTTTCTGTGATATCTTCCAAACAAATAAAAATATTCGAAAAGCAGAAACGTAGTGATCTAGACAATACGATTTTGCATGTGGTACCTTTTCCATAAGTCACCTATCTGCTTTTGATATGCCGCTATTTACAGAACCCGCAAAATATGCTAAATGTATCTACAGTTACAAATCGAAAGCAGATAGATGAGTTGTGATAACTAGGGATAGCCACAAAGTTCCGGTTCCGGCGGAATCGGTTCCGCGGGGAACCGGTTCTCGGAGATCCGGTTGTCAGAACCGGTTCCAGACCTGGATCCGAAAACCCGGTTCCAGAACCGGATCTTAGGAACCGGTTCCAGATATGGATCCGAAAACCAGGTTCCAGAACCGGATCTTAAGAACCGGTTCCAGATCTGGATCTCAAAACCCGGTTCCAGAACCGGATCTTAAGAACCGGTTCCAGATCTGGATCTGAAAACCCGGTTCCAGAACCGGATCTTAGGAACCGGTTCCAGATCTGGATCTGAAAACCCGGTTGCAGAACCGGATCTAGACCTGGATCCGAAAGCCCCCACAGACCCGTAAAGGAGGCACAAAGTTCACCTTCAAAAGAAATGCAAAGAGGACCATGCGCTTGTGCCTTCCCCGCCCAGACCCGCTTGTCCCCCAGAAAGAAAAATTTGGTCCACCAGTGGGTGTTTAGCCAAATGAGTTGGCCAGTTTGCCTGTTTAGCCAATGAGTTTGCCAGTTACCCAGTTTATTTAGCCGAATGAGACAAGCGGCCGCCACCTGGGCGCCTGCCTGTCGCTTACACCATTTCATCTAGCACACTGTTCACAGCCTGCCAGGAGCTCGAGTTTAGCGTAGGGATGGTCGCAAAGTTCCGGTTCCGCGATGAACCGATTCTTGGAGATCTGGTTTTCGAACCGGTTCCAGTCCTGGATCCGAAGAACCGGTTCCAAACCTGTATCCGAAAAACCGGCTCCACACCTGGATCCGAAAGCCCCCAAAGACCCGTAAAGGAGGCACAAAGTTCACCTTCAAAAGAAATGCAAAGAGGACCATGCGCTTGTGCCTTCCCCGCCCAGACCCGCTTGTGCCCCCAGAAAGAAAAATTTGGTCCACCAGTGGGTGTTTAGCCAAATGAGTTGGCCAGTTTGCCTGTTTAGCCAATGAGTTTGTCAGTTACCCAGTATATTTAGCCAAATGAGACAAGCTGCCGCCGCCTGTCGCTTCCACCATTTCATCTAGCATACTGTTCACAGCCTGCAAGCAGCTCGTTTTAGCGTAGGGATGGTCATAAAGTTTCGGTTCCAGCGGAACCGGTTCTTGGAGATCCGGTTTTCAGAACCGGTTCCAGACCTGGACCCGAAAAACCGGTTCTAGACCTGGATCCGAAAAACGGTTCCGGAACCGGATTTTCTAGAACCGGATCCGTTCAGACCCGAAAACCGGTTCCACTAGGAACCGGTTCTGGCCATCCCTTGTGATAACGGTATCATATGCAAAATCGTATTGTCTAGTTTACTAAGTTTCTGCTTTACGAATATTTTTTTAGTTATTTTATTTATTTATTGAACGAATCCCAGATACAGCATAACTGCCATTTTACACAGGGACATGCTAACAAAAGAAAGAAAAAAACAAGACAACAATAACATAGAGAAAAGAGTGTAAAAGTAAAACTATTCCGTCAAAACTTGTTTAATTGCTCTTTCAAACACTGGGTAGCTCGAAAAAAAAAAAAACGTCCACATCAGTTGTTACTTGATTATAACAGTTTGGTATTCTATAAAAAAGAGACCTCTGCTATAAAAAAAGAGACCTCAAGATATTACAGAAAAACGCTAAATTTAGTGGTAGTTTAATTTCGCTGTAGTGAAGACCCTTAATGGAACATGCCTTTTCTTTTAGTTTATCGTTCCACGATTATGTGCCGAGGCTAACGGAATCGGTGATAATGAAATGGATGATAATGGTGGAATGAGAAAGTAGCAGGAAACAGGAGAACCTCGAGAAAATCCACGCACATGGTGTTTTGTCCACCACAAAACCTACTTGATTGTAACTGGGACCGAACCACGGACCCCACGCGCTAAGAAGTCAGCGTTGTACCAATGAAACATCGCAGTCCCTAACAATTCGTTTGCTTGTTGCAGTGTCATTCAAGATTTCGCTTAGGGAAAAATTCTTCAATATAAGTAAATTTTCATGTTTTTTTTTTTTTTCATTAGTATAGTTTTATTTATATTGATTAAAATGTATACGTTTCAAAATTCAGGGAGAGTAATTTGTTCTTCCAGAAGGATAAACTAACGCTCCAGGAGGGTAAGTTATTTCGGTCCATGGAGGGTCACAAACAATCTAGCTGAAAACGTTAATTTCTAGCGCAGTAGTTCTCAAAGTGAGGTCTGCGGACCCTTGTGGATCCGCGGGACTTAGCCAGAGGGTCCGCGACGCGTAAAAATTGAAATGTTTTAAAATAAAATGGGACTCACAGCTGTTATGCAAGAAGCATTTTTAGTTACTAAAAAGAAAGCAATTAGAAATTATACCTACGTTTGTAAATTTAAGTGTGTTTTTTTTTTTTTTTTTTTTTTTTTTTACTTTACTAAATTTCTGTCCTGTGAATATGAAGAGTTGTAGAAAAAGACATTGCCTCATTTGATGTCTTTACCTGCCACTTACTTACGTGAGCAGACCTTTTCTGCTCTTTGCAGTATTAAAACCTTAAAGCGAATTGTCTTAATGTGAAATCGGACCGGATGGTGATAAACCTTATTCCGGATTTCAATGCAATTATGGAAAACACGAAGAATTTCATTCCTCACATTAGAGACCCCACATTTGAGGACATAGTTTAAGAGGTGGATTTTTTTATATATATAGTAATAAACACCACCTTGATTTTTCAGTCTTGAAACTTACTGTATTTTTAATTGAAATTTCGTTCACTAGGAAACAATCATGTATCTATAGAATAAATTACTTATTGCATTATTTTTCTTGATCTTTTTCTTGTCAGTGGTAATTCTAATCAGTATTTTTCTTTAATACCATGTGAAATTTCAGATAGCATTGCAAGGAGGTCCACAGATCACTTTCCGAATGAGCAGAGGGGCCGCGTTATCGAAAAGTTTAAGAACCACTGTTCTAGTGTTTTTCACGAGAAATCGAACTGGTTACCAGCGCCAAACGATTTTTTCTTTTTCAGTCACGAGAAGGATTAATAAATACAAGGGTTTGAAATCGAATCCGCGACTCTGAAGAATCTCACTGCTTAAAACACACTCTATTAACACTTCGTTAACTCCGAAGTTAGCCGAGAAAGAGTTTGTCAGGAAGAGTATTTCCGCTGCCTACTTCCGGTTTGTATCTTATCACTAAAACGTTTTTGTTTCTTTTAGTATCTATTTCCGGAGGGTTTCTCAAAAGATAGTTAAGGATTTCTGGCTTTTTCCTGCCTTTCTTTCTCTCGCTTTAGCGAGGGCGGCATGGTTTGTTTTAGAATCTTTTGGGATGTTGTTGTAGCAACTTCTGTTAAACAACGGAAGAGTTAAATGTATGACAAACAACACAATGCGAAGTATGCACTTAGACGATCTCTTTGCAGTGGTTGCCAAAGAAACTTAGCTTTAGGGGAGGTGGAAGAGGAGTTGCTACAAAGAGGCGTTTTTAGGTCAAGTGAGGGCCATATTTACGAGTTCTATAAATCTAGTTATGGCACAGTTTAAATAATGTCACTATAAATACATGGTTCCTACTGATGTGGAGAAATCTATTTCCCTAACTTCTCCCTGACCTTTGGTAGGAAATTCCCTGACTTTCATAACAGGTGTCGGGTAAAGTTGACATATAAATAAGGAATAAAGAACGGTGAATATTTATATATGAGAACATTTACTCTATACACAAATAGTAATCAATTGCTCATACGTTCCACTTACCACCCTTAAAAATCTGAGCAACGTTCCATACTGTGATCATTAATGGTTGGCTAAGCTGAAATGGATTTACAATTAATGTTAGAAAAATATATTTTGTAAAATTTCCCTGACTTTCCCTGATTTCCATCCAGTCTTTTCCCTGAATTTCCCTGACCCGCGCCATTTTTTCACAAAGTTTTCCCTGACTTCCCTGGCTAGTAGGAACCCTGAATGATTATGGATCTGTTTAAAATAATAATGTCACGAACTACATTAGTCTTTTGTCCGCAATTATACTTTTAGTTCATTACTTTTGAAAATAACTTGCAAAAAATAGTATAAAAAACTTCAAATATTTCAAAACTCATTTATAATTAACTTAAAAATTTCTTTGTCTATAAAATTACTTCATAATTTTGTCTTTAAATTGTTTTGGCATACCAACGTCAACTCGTTCACCTCTCGTGCGTGGGATTCCTGGTTCGATCCTAGCTCGCTCCAGGTAAGCTTTGTGGTGGACAAACAGCGTGTGCGTGGGTTTTCTTGTGGTTCTCCCGTTTCTTTTCACTTTATTCATTTCACCATTCCATTCATTTCTCATCATCATCGTCTCTCTTTAGCCTAACTGACATATATGTGGGACGTAAAACTGAAAGATTTCATTTCATTTTCAATGTCAACTATCTTACACAACATTATCGTCTAAGTTCGTACAGTGACAAATATAATTATATATATTAAAAAACAGTTATAATTTGTCAATGCTGAAGTGTGCCGTAAACACAGCTAGTACTATAGCACTATATAAAAATTCAGCACCAAATAAAGTAAATATACAGTGGTGCATAAATTTGTATACGATGCTTGATTGACTGTAGTATTTGTAATTCTCGACAAAAAGTTTCGATATGGTAACACTGTGAAGCTTGAGAGTGGGAATAATGTACACTGGACTCAGAAAAGTTAGTGCCATGCCAATGCGAAAGTGGCTGAACGAACCGCTGAATCGGTTGACGTGGGTCTGTGTAGTGGCCAGCTCGATCTCCCGATTATACATTACCTGACGTTTTCTTATGGGGTGTTTTAAAAGGACAAAGTGTATTAATATCATATACACAATTTGAAGCTATCACAGAAGAGTCCCACAAGATACTAGTACGGGTCTGTCAAACTGCTTGTGACAACGCTGCCCTTTGCCTCCAGGCATGTATGGATTTGGGTGGTGCATTGGTGGACCATGTCATAGAGAACAGAGATTAAAATTCATGTAAGGAAAAGTATAAGAAGAATGTATTGATGTTCAATTTTATGTCCAAATTATGTTGCTAGTTTCTTTACCGCAGTCTTTGAAACAGCATAATTATGGACCACTCTGTACTTACATAATGTTTGTTAATACATAATCATAATACAATACTTCAGCCATTTTCACAAACATAAATAAACGATAACTTCGTACATTAAATATAATTCTCCAAAAACTCAATTTGTTTCATTTCACTCTAAACAAAATGTCCATAAATAATAATATAAAATTATCAATATCTAAATTTCTTTTTTTTTTTAAAAAAAAAAAAAAAAAAAGTTATCGATATAACTAAAATACCTCTGACATACGTAGCTAAAGAATGTTATTCTTAAATAAACACATAGCATAACAACATGGTCAAGAGCATAACTTTATAATATAACCACTAAAAGAATAAAAGTGAGTAAATGAGTCGAGTCAAATACTATAAAGCGAGCAATTCTTCATTGTTTCTTTGGCCATAAAGACAGTGTCAGATGCTAGCCCAGGGGCCAATGGGCCTAGTCCCCTCCCCCAGTTTTTTGAATGACAAAATTAGTTTAAGGTAGTATTTATATATTTTTGAATCGATTATTATTATTATTATTATTATTATTATTATTATTATTATTAGTGTGTAAAACAGACTAAACACATACACTTCAAATCCTTGACTCCTATGGGTGGAGAATCGAAGAAGGAATGTCGGTTGTGGTGAAAATTGTCAGTGTTCTACATTTGTGGTAAGGGAAATCGGCGTTGAATTTTCGATGGAGTGCGCATGTGGTTCAGCTTCCATGCATTGTAGTACGCAGTGTTTATTTATTTATTATTTATTTATTTATTTATTTATTGGATAGAAAGGTGCCGGTACACTCCCATTAACATGTTATTACAGTCAGCAAATCTAAAGAAAAGAAAACTGGTATGACACACATATTGTTTCTCAGTTTTCCAACATCTTGATTATAAATTGGAATATGTAAAGTTAGGTGAGTATATTCAATTCAAAATTGAGCTGGCAACTGTGATGATTTTGGCGGGAGGCAATTAAAATGTTATGACAGTATTTCCGTACCTCTGCAAATGATTTAATGAGCATAAGCTGGAAACTTAAACAATGAAAATGAAGTTGAACCATTAATGTTAAAGATAACACAGCTATTTTGTTTAAATTACATCAACACTAGAAGTGATAAGAATATATTAAGCGTTTACAAGTGGTTTATCTAGGTTTGACACTAAATTTCGTAGAAGACAGTTTCTGCGGTCACGTTCAAGTTATTTATCAGAGATACACAATCAATTAATCGCCTACCTTACATGGTACATAAACTAGATTTAGCTACGCAAACTGAAACACTATCTCTCAAGTAGTTAAAACAATAGCCTGTTGCTTCTTGGAAAAGAACGAATCCCGATGTAATCATCGATACAAAAAGTACGCTCTGAAAGTTCAGTGATCGAATAAAAATACACTGACCAGCCATAACATTATATACATCTTTCACTCGCAAGACAGCAGCAATGCGATTTTACATGGCCCTGGCAGACCCTGGCAGATGGCTGGAGGCATAGCGCACCGCATCTGAACCATGTAGAGTATGCCGAATAATGTTTCCCTACCGATATTCAGTGTTGCAAAAAAGTTGACAAATGGAAGACAAAATGTCCCCAATTTTGGGTGAAATGTCGCTAAGATAGTTTTATTACTATATAAACAGGATGTCCCAGGAGGAAGGGGCAATATTTTGCGAAATGGTAGTATGGATGATTCTAAGTAAAAAGGTTCATATGAACATTGGTCCTAATCTCAACGGTTTGAGAACTACAGGTTGTGAAACTTTTTACTTTATGTTCCGCATTGTCCACCCTGTAATTATTCTACAGAGTTGAAACATAGCGGATTTGAAAGGTGATGGAATGGCCTTTCCAACGATATGCAACGTGTGGCAGCGTTGTCTTTGGAAGGGAAGCTATTGAGGGACATTTGTGAAAGTTAAGATTTTTTTAAATGGATGGCAACACTGATTCCCAAATATCCCTCAATAACTTCTCTTCCAAAGACACCAGTGCCACATATTAGATACTGTTAGAAAGGCCATTCCATCATCTTTCAAATCCGCTATGTCCCATCTCTGCAGAAGAACTACAGGGTGAGCAATATGCAATTCTAAGTGTAAAACCGTTAAGATTACAATCCATATTCATATGAACTTTTTTGCTTAGAATCAGCCATATTACCACTTTCCAAAGTATCGCCCCTTCCTGCTAGGACACCCTGAGATAATATATATCTTCATGATCAATTCCATTTCAACGAAATCAAAAATGAGTTTAGAAAACGAACAAAAGTAAAAGTCTATAAAGAAAAAAATCTTACACCCACTTTACTTTTACTCACGCTTCTACAATAATAAGCTTGCCATTGGTAATGTATTATTTGTGCCTCTAAATGGAAGCTCTGCAAACTAAGTGCACGGCTATTCGATGCGTTCGCAACGCGTTTTTATAGCTCAAGCGTACGCTTGAAATACGCTGACCATGTATTTAAATGTGGACGGCTAATCACAACGCACTGCAAACGCGAAAGCAATAAAAAAAAAAAACATGCAGAATATGTCGGCTCGAGCGCATTTGGTGCGTTTCGGAACAATAGATCGCCTGCTGTTTCGGAATCAGTAAAAGATATCTAAAGGAAGGGAAAAAAGGAAAGACGTGTTGCCAGGCAAGGGGATTTTTAACAAGAAACAGCTGCTTGGAAGGTGCTTTGTGTAGAGTATTGGAATTCTGCTTAGATTATGTGCGCGTATAACAAAAGAAAATTCACAAAAATATAAGCAAATTCCGAAAAATTAGCTAATTACAGAAAATTATATGTACCACAATAGGGTTATTTCACGTAATTCTCATAAATTAAAATAAGGGTGTGGCAGTGAGGCCTGGAAACCCTGACTGGCTCACAGTATGATTTATAACTGGCGAATATAAAATTACAGAATAGCCATCTGGTCGCGTTCGCTGTGGGGGGTAACGCAACGGAAACGCATCCTTGATTAGCCATACACTAACGGTTGGTCTTCGTTAAAGGGCAAGAGGTAACGGGAGCAATAAAAATAGGATTCTGATTATGTGTACTTTCCCAGCTCGTTGACGTTTGCGTTGATTCAAATAAACAAAAGGAAAACAAACATATGTCTAAACTAATTGAAGTTAATTCTGCTTGATTACAGAAGGACAAGTTATTCGCAGCATAAAAGTCGCTAGATTTATAGGTAAGTCGCCAAATTGTAATTTAAAAATCACCCAAAAAGTCGCTAATCGGAAAAAAATATTTTTTGTCGCTATCCTGGAAGTCGAATCCTCTAGATCTAGTTACTTTTCCTCAATTGGCAACACTGCTTATGTTTGCATACAAAATTTCAGTTTTTTTTTTTGTTTTGTTCATTAGTTTAAAAGTTACAAGGGCGTATCGAGATAAATAGTGCACCCTGTATAATGCCGCCTTGCACAGAACAGCATTTCAATAGCTTAGTTTTCGTTAATTAATTAGTTTGATTGTGACCACCCACAATATGAAACATTTATACATTTCTTGGACAAAATAATGTCGTTTCAGCCCTGCAACTACACTCTAGGGTCTATACAACCCTGACTACATTTTAAATTTATACTCTAACTTATTTTTTACCAGACAGTTAGACGGGTCTTATACTTAAGGGTCTTCACTACAGCGAAATTAAACTACCGCTAATTTTAGAGTTTTTCTGTAATATCTTCAAAACAAATAAAAATATTCGAAAAGCAGAAACGTAGTGAACTAGACAATACGATTTTGCATGTGACACCTTTACTTTCACATACAAAATCGTATTGTCTAGTTCACTACGTTTCTGCTTTTCGAATATTTTTATTTGTTTTGAAGATATTACAGAAAAACTCTAAAATTAGCGGTAGTTTAATTTCGCTGTAGTGAAGACCCTTAATATAAATTCAGTTAACCATCTCAGTCCCGGAAACATTATTCATAATTTCTGTATGTGCTAAATCTAATCTTTTCCAATGTATGCTGTAATGTTGCAAGTGGTGTGTTTAGACTAGTGATTTCCAAACCGTCGATCGCGAGCTACTAGTAGCTCGCGGGAACATTTTCAGTAGATCATGTTACCGCTTAGGTTGGCTACCCTTGATCAGTGTTGCCAACTTGGGGTAAAAGGCCTTAAATCTAGGGAATTCAACTTCCAGAATAGCAACAAAAAATAATATTTCCGATTAACGACTTTACTGGTGATTTTTAAATGACGATTTGGTGACTTGTAACTTCTGTATTGTGAACAAATCAAGCACTAACTCTCCCAACATTAAAAAACTTGATGACAAAAAGGAGCTCTATCCTTCTCATTAAAGTTAATAAGTCTGATTTAAAAGTCTGTTATTACATTTGTTATTTATTACTAACTACACTTCGATTTCCTTCTTATGTAGAATTCATTTTTAGTTTCTTTTTTGTTATATACAGTTTAATTAAAATTGATTTCATATTTACTATAAATTTAAGTTTATAGGCAATAAACAATTAGAAGATTTTGAGAAAAAAGAAAGTGGTAGTTCTTCTCGTTACTAGGTCAGAGTAGGATTTAAAAACAGCACGGTAGCTCAGAAGCTGCAGAAGTTTGGCGACCACTGACTTAGACATATATAAACAATAAAATGTACAGCAAACTCTTAATTCTTAGCGATTTTCTGCTTTTTTTTTTGTGATAAATTACGATATTACAAGAAAACCTAGAAAGGTAGAGTAAATAACAAACACAAACAAACAACAAACAAACAAACAAACAAACGAAAAGGAGAAGTATTTTAACACGAAAAAACAAAACAGTTGGGCGATTTGTGTTTATGTGAAAAAGTAAACAAACAAGCTTGTAAGTACAGAAAACTACTACTTATTAAGCTGTAACTGTACGTATAAAACCTCTACTGTAAATCAATAAAAGAATGTTCAAAAATATTTTCATATTGTGTCCTTTTCCCGTTATTTCGCGGTTTGACACGCCAGTTAATGCCGCGGATAATTGAAATAGGAATTAGATTTCTGAGTTTTCGGCAGCCATGGCCATGTTAGCCCCTTATGTATGAAGGATGGCGTCCCTCGACGGTCACACTGCCCGGGGGAATTGGGAAGGAAGCAGCCTGGGATTAACTATGTTAGGAACAATCCCGGTATTTGCCTGGTGGGAGTGAGGAAAACCCAGGAAATCATCAGTTACGATGGTTGCACTGAAAAAGCTTTTATACTTTTTCGACCGAGTGTACCAACCAGGAATAGAAGTCCGATACCGCTCGCACGAAAGCGGATATTTGAAGTTTACTGTAAACCGAATTGCTGAATAGTCAGAATTGTTGAATATTAGCAAAGGCACTGGTTGTGGAGAATAATATCTGATTAATATTCTAATTGTTACTCAGAACAGTTATATGGATGTCTTCTGCTAGCTTTTTTTCAGAGTCGATTACTCAAGATAGATTTACTTTGACATCGTCTATGATAGAAATTAATAATGACTTTTCTAGGAAAAGTGCCTAGTTATCTTTCTACGTGCAGTCGGCACAGTTTTATTAATTACTTGGAAGTCTTTCGTAAAATCATCGAAGCTCTCAGCCAGATCGCAGTGTAAAGATTTGTACTCCCTCCCCCTACAAAAGGCGTTAAAATGTGTGTTTATATACTTTTAGTTCATTACTACTAGTCCTCCCTAAGCCTTCGGCTTGCTGAACACCATTGTTTAAAATTGTGATTAGTTACAGAGCTAATTGCTTACACTTATCTATCTTTTTATCTATCTTTATCTATCTTTTTATATATAGCATGCCCACCGACTTGTGGTGGCATACATGTTAAAAAATGAAATAAAATCTTTGAGTTTTACGTCCCATGGTTATGCCAGGTAGGCTAAAGGAGACGGTGATGATGAGTCATGAATGAAATGATGGAATGAAGAAAGTGGGAGGAAACGGGAGAACCCCGAGAAAACCCACGCACACGGTGTTTGTCCACCACAAAGTTCACTTGGCGGGGGCTGAGATCGAACCCGGGACCCCAAGCACCAGAAGTGAACCACTGAGCCACCGCGGCCCCACACACATATTAATGATCAAATCTTGTTTTAATAATAAAGTATTTTCACGTTTACCATAATCTCTATTCATTTTCTAATAATTAAATAGAAACAATAAAGTTGCAATTAAACTTTCACAATAGTTTTAAATCCGCAAATTGCTTGCAAACGAGCACCATCTATTGGCAGCAGTCAAGCAGTGCCGGTACTGACATCTATCAGCGAGACTTAAATATTTTGAATTAGCGTTTTTCTCTTATACGAGGGTGGATCAAATGAAAACTTTAAAAATGCAATCAAATACCGTAAAGTTGGACAATTGCTTCGATACGTAGCAGCAAAATGCCTAAATGTTGCTGTTAGAACGACGAATGCAGCAGCATCAGTATAAAAATGGGCGCACCACTGTCCACATGCACTTCGTTAGAACAGCGTTCGGTGATCCGGTTTTTGAGGAATGAAGGTGTGAAACCAACTGAAATTCATCGCAGGATGACAGCAAAGTATAGTGATTCTTGTTTGTCCCTGCAACAAGTATATTAGTGGTGTAGGAAGTTTAAAAGTGGCATAACATCTGTAAAGGATGCTCCTCGACCGGGACAGGATCACCGCATAGTGACCGATGAAAACAGTGAGTAAGCGGAACATCTTGTAAAGGAAAACGGGCGTATTACGCTGAAAGAAATCGCCATAATCATGAATATCAGCTTTGGTTCAGTTCAACACATTGTGCATGATGTTCTGCATTTCAATGAGGTGGCTGCAAGATGGGTCCCACGTGAGTTGTCAGCTGAATTGACGTCTGTGAAGAACTTTTTTGTCATCTCAACGCCGAAAGTGATGCATTTCTGGACAGGATTGTTACAGGCGATGAGACCTGGCTTCACTATCGTCAAAAAGAAACCAAACAAGGGAGCGAGGAATGGGGCATAGTTCTTCGTCGAAAAAAAATCCGCACTCAACCATCAGCAGCAAAGGTCATGCTCACTCCATTCTGAGATACAAAAGCGACTAATTTTGGAACAGTACATGAAAAAAGGAGTAACCAGTGCCTGTATTCAAAATTGTTGAAAAATCAACTTCCCACTGCAATCAGGCATAAACGACGACTTCTGTCCTCAGGTGTCCTCTTACTGCACCAAAACGCCCGACCGCATACTGCCCGTTTGAACCGTTGAGACTATCGATAACATCAAATTTGAGTGTCTCATTCATTCACCCTATTCACTAGACCTTGCCCCCAGTGACTTTCATGTGTTTGGACCACTCAGAGGAGCGATGGAAGGCAAGCGTTTCAATAGTGATGAAAAGGTGAAAATTGCGGTGTGGCTACAATCTCGACCAAAAGAATTCTTCCAATGTGGTATCCATGCACTTCCGAAGCGGTGAAATACTTGCATTCAACGTCGAGGGGACTATGTTGAAAAATAAGAAGTAAGATTTCCTTTTCATTGTTGCATTCTAAAATGTATTGCATTTTTAATGTTTTCATTTGATCCTCCCTCGTAATGATTACAGGTTTATTTCTAACAACTTTAATATTTGGAAAACTGCTGGATCGCAAATAATATAATTTAAAATTTGAAAATACAAGAAAATGCTTTGGTATCACTATAATTTTTGTAACTATAAGAGCATTCTTTCTTCTAACAAACGTTTTATATTATGACGTGATAGTTCATTGGTCAGTATTCGTGACTTGTATATGCGGGCATCTCCAAATCCTTGGTGCTCTTCATCCAGCGCCGTCTGCAGTAGAATATTTAAAAAAAGTGAAAAAGCCGGTTATCCTTTGTTATCAAGGTAACTACTTGGTGTTCCTCCTCCCCTCCCTCTTAGACCCTGAATTATAAAACCAGCTTTCGCTACAAGAACATCTGCTCACGTCATCTGCAACAAAATTCAGTATTTACAAGAAAAATCGCCAGTTTGTCGGCACGAAACACACGAACAGAAGAAATCATTTTTTTCTTCTTTTTTTTTCGCTACACTGCAATTACTAGGTCAAAGGCAATCGTGTATACAAGACGATGGAACTTATGTTGACTGTTGACTGTTTCTATCTCTTGATGATAAATATTAATTTTCGCTAATTTGCTCATTCTTGATAAATACTAATTTTCTCCTAATTCGCTAACTATGATGAAACTAATTTTCACTTAATTTGCTAACTCTATGATAATTGCTAATTTTCGACTAATTTCCTAGCTCTTGATAAATACTAATTTTCGCATAATTTCCTAACTCTAGATCATAATTAGTAATTTTCGTTTAATTTGCTAACTCATAATGATAAATACTAATTTTCGCCTACTTTTTGCTAATTCATGATGATAAATACTAATTTTCGCCTACTTTACTAACTCTTGATGGTAATTACTAATTTTCTCCTAATTTGCTCATTCTCGATAAATACTAATTTTCGCCTAATTCGCTAACTCTTTATGATGAATATTAAATTTCGCCTAACTCACTAACTCGATGGTAAATAATTTTCGCCTAATTTGTTTGTTTGTAACTCTTGATAATAAATATTTTTCATCTAATTTCGTAACTATGATAAATACAAAGTTTCGCCTAATTTAGCTAAATCTTTATCCTAAATACTAATTTTAGCCTAATTTACTAACTCTTTATGATAAATACTAATTTTCGCCTAATTTGCTAACTCTTGATGATAAATACTAATTTTCGCCTAATTTACTAACTCTTTATGATAAATACTAATTTTAGCCTAATTTGCTAACTCTTTATGATAAATACTAATTTTCGCCTAATTTGCTAACTCTTGATGATAAATACTAACTTTTCAACAACAGTTATTTTCTCCTAGAAAAGGAGAAAAATGCAAAGTCTCTCTCTCTGTTGCAATTTTGCAAATTTCATCCTTGAGGTGTCAAAGTCAGTAGGGCATAAAAGATTTATGCGATTTTTTATTTATTAAATACGAATTAAGACTAATTATATTTCGACTGGAACAAGATATTCAACAGCTAATATTAAGAATTATATCTGTAGCAGATGAATGAGAATTATATAGTATATATCATCTACATGGAACCCAAAATTACTGCTATGTTCTCAATGTGTTTTTCTTTTGAAAACACGAGCTAAAAAGCACTAGTGATAATTAGAATGTCTTGGTATTTTCTAACCCAACATACACGTAATTTACAACCTAGCATTAAAATTATGATGTGCGTGGATGCTAGAGCAGCAGCGTTACTGTTAGGAGGGGGGGTTGGAAAAACACAAAGAAATTAACATGATGAACGCACCACACCTATCGCATACAACTGAAGCTAACCAGGTCATTTGCTTCAAATTATGATGCCCTGTCTCAAAACTTCTCCTTTCAACCGGCTGTTCTGTTTATAACGTTAAGACTTAGTTAAAGCTAAAACTCTCCAGTTCGTTACTGAGTTTGTAAAATACCATACTTAACCGTAACGAAGTTTATATAGACCTAAACTGGCTTTCAAATCTTATTAATTTTTTTGGAACATTTTAAAAAAGTGTTCGAAACTAAATAAAATGAAACCTTTGAGTTTTCCGTTCCATGGTTATGCCGGATAGGCTAAAGGACACAGTGATGATGAGAAATGAATGAAATGTTGGAATGAAGAAAGAGGGAGGAAACGGGAGAATCCCGAGGAAACCTACGCACACGGTGTTTCTCCACCACAAAGTTCACTTGGCGCGAGCTGGGATCAAACCAGGAACCCCATGCACTATAATGAGTTCGATTTCCTAAAATTTCTTTAAATATTTGAATTGTCCGGCAGACACAATATCTCAAGAATCAGTTGATGGACCATGATGAATTTCGTACAAGTGTAGAGGGTCACAAGTTAAGAGACTGACATACTAAAAATAATACAATATTTATAATTTTTCTTTCGCTTGTTTTCCGTAAGTGAAAGGAGATAATGAAATGCAACTTACCACAATCATAGATAATGTTATTCTACAACAGAAAATATAAATCTGAAGAATTTTCAGGGTTGCTATGCATAGAAATAACAGTGTTGCCAGAATAACATTTCTCTCTAAAATCTAAATTAAAGCAGAGACTAGAGGAACGAACTCAACTGCATTTGATTACTTAGGCCTATCATGTTGTCCTGTGAACTACTTTTAAAATAATAGTTGTATTTAGTTTGTAATAAACACAATAATTTTAACGTACAATTATTAAAAATTAAATAATAATGTTATTTAAAAACTAGTTCACAGGATACCAAAACAACATGATACGTAATCAAACGCAGTTGAGTTTGTTTATCTAGTGTTAACTTAGATTTTGAAGGAAATTTTATTTTGGCAACACTGTAATTTCTATGGATCGCAACACTGAAATTTCTTCAGATTCACATTTTGTGTTGTAGAATAATATTATCTATGATTGTGGTGAGTTGCACTTCATTATCTCCTTTCACTTAAGAAAAACACGCAAAATAAAAAATGGTAAATTTTGTATTATTTTTAGTATGTCAAGCTCTTAAGAATCGAGTTCATTATGATAGAGGCGATCCACCCACCAGAAGTTGTAATTAATCATTTCCGGTTTTAACCATCATTATAGAGCGAAAAAAAAAATAATTATAAAAACAAACGACAATAGATAGCATGAAGCGGCTTCCTGCTGTGGATTAAGCGTCCCAAGAATATATTTAATCTCTAACTTTCTACTAAACTAACTAACTAACTAACTCTATGGCCTATGGAATCCGGAGTTTCAATGTCGCGTTCATAAAAGCTCTCCATCGACTTCAATCCTTAGCCAAATGGATCTAGTTTTTACTTTGAATTCCTATTTCTGCAAGATCTATTTTAAGATTGTCCTCCCATCTCCACCTAGGTCTTCCTAATGGACGTTTTCCGATTAGTCTTCCAGTTAAGAGGCCTCATCTCGGCGAAATTAAAATACCGCTAATTTTGCTGTAATTACGTGATATCTTCAAGTAGATAATAGATAATCGAAATGTGGAACAAAACCGCCCTAGACAATATCGTTTTACATGAGATACCGTTATCATAACTCACTTATCTACTTTCGATTTCGAGCCATTTTGAAAATCGGCATTTATTTTCGCGTTTCTAAACGGCTGAAAACAGAAAGCCACTAGGTGACATTGTCTAGGGTGCTCTTGTTCCACATTTCAATTATCTTTTATCTATTTGAAGATATCACATAATTACTGTAAAATTAGCGGTATTTTAATTTCGCCGGGATGAAGCCTCTTAAGACTTTGAAAGTGTTCCTACTTTCTTCCATTCTGGCCACATGGTCTGCCCACCTGGGTCTCCTAGCCCTTTTGGGATTTCCCCTTTTTGAGGTAAAGTTTAGACTTTCAGTCAAAGAGCTACTGCATCTGTACTATTTATCGTAAGATCATGGTTCATACCTTAAAAAAAAAAAAAGGATCCTTTCCAATGGTACCACTCCGGTACCACTGGCTTGTCCGTATTATACACCAAAAACGGAAAAATCAGAGAAAACCCGGAGATTTTCGAAACAAAAATTTCAAAATTTTTGCGTCCCTCTGGCCTGGACCTGGTTTTACATAAGGATGTGAAAATCTCTTAAAAATACGTATATTTATGTACACAATGCGTATGCAAAATTTCAATCTTGTATCTTGAAAATAAAGAGCGGAAAAAAATTTGGAAGTCTAAAGGTGATCTATTTTTATATACTATATAGGCTACACAAAAATGTTCTGAAAATCTACTGCGTCATTACTATTTGATCTAACGTTATGGTTTAAACGCCATTTTGTTCAGTGTCATGTGCCCTTTCTAACGGTACCACTCACATGTCCACATCGTACACCTGAACCGGGAAATTCCTGAAAACCGGATTTTTTTTTTTTATAACTCTCTCGGAACATTCGTCCCTCTGGCCCAGCATGGGTTCAGGTAGAGATCAAAACTCTTGAAAAATACGTTATATACACAGTGTGTGTGTACAAAATTTCAAACTGGTATCTTGAAAACAAAGGACAGGATTTTTTTTTTTTTTAATCTGCAGGTGACCCATATTACATAATTCTAAAACTTTCCTACAACATTACTATTTAGCCTAGGATCATGGTTCAAAGGTCATTTTCTTCAGTATTACACGCACTTTCCAATGATACCACTCACGTGTGCATATCATACACCTGAACTCGGAAACTTGAAAAAAACCGGAAATTTTTCTTAAAGAATCACCCCCACGGAACATTTACTCCTCTCGGGCCCGGGCCCGGGTTCACGTATCGATCTTCAAAAAATTGAGAAATAACGGTATTGCAACATTTGAATCTACTATCTTGAAAACTAAGGGCGGGAAAATTGTTGAAATTTGCCTTAAGAAAAAAAGTCACACCCCTCCGCACCCACTTACCTCCTCCAAGTTGAACATCCAGTTCCAAAACGCATCTAAGGCGTTCTTTTGTCCATGTTTGACTTTAAAAAAAAAAAAAAAACTGATTCAATACGTGTTATATATAGGCTTAATAAGCGTTTAAACACAACACTACTTTATGTTACAGATTGGTATCAAAAATTTCCAAAGGGCTAGACTCGATGACTCTATCAATGTTTGGTAGAGGGTATAAATTA
This sequence comes from Thermobia domestica, assembly GCF_964235325.1. NCBI lineage: Eukaryota > Metazoa > Arthropoda > Insecta > Zygentoma > Lepismatidae > Thermobia > Thermobia domestica. The sequence continues at coordinate 169,804,477 of NC_137467.1, read as the reverse complement.
CGTCGTTCCTCGTTATGGAGTTTCCGCCATTCCCGTACATCTTAGGTCCGAACTTTCTATTAATTTCAATCCACTACAACTTCCGTTTTCAATATTGATTTACTTAGAGCAAAAAACGATGAGATAGCGAGAAGTGTTTCTTGGAATAGATTTCAGTGTACTAGGAATAGGTACCATCTTCTCTCTCAACCGTTTATTCAAACTGGAAATGACAGAATTCAATCAAGCAATTCTGGTTTTACATTGATCAATATTAATGAAATGAAATCTTTTAAGTTTTACGTCGCACGCTTATGCCGGTTAAGCTAAAGGAGAAGGTGGTGATGAGAAATGAAGGACATGGTGGAATGAAGAAAGTAAGAGGAAACGGGAGAACCTCGCAAAAACCCATGCACACGGTTTTTGTCCATCACAAAAATAACTTGGCGCGATCTGGGATCGAACCAAGAACCCCTTGCATCAGAGGTGAGCTCTCTACCATTGAGTCAGCGCGGTCCCTTGACCGCTATAGAAAAAAAAAACAGTAACAGATAGCAAGAAGTATATTTTCTACAAGGAATTAAGCGTCTCAAGTACGGTATATATTTTACCTCCACTCAATCTCTACTAAAACCGAAGTGGTAAAGATCTACTAGCACTTCTGGTTTCAATGTTAATTGAGAGAATATGACACAATACAAACCAAACTCATTCACGGGTGTACACGTGAGACTGGTACTTATACTTTTTAAAATCTTATCAGCAAATTTATTGCATTTCGTCTGCTTTCACTAAGGAGTCCGAAAGCGACTAGGCCCAGTTTACAAAATGACCATCTCTAAACCTAACCATATAGATCTAACATATAATTAAAAGTTCTCTGGCCATCCATAACCCTTATTGCTTTCTATATTTATATTTAATTCTACATCCATTATTTAATTTTACATAATATCTTCTTCAAAGGGGGGTTAACACATGGAACAACCGCTGATTACGCCACTGAGTTCTTGTATGACCTTTCAATTAATGTCCAATATGAAGTACGCATGTTCACCTTGAAGTCACGGAGCAATGTCTTTTCTAACAAGGTCAACGAAGTTTACTGTCCTGTCCCCACTGTTACCAGACCACGTTCCACGTACCCACATAACATTTAAATAACAGTTTCACATTAGTACAATAAGTAATGCACCTTCCATGTGTGCCTTTTTCCAAAAGGACATTACAAAGTAGTATGCGCATAAATAGGTGTGTGTGTCTCCGTTTAGGAAAACATAAGCAACAATTTGGTTGTTATAATAATTCTAGCAGAATATTCGTTGCACAAGGAGAATACGTTTCATTTTCGACATAAACGGGTGGATTGAAGCGGCATCGGAAGTGTCACTGTTCGTCTCAGTGGCCCCGAAAACTGGATTCGACACTAATATCAGTCATTTTCGACCATTTATATATATATATCTCCACTTCTCCCAAGTTGCGGGACTGAATTTGCATTTAAATAGCATGAAAGTGTCACTGTTCATCTCCGCGACACCGAAAACTATGGTTTCGACACTAATAACTGTCATTTCCGATCATTTTTAAATATCCCCGTCCCCTAACTTGCACTGTCAAAGTGAAATGATAAAAAAACATCCCAGGCTCAAACCTCATCTATGTTGAAAATTTGATCGAGATTGGAAGAGATACGAAGTCTCAAACATAGTGACATATAAAGGTATAGATTAAAACGAATAATTAAATCCGTATACTGAAAATGAATATTCCATATTTGAATAACAGTAGAAAAATCAATCTACGTGATTACAAATATTCAAATAATTTTAACAGCACTCTTTTACCATTGATTACAAAGAGAGAAAATATTTGAACGGTCCTTTGTTTTCGCTCTTCCTTTAAGGATCAATAAAAACTATTTTTTTTCTTCCAAACAACTTCTTTCGGCATTCTTATCTTCGCATTGTAATGAATAGCTTCCTCTAAAATTACTTTGATTTATCAGCTAGTTACCAGTACTAATAAGTGTCTATTTACAGCCTTTCTGTTCCGGTAACCATGAAGGAATTCTAAGGATTTGAGAATATTCACGGGAAACGTCTGGTTTTTGCCATCGGCCGATGTCACCTGTCAAATCTTCATAATCAAAGCACATAAATACATTTCCAGAATTATAAATAAACCTTACTGAACACTTATACGAAAAGGAATCTGCGCGCAGACGGATAAAGCACAGAACCACGGCGACTAAAAAGAAAATTGTTGTTTTTAAGTTGATTTTTCAAGACCAATTCCTGCAGAGTTCAAGTAGCGAAAATGAGGGTTTTAAACGTGTAATACGAATCAAATTTTTTATTCATTCCAAACAGAAGTTGACAATATGACAATTTGTAAATAATGATAATGATGATAATAATAATAATAATGATAATAATAATAATAATGATAATAATAATAATAATGATAATAATAATAATAATGATAATAATAATGATAATAATAATAATAATAATGATAATAATAATAATAATAATGATAATAATAATGATAATAATAATAATAATGATAATAATAATAATAATGATAATAATAATAATAATGATAATAATAATAATAATGATAATAATAATAATAATGATAATAATAATAATAATGATAATAATAATAATAATGATAATAATAATAATAATGATAATAATAATAATAATGATAATAATAATGATAATAATGATGATGATAATAATGATGATGATAATAATGATAATAATAATAATAATAATGATGATGATGATGATGATGATGATGATGATGATGATGATGATGATGATGATGATGATGATGATGATGATGATGATGATGATGATGATGATGATGATGATGATGATGATGATGATGATGATGATGATGATGATGATGATGATGATGATGATGATGATGATGATGATGATGATGATGATGATGATGATGATGATGATGATGATGATGATGATGATGATGATGATGATGATGATGATGATGATGATGATGATGATGATGATGATGATGATGATGATGATGATGATGATGATGATGATGATGATGATGATGATGATGATGATGATGATGATGATGATGATGATGATGATGATGATGATGATGATGATGATGATGATGATGATGATGATAATAATAATAATAATAATAATAATAATAATAATAATAATAATAATAATAATAATAATAGTGGTAGTAGTAAAACCAAACCACTTGCCATTACAGTCCTTTGTGAGCCTGAGTTGCTCCAACCCCATCTGTTAGCGACCTGTTAAACTATCTCCATCCAAACAAACTAACACCTGGTCAGCGCGTTGCGTCGCCCTGTCTGTAACCTGGTGGCCGTCACGTCTTTTATTGACGTAATTTCCCAGTTTACCTCACGACGCTGGGTGAACGCTGAAAGTAGGGAGCCACATACCGGGAATCGAACGCGGGACCACATAGACGTGAGTCCAACGCTTTAACCACTGTCCTCTTCATAATAATGTTTTAGGAGGGGTGGTGACAAGTGATTTGATTCACCAATTCGATAGATCCGTTCAGTGAACAAAATTAAATGGATAACTGTAAATCATGTTATGTAGTTTCTGAGAACTTGTATTTTAAAAAAATTAAAAAATGATAAAAAAGATAACTATGCCCCTCTTAAGCAGGCCCTATTTATATATTGTGCGCCCCTGTGCTCTAAATAATTTGCCGTCCCCTGCACAAACTTTGCCGCCCCCCGAAAACTACAAACATTAGAGTTGAATTCATAGTTTTTGGGGTCGTTGAGATGAATAGTGACAGTTTTAATCCAATGCATCTTCTAGGTCATACTCCTCTCCGCAGGGAGGTGGCGAGATTTTAAAAGAAATCCAAAACTACAGATATTAGTGTTAAATTCATAGTGTTCGAGGTCGTTGAGTTTAACGGTATCAGTTTTCATGATATTCAAGTTCATCCTCACCATTGAGGTGGGGGTGGGAGAGGATTACTTCTTAAAAATAATCAGATAAGCTAGCTAATTAGTAACTACTCAAATTAGAGCGAATTAAACACATGAACATATTTTCTTACGCTTGCGCGGGACTCTGCGGGTTGCTAGTTTCAAATATTACTTTACTGTAAATCTTAAAAAAAAAAAAAAAAAAAAAAATCCATAATTTTGCCGCCCTGTGCTCGAGCATAGAATAGCACTTACCTAAATGCGGGCCTGCTCTTAAAATAGAACTGATACCGACATATTATAAAAACGCGCAGAATAAGTCGGCTTGAGCGTATTTGGTTCATTTCGGAACAATAGACCGCCTGATGTTTCGGAATCAGTAAAAGATGTCTAAAGGAAGGGGGCAAATGAATGACGTTGCCAAGCAAGGGGATTTTTAGCAAGAAACAGCTGTTTGGAAGATGCTTTGTGCAGAATATTGGAACTCTGCTATTATAAAGTATATGCGTGTATAACAAAAGAAAATTCAAAAAAAAAAATTCCGAAAAAAATAGCTAATCACAGAAAAATCTATGTAACACAATAGGGTTACATAAAAAAGACCTGGAAACTCTGACTGGCTCACAGTATGATTTATAACTCAGTACAATTACCGAGTAGCCACCCAGGTCGCATTCGCTGCTGGTGGTATCGCATCGAAAACATCCTCGTATAGCCATAGTCTAAGCGAGGCAAATCGGAACATTACAACCTTCGTCGTCATCACTAACAATTGAAGAAAAAGAACAAATATGTATTCTGTGGGGTAGCAAAATGTTTTTATTTATGTGTAAATATAAACTTCCATACAATATTTGCCAATAAATAACTTTCCTTATCAAAATTTTGCGAGAATTGGAAGATTAATATGATTTTTTAACATCTGTAACAATTTGGAGGAGCAGCAACTTGAGTATATTTTGAGTTATCAGATTGCTCTTCGAATGGTTTACTTTATACTAGAAAATATTAAATGTACAAAGTAACACTTTATATTCCAACTTTTACTGTTATATTCACTTGATAAATTCACTGAAACCATTCTTGAAGCACTTAGCTCAGTGACGTTATCATATAAATCTACGTCTGTGTTCATTTCTTTCGTCTAATTCGAGAAGCGACCTTTAGATTTGGTGGCAATAATTTTGGTATATAAGGGCGCATATCCATGTAGCATCGCCGAATGGCACAAATAGCAACACCTGTTGCATCCATGATGCGTTGGACACTTATGGAGACCCCTGTAGCACGTTGTGCAATATAAATTGCTGCTGCGGCTACTGAAATGGGTGAGCGACCAAGGACAATGTAAAACTCAGTAGCTTTTCTTGCGATATGGGCAGCAACCTCCTGCACCAATATTGGGGTCTCTAAATAAGTACAATATCTAGCCAAAAAGTCGTCTGTTGTTAAGATGTCTAATTTTGCTTTTAATGTATCGATTACTATCCTGAAACGCTTTCTAATTGATTTTATGTGGTAGTTGCTCACGGCACTGACTTCTTTTAAAGTCCTGATTACCTTTCGTTGTCTGCATGCAATATATACACAAGCTGCACCATACGCCCCGCCTTGTCGAAGTCCGCCTCTTTTTAGTTTGCACACCTCTAATAATAAGTGATTGGCCTGCTCAGCGACGTGATCTGGCAATTGAAGACAGTCGACAAGATGTCGGATTTCTGCTTCACTTACCAGTCTTTCTAAACTGGCTTTTCCTCCCTTCTTTTCCCTTTCCTCCCTTCTTTCGTTATCAAAAAATGAATCCTCAGCTTCCGTAGCAGTTGAATCGTGGTAAATCTGAGAGTCATCTTCAGTTCTCACTTGGTTCGTCATTTGCCACACTGCACCAACGTATCCCACATGATCTCCGATAACGGTTCCACATTCTTCACAAACCAAATCACCTGTATGGTAGTCATCCACAAGCGATGCTTCCGGGTGATATTGACAGCACAATTTGTTCCAACCTAATTGCCTATTCATTTTCTTTAATGTACTTTCGTTCGGTTCCTTTTTCAATATAGTATTTGCCTAGTTACACGAGCATAATTTATTTCAATGAACAATGGAAATATGAAATATATATATATGTACTTTCCAATAATGAACCATGGTTATTGTATAACAAATATGATACATTTGCAAAGGTTTGCAAAGGGAAGTCAAAATGATGGACATGATTTCAGAAATGTATTCTATGAAATCTAATACACATATATTATTGTGAGACATGTGCCTAAACCCTGTTCGGCGTAAGCTCTAAGCTGCGATAAACAAAGCCACGTGAAACTAAATCTCGCTGATTTGCTGTTGGCCTACCGACGCTGGTACTCCTCCGCAAAATAGTTCATATGATTTGATTATTGCTTCTACTATGAATCTCCATATAAAACTACCACATTATTATAAATGACAAAAATATAGGCCTAATACGGATTATCTAATAATACTTAATCGAGTGTGGTTAATGAAACAAAATAAATAAACACTAAGCATGCGCAGTAATTATGGCGCCAATTCAACTGTGGAGGCGTGTTCTGCTTTTAAGTCTGAAAGATGGCTGACGTGAATCCCGGTTCAGCGAGTGCTGTGATGAAACATCAACAAGGTAAACCTTTACTCACTAAGCAACAATTGTTTACCAGCGAAATTCAAATATATATATATTCAGTGGCGTATTTAGGGGGGTGGCTTCCGGGCTTAAGCCCCCCCGAAATCTTACTTAGTATAGTAAAGTAAATGAAATATCTTGCAGAATTTTCACATTTCCAGGCAAAGGCTCCCCCAAGTTAGCAAAGCCCCTCCCGAAACAAAATCGTAAATACGCCACTGTATATATTTAATCGTTCGAGTCTTTTTTTTCTTTTCTGCTGCTGCTGTAAGTATCTGGACAACACGAGACAGTATTGTCAAAATGCACATGTATAATTTGCTCCTCCCCGTGGGGAGTGGGAGTGATACATCACTAGCCAATCGTATTTGTGACAAGCGGAAGGATACAAATATTTGGTTTATCGGAGTTTAGAGCTTACGATGAACAGGGAATAGGTAAACTATCAAAGTTCTCTTCAAACATATCACAAGTGTTCTATGTGAGCCCCTTGAGTAACACGGCACATATCAAGCCAATAGTCTATCTCCTGCCAAACCTTTTGTAGCATGTTTCAGTCAACATCAAGCCAGTAATCTATCTCATGCCAAACCTTTTGTAGCATGTTTCAGTCAACATCAAGCCAATAGTCTATCTCCTGCCAAACCTTTTGTAGCATGCTTCAATCAACATCAAGCCAATAGTCTATCTCCTGCCAAACCTTTTGTAGCATGTTTCAGTCAACATCAAGTCAATAGTCTATCTCCTGCCAAACCTTTTGTAGCATGTTTCAGTCAACATCAAGCCAATAGTCTATCTCCTGCCAAACCTTTTGTAGCATGTTTCAGTCAACATCAAGTCAATAGTCTATCTCCTGCCAAACCTTTTGTAGCATGTTACGGTCATATCAGTAGTGAATGCTGTAATATACGACTCGAATCTGAAACATTCACACTACTTACGAATTGCCTTCCCGCTTCCCCGTAGGTGAGTCTCTCCGATATTTGATAGAGAAATGCCGTTACATACTAATCACAGACTTGATAATCAAGCACACAGAAAGATCTCTGTTCTCCAGCCGACGCCATTTTCCTTAACTGCTCCCTGCTGACTCTTAGCGGTAGAAAATGGAAATACTACGCGGAAACTACACTTTGAAAGTTAACCTTTCGAAGCAAATGTCTGACAATAAATGTTCATTAGATTTCACAGAATAGCTGTCTGAAATCGGGTGAATCATTTTGACTTCATTTACGAAATATAACCCCAAATTATGATTAATATTCTCCTAAAAGATCAAACATATTGCATCAAACGATAGATCATATTGAGTGAACAAAATGTCATACTTCAGAGTAAATTCTGTAAATTCTGATTATTAGTTTTGGAAGGAAAAAAAAAGAATCATTTTTATTATGGTGTTAATAGAAAGTGCCTCGTTGTTCGTTCACAATCTCATGAAATGGACATTTTTACATTCTCCTAGAATATATTTTATTTACCGTACAAGTAGTGTCTGCGTCACCAGAGGCGGCTCATGAAGGAAGTATCTGTCTATGATCTACGGAACCCGTAAGTTTAATGCCGCGTTCACAAAGCTCTTCATTGACTTATGTCCTTAACCAATTGGATCCAGTTTCTATTTTGCATTCCTATTTCTATAAGATTCATCTTAATATTGTCCTCCCATCTGCGCCTAGGTCTTCCTAATGGACGTTTCCAATTGGACTTCCCAGTTAAAAATTTGAACATGTTCCTACTTTTTCCATTGTGGCTACTTGACCTGCCAACCTGAGCTTCTTAGACTTGATGACACTTGCAATGTCTGGTAAATGGTACAGATTATGCAATTCCTCGTTATGAGGTGTCGGGTATTCTGTATTCCTGTTCCTTTTGAGTTAGGAAAATAAATAAATAAATAAATAAATAAACATGAATTTTAGGAATGATCCAAAAATGAATCAAAAGATTGCGATCTTGAGCAATAGTTAGTTTTTGGATCAGGGACCACAAAATTTTTGAACGCTCCCTAAACCGAGTTTTTTTTTTATTTTTTTTTTTTAAGGGAATAAGCACATCATACTGAGTTAAGTGATAGTTTGGGTTTGACTACACTATATGCAGTTTTGCAGTTATAATGCGTACAAGAACATTTTTGACTGAAATATATTGGATCTTTTGATCATATATCGCTTAAAACTGAAGAAATAAAGTTATCTAGTATGTTAATTCTTGTAAACAACAATTAGTACGTAAAGAAAGTTTTTTCTTCTTATTTTTAAGAAAAAAACTTTAGTTTTTAGCGTAGTGACTTCTCTCACGACAAGCCCCTGTTCATTACTGTTAGAAGTCAGACAATAATAAATATACAATTTGCTAATTAATAGTGTATTTTTATTATAAACAATAAATACATAAATTTAATCTATTCCCCAAGAATAACAACAACCAACTGTATCAAATTGGCAACGAATGACTTTTTAAGATCATAAAACTGTTTTCTCGATTTTTCTCAAAACCTACGCATGAGAGTTTATCCGCAAAGCATGTCATGTTGTTCAACTCAACGTCATTTATATCGATTTCATCTTTGGACAATACTTTGCTTGATTAGAAAATGAAATGAAATATTTCAGTCTAACGTGAAATGTAACGTGAAAGTCTAACGTAAAATGAAAATGAAATGAAAGGAAATCTTTGAGTTTTACGTCCCACGGTTATGCCGGTGAGGCTAAAGGAGACGGTGATGATGAGTAATGAATGAAATGGTGGAATGTAGAAAGTGGGAAAAAACGGGAGAACCCCGAGGAAACCCACGCACACGGTGTTTGTCCACCACAAAGTAACGTAAAATGAAATGAAATATTTCAGACCTTTAGGCAAATGGAGAGGAATGATTAAGGCAAGTGGAAGGAAAGGAGTGTGTCGCGAGAAAAGCCACAAATACGATGTTGTCGACCACAAACTAACTTCGCCGGGAATCGAACCAGGAATTCCACGCACCAGAAATAAGCGCTTTACCACTGAGGCCTCCGTGTTTGAATAGAAATTAACATTTAAAAGATAATTTCGAATTTTCTATCGTTAACCATACTGCGTACCATATAGTCTTGCTAGCGGCAAATTTTCAAGCTGCATCAATCATTTCCCTGTTAAACCAGTATAGTTTTATTGAGAAACTGTGCAAATGTATGTTGAGTTAGGAAGCTTTTGGGGAGATCAGAACTCGGTACGCCCCCTGGTTAGTGATGAGCGCAAGAGTCTTGGTCTTGCAGTTTTTGCAAGAGTCTTGCATGCAAGACCAAGACCAAGACCAAGACCAAGACCGGAATCCCGATGCAAGACCAAGACCAAGACCAAGGGGTGCAAGACCAAGACCAAGACCAAGACCATACCTGCAAGACCAAGACCAAGACCAAGACTCTTGCGCAAGAGTCTTGCACAAGTACCAACACTACTTGAATTTTTTATAGAATGTAAAAAGGAAGAAGAAAAATCATTACATCTTTCACGTGAACTTCTTGGCTCCAGTAAAAATACCGCCGGAAATCGGTTGTTCACGAGACGTCCGACAGCATAATTCTATGAATTGTTACAAGCTATAATAACTTCAGTGTCTGATTTACTTTGGTCATCATTTGATCATTCACGACGGCCCATGATTGGATTTTGGGAAATCATATGAAGAATAGTTGTGTCCATAAGAAGTGGATAAGCAAAAATAAACTAGAGCATGTTATAGACACGGTAGCTCAGTGGCAGAGCGTTCACCTCTGGTACATGGGGCTCTGGTTCGATCGCAGCTTGCGCTATGTGAGCTTTTTTGGTGAACAAACACCCTGTGCGTGGGTTTCCCCGTTTCCTCGTACTTTCTTCATTCCACCATTTCTCATCATCACGGTTTCCCTTAGCTTCAGTGTTATAATCGTGGGACGTTAAAGTAGATATTTAATTTCATTTCAAAAACATATGAATGGTGTTCTTCTTCCAAAACTAACGGGAAATGTAGCATTGAACATCGGCAATTCCGTATACCATAGGTGCCGACTACATGGATATGGCCTTGGCTCTGAGGTTCAAGCATCCGTTGGAAATTTTTAATGTGTACTTATAAAATTAATATTGAAATAACATTTTCATGACATTGACAAAAACTTAGCGCATGTGACCGCAAGTTTGATTTCATAGGTGGATGCTTATACGTTGAATAATTGTTTATCAATATAACTTATAGCCCCCTTATATATATATATATATATATATATATATATATATATATATATATATATATATATATAAAGACAGACAGTTGAGTCATTTTCAGTTTTCACTCAAATTATTCTAAAATATTGGGGCCGCGGTGGCTCAGTGGTAGAGCGTTCAGCTCTGGTGTTTGGTGTCCCGCGTTCGATCCCAGCCCCCGCCAAGTGAACTTTGTGGTGGACTACACCATGTGCGTGGGTTTCCTCGTGGATCTTCCTTTTCCTCCCACTTTCTTCTTTCCACCATTTTCATTCATTTTTCATCATCACTGTCTCCTTTAGCCTAGCCGGCATAATCGTAGGACGTAAAACTCACAAATTTAATTTCATTTCATATTCTAAAATATTAAGAGGTTTAATTATTATTATTTTAATTTTTTCTCTCTTTTTTGGTCAATATTGCAAAACTTATCATCATCGTCATAATAATAGCTATTCTGCCATTATTGGCAGGTCACTTGCTGCAGCTGAGAAGCTTCGATGACTGTGGTCCTCAGCTAGTCTCTTAGTCTTAACGTAGCAATTTTCTGTCTTAATATCTTTCTTCAACTACGATCTCCTTCGCCCCCTCCCTCTAGCACGTCCCTCATAATACAGTTCCTCCTCAGCCAATGTCCTCCTCTTCATTACATCTAAAATTTTTCTTTTATCCCCTACTGCTACTATTTCTAAAACCTTCGCATTCGTTTTCCGTTCAACTCAGCTGATTCTCTCCTTTTTTCTCCATGCCCTTCGAAAGTCTAACTGTTTCATCGTTTTTGCGTATGTTCTTTTTCTGCCCCATACAGTACATATTAGAATCAGTAAAACAACATTTCAATATTTAATTGGGAGATTGTTCAATACAAAGATGAGCTAATCGTGGTAGGAAAGAAAAAAAATCTGACGCCTTTAGAGTGTAAAAATAATTTTGCAATTTATGGTATTTCAGTAATTTGTGCCGTCTTGGTTTTCTTTCATGCGTCTCACTGTCAGGGATAGCCTCCCCAGTTTGGGAACCAGTGGAGTATTGGATCTGTTAAAACATATAAAAATATTACGAAATGTTGTGATTTATCTTATAAGTAGTGAAGCGTGATCACCCATTGAAAAAAAAAAAAGTAAAGGTCATCGCCTATGTTGTACAGTATCATCACACTTACACGAAGGTAAAATAGGCCCTATATTACATTTAGAAACATACATTGTATTTCCCTCACTATTAACGCAATGTAGGATTTATTATCCCTTATATCCAGAGTAAAATTTACTTATGAAAATCATAGATTTCTTAAAAGCAAAACTTGCAAGACTCTTGCAAGCAAGACCAAGACTGGGTGTGCAAGAACAAGACCAAGACCAAGACTAGGTGTGCAAGACCAAGACCAAGACCAAGACCGAGGGTTCCACTGCAAGACCAAGACCAAGACCGCATGTGCAAGACCAAGACCAAGACCAAGACCACCCGGGTCTTGGTCTTGGTCTTGCATTTGCTCATCACTACCCCTGGTGCATGTTAACCATTTTGTTTACACGGTTCCTTAATTTATGATAAATCTTCGCCTTGTCAAAACCGTTTATCTTGTTCTACAATACTATGTAGTATTCGTTTTTATTTATTTATTTACGTATTTTACAAATTTTGTTTCCGTTCGCACTAATATATTTTTTTCAGACACTTCCAGAAGCGTTTTGTCCCTCTCCCCGCCCCGAGTCAGCAAACTGCTCCTCGGAGTTGAGATAAATTGCGATTGGACATCACTTCTATGTACGACACGTCCTTTAGTAAATAGTCTTCCAGAGTATCCCCCCCCCTCACATCTTGATTGTGTCGCCATCTCCCGCACAAAAATTTTTGCAAGACAGTCTGCTCTCAAGCTGCACATCTATCTAAAGATATACCACATTGACTTGACACTTAGTCTTCTGTTCCAAGCGCTGCTATCGGCTGAAGGAATTTCATCCATTTCGCTAAAGTTCTCTCGCTTAGAAACAGCTGAACCCTTATTGGCTCAACGCGTGGATGTGTCGAGGGTGTGAGCTTTAGTTCGCATTTTTGCCATGGCTCAATGCATTTTGGCAGCACTATAGCAGGATACACAATCCAATCAAGGGGGATTCAAGCAGTCGATCTCGTATTGTCAACAGGTAATTATTATATACTGAACATCTTAATATAGTAATTGTTTATATTTCCATAATATCTCGTTAATTCCATCATTTCATTCGTTATAATCATCACTGCCTCCTTTACTCTCGGTGCATACCAGTGGAACATTAAAGGAAAAATTTCTTGTTAATTTCAAAGTCCAATCGGGAGGGGGGGGAGATTAAAATTATCACTAAGTACTTTCAACATACTAAATCCGTATCTTTCATCACACATTTCTCTTGAGGAACAACAATAAAGTAATCATAACTAAGAATTACCTCCCTCCCCCCATACGTGTATGTTAATGAAGAGAACAATAGGGCCGGTGGAAAATCAGTGCTCAGGTATACGACGCGGCGCCACCGTTCATTTTTATGAGTTAAGTCGGCAGATCAGCCGCGAAGTGCCACCTTAGTTGGCGCGAAGCATAAGAAAAATCTCAAAAAATAAATCCCGCTTTTCCTTTATTTTCAGCACTTTTTATTACTTTTTTTTTCTTTCATTTTATATACGGATGTGCACATGCGTTTTCCTAACATGAGTAACATTATAGGGCCACTTCCTAAAACACGAAGAAGATTTATGTATACATACTAGTACGAACTGATATGTTGACAAAACTAGTTAAATTAATACCTTTACGTGAGACCACAACTAAGTCCATTGCTAATGCATTTGTCAAAAAATGACACCTATAAACTGATCTCCCTGGCTTTCTTCGATACGAAGTCATTAATTGGTCTAAGTTCAGTAACAACACTCAGCTTTTCGATGGAGAGTATGGCTAAATCTGACAACCGTTCCTGCACAATGTTTTTTTTTTGGGGGGGGGGGGCTTTTAACAAGTGTCTAGGAACGCAAAATGCATAAATCTGTCCCTGGTCAAATTGAATATTAGATTGAAAAACACTGGTGTTGATCTAAATCATTCCAAATAAATTTCCTCTTTCTTTTTTCCTGCCCAATTTTGCGCCTCCTTACTTCGGCGTCTGAGGTTGTCGTCCCGTAAGGCATGGCACTGTGATAGAGTCTGTTATGAGTGCTATATTTTACCAATGATAAACCAACACCTATTCTGGACTCTAGAGCTAGAGCGATAACTCAACGAGTCGCATAAAAATCTAAATCTAACATATGATGCAGTCGATTGCACAAACCAATGAATATTTAAAAGCGAGCTGTCAAACTTAATAACTTGAAAAACAGAAAAGTGTAAGCATACAGGGACGCCCACACCATTATTTCAAAGGGGAAGGAGTGCAAAACATCAACACACAAGCGCAATAGCTAATACACACATACAATTTGGTGCATACATAAACAAAATAAAATCATATATATATCCTTATTAACTATAGTAAACAAACTATAGTACAGTACTATAGTATCTCATATAAATATAGTAAGTGCTATCGTTCGTGAATAAGCAAATTAGTATGTTTTGACATGTAATTGCATGAACTGAACACCTTTCGAAAACCAGAGGGCGGATGACCAAATAAGAACACGTTAGTTCTTTCACAATGAAGTAAAACTAAATTTATTTGGGTAATGAAATGTAGGATTCAAGTAGACCTAACTGATACAAGAGTCGAACAAATGGTGCTAGTGAATCTGTACCAACTGCAGAGTTAACGATTACTAACAACAGCTATTTTGATACAACGTTGACCGAAAAATAATATCAAGTTTTAAAAAATCTAATTGTTACAATAGGTATAATAAAAAAAAAATCCAATTACAATAATTTGAAATGGTAACAATTTCTTTCTTTGTTTCAGAATTCCACATTCTCGTGTGTAATCCGCAACTAATCTAAAAGAATTTTTAAGTCTTAGTTGAGTGAGAACAGCAAAAAAAAAAAAAAAAAAAAAAAAAAAAAAGACAATGGAATAGTTTGGTACACGAGCTTCCACCTAGGATAGAATCGGGTCTCAGGCACTAAAGACGCGCACTCTAACTACATGGGCGTCTCTGGCGGGGGATAGGGGGACAGGTTCCCCCAAGATTTTGTGTAGCAGAGGAAACGAATGATAACTGAAAATACTTTTATGGAAAAGTAAAGAAATAAGTAAAACAAATGTTATATCTGCTGTAGTAGTAGGATTACAGTTTGTATCTGCTTATATGAAACTTGTCTTCTGAGCGTCTTTGTATGATTAAATTAAACAAGAGATGTACCGGAAGATTATAATTAATGAATAGTAATAAAACATAGAATTAGTATGTCAAGACAGAAAGATTATTAAAGTTACCTAATGACCTTTTTGTATAGAAACTTCTAAATTTGTAGCAAGTGACCTTCTAGTACGGTAGGAAATTACGATGAACGCCAATGATAAGGGAACAAACAAACAAAATGTGTCAGATCACCATCTTGTTCTGACTGAAATGGAATCCCACTAAAAAAAAAATACATGTGATACGGATCCTACGTTAATCTGTAGGTTCACATCTCATACAGCTTGGTTATTGAATGTGATGCTAAAGTCAACCAAACAAGTAACGGGATCAACTAACAAACGAAAAGAGTTAGTGCTAGAGATGGCCAGAACCGGTTCCTGGTGGAACCGGTTTTCGGGTCTGAACGGATCCGGTTCTTGCAGATCCGGTTCCGGAACCGGTTTTTCGGATCCAGGCCTGGAACTGGTTTTTCGGATCCAGATCTAGAACCGGTTCTTCGGATCCAGGTCTGGAACCGGTTCTTCGGATCCAGGTCTGGAACCGGTTCTGAAAACAGAACCGGTTCCTCGCGGAACCGGTTCCGCTGGAACCGAAACTGTTACCATCCCTACGCTAAACGCGAGCTGCTGGCAAGCTGTGAACAGTATGCTAGATGAAATGGTGGAAGCGACAGGCAGGCGCCAGGCGGCGGGAGCTTGTCTCATTTGGCTAAATAAAGTGGGTAACTGGCAAACTTATTGGCTAAACAGGCAAACTGACCAACTCATTTGGCTAAACACCCACTGGTGGACCAAATTTTTTTTCTGGGGGCGCAAGCGGGTCTGGGCGGGAAAGGCACAATGCAAGAGTATAATGGTCCTCTTTGCATTATTTTTGAAGGTGAACTTTGTGCTTCCTTTACGGGTCTTTGGGGGCTTTCAGATCCAGGTCTGGAACCGGTTCCTAAGATCCGGTTCTGGAACCGGATTTTCAGATCCAGATCTGGAACCGGTTCCTAAGATCCGGTTCTGGAACCGGGTTTCAGATCCAGATCTGGAACCGGTTCTTAAGATCCGGTTCTGGAACCGGGTTTTCGGATCCAGGTCTGGAACCGGTTCTGAAAACCGGATCTCCGAGAACCGGTTCCGCCGGAACCGGAACTTTGTGGCCATCCCTAGTTAGTGCACGGCTTTACTAGGCGTTTGCAACGCGTTTTTATGGCTCATGCGTACGCTTGTAATAGGCTGACCCTGTATTTAAATGTAGATGGCTAATCACAATACGCTGCGAACTCGAAAGCAATAAATACACGCAGAATACATAGACTCGAGCGTATTTGGTGCGCTTCGAAGCAATAGATCGCCTGCTGTTTCGGAATCAGTAAAAGATGTCTAAAGTGAGGAGAAAAGAAAGACGTGTCGCCAGGGAAAGGGATTTTAGCAAGGAACAACTGCTTAAAAGATGCTTTATGCAGAGTATTGAAATTCTACTAGTATAAAGAATGTGCGTATGTAACAAAAGAAAATTCACAAATATACAAGGAAATTCCGAAAGTGTAGCTAATCACAGAAAAATCTAGGCTATTTAACACAATAGGGTTATTTCTTGTGATTCGCATGAATGAGAATAAGGGTGTGGCAGTAAGACCTGGAAACCCTGAGTGGCTCACAGTATGATTTATAACTCTGGCGAAAGTAAAATTATCGAGTAGCCACCTAGGTCGCGATGCAAGGAGCAACGCATCGGAAACGCATTCTTGAGTAGCCATAGTCTTAGGTTGATTAGTTTCTTACCCTGCACCAAGATTTATGAAAACTAAAAATTAAGGAGCTGAAGTGAACGGATAGGTAAAGTTTATTATCCCCCCCAAAAAAAATCCTTATAGATGAAACTATGATATTCTCAATCTTGATCCTTTAGAAAAGTTCAAAGCAATGACTATTTATTTATTTCGTTCTTTAAAATAGTTTGTAATCATGCATAGATATTTTAATTCACTTAAAATAAACGCAGAAACAATGAACTTTTTTAATGGTCAGCACTTTGTATGGAGATACTGGAAAAACTTCCTTCAGTTTTTTCTTTCTTTCTTTGAGACGTTTTACAAAATGGTCAAGTCTACTTTGCGGTCACGGCAGGTGTGATTGACAGGGCAATAAAGTTTATGAGCCATTTTGGAGGGAAAGAAATCCAATTTGTAGTTGGGATCGATTACAATATATGTACTTGTATTATACGTCTCAGCCTGGAGAGGTAACTTGCTTTGGAAAATCATAGTTTAAAATGAATACGTAAAGATGTTAAACATTTGTGCCATAATTGTTTTTATTTAGGGTTTTTACTCATTAATTTCTATGAAGGGATTACTGTTCTGTATTATTTCAAATGAACTAAAATTTTATTTTCTAATGGTTTAAATTTACTAATTTCTTCTTTGAATCAATTTTAATGACCGTTACTTTGTGTGAAAATTAATTTTATTATATAACTAGAGTCTATTACCCGATTCGCTGGCTTAAAATAAGAAGAATTAGTAATATTTTTCGTTAGTCAGTCGCTTTTTTACTATTACTGAAGCGCTCCATGATATCGGTCATTTTAGATCATGTTTATATATCTCCTCCTCCTCCCTGAGCTCCCTCGTGGCTAAGCAGTTAGCGTATGCGCCTTTGGCGTGGGAAACCCGGGTTCGATTCCCTGCGGGAGCTCATGTGCTTCGTATCTCCACGTTAAACTGTAGGTCCACGTCTCATATACCTTGCTGCTGAACGGGACGGTAAACTGAAAATCAAAATCCTTCCGTCCCTAAGTTGTTGAACTGAACTTAGTTTTAAACGGCATCAAAAGTGTCATTGTTCATCTCAGCAATCCCGAAAACTATGGATTCGACACTAATATCGGTTATTTTCGATATATATACATAAGGGCGGATCCAAGGGGGGCTATAGCCCCCCTTGACCCTCAGATATAGACCTACACTGGATAGAATGGACTTTAATCCTGTTTTACACTGGATAAAGCGGCAACTATGGTTTATAGACCCTTCCTTGATCATATCCTGGATCCTCCACTACGTGTGTGTGTGTGTTGTTCCTAAGTTTCACCAATCAACGTGAGTTGATAAAAACCATCCTAGTTCCGAACCTTATCTATGTTGACAATTTGAACGAGATCAGTTACGTGGTTCAAGAATTATTAAGTCAAACATAGTCACTTTCAATTTTCATATAGATTTTAATATGTAATAAATAAAATTTCCTTGAAATAATATTTAATTTATAAACGATGGAAATTCATTAAAAAAAAAAAAAGTTGAAAAAGAAATCTGTAAAGTCACATCAATAAAACTAGCCTAGCCTAGTCTAGTCCTACAAGTATGCCTAGCTTTACGTTCTACAAGTATCTGTTGTAGGCTACTAAAGGAGATAGATGATTGAATTGAATGATTACGAAAGAAAATTGGTGGAATGAGAATGTAGGACGGAATGAGAGAACCACGAGAAAAACACCCACGGAGATGATGTTATCCACCATAAGCTTGAAAGACTGCCAGGAATCGAACTAGTTACCCTTCGCACCAGAATGATTACTCTACTACAGCTATCGCGCCCTCTGCCATTAAAGTTCCGGTTGATTTCCAACAAAATAATAACTAACTGACCCTCCGCTGTCTACTCAGCGTATCGTTCTATTATGACCATGAATCTCCTTCCCACTGTGCATGTCTCCTTACTCACACAAGTAAAGGATAGGAAACTCACAAAGGAAGTGAATTGCTATGTATAGATGTTGGAGTGAGTTTGTAGCAAATTTGTAGAAGTAACACGATATCAAATGGAAATATTTTTTCTAGTAAGTCCATATCAGTACGATACGCCTCATTTCGTCTCTTGAAGCCTTTGAAGTTGCCAGCATGCAATAGGTTTTGCCATTCAAAATTTAAGATCTTGGGTTTTTGGGGTATTCTTTAGACTTTCAGTCAAGCAGCTACTGCGTAGTCACTATTTATTCTAGTGATCATGGTTCATACCTTATTCTCTTCAGAATAGAGCAGGCTTTCAAATGGTACTACTTACATTCCCATACCATATACCAGGAGAGGGAAAAATTGAGAGGAAAGGGGAAATTTCAGGGATCTTTTACACACTTTGGGTCCCTCTGGAAAACGGCCCTGTATGAACGTAGAGATCTGGAAAAAAAATCTGATCTGGAAAAAAAATTGGTGTACTGAATATGTGTACCAAATTTCAAGCTTTTAGCTTGAGTAGTAAGGACGGGAAAATATTTATCAATAATCTTCACAATGCCCCAGATTACGGCAAAAGACCCTCATCTCAGCTATTAAAAAAAAAAAAAATCCTGAGACATCCATATTCATCCTAGAATCATGGTTTTACCATCATTCTCTTCAGAATAGAACTCCCTTTCAAACGGTACCATTCACAATGTCTCTATCATTTATCTGAGGCGGAAAAATCGCGAAGAAAGCGATATTTTGTTAAAATATCCTTTTTCTTTAACTTTTTGTCCCTCTTAATCCCCCTGTGCTAAGCAGAGATCTGAAAAAAAAAACTCTGATAAAATCTACTCGGTGGACTGAATGTTTCTGCAAAATTTCAATCTTCTAGTTGCAAAAGTAAGGCCGCCAAAAATAATGAAAATAGGTCTAATAAGTTATGACGTCATCACCTCCTATGTCTAGACTCAGGAAGGCGTGAAACCATATGTAACGTGTTCTACAATGCCTCTAGACTTGAAAGAAAAAATGGACGACGAAGCCCAAATAGGAGAGTTATAACGCAAAGTTCTGTAAACACCCGTAGGATACAAATTGAACTATAAGATCGTAAAAGGGTTAAGCAAAGCGCCTGCAATGTCCGTCAACCCGCCATACGCAACTTCTCTACTGGTTGCCAAACACCGAAGTTTCGGCCTGCAACAATATTAATCTTATGGTCTCAAAACAATGCCTAAAATGTTGAATACAACAATAACGACACAGTTTTTGAAAATTTGAATGAGAACTGGACAATCTACATAAAATTTGGAATCGACCAGCGAAAACGGCACGTTTCTAGCACTTATGGTTTTCGAGATCTCATTGTCGAAAGGCTTGGCGACAAACATATAAACTAGGGATGGCCAAAATCTTCCGGAATCCGGAAATTTTGTTTTGTCATTTCTCTTCTGCTATTTCCCCGTCGAATCTACAAAAATCCTTTCCTAGTGGTACCTACTGTATGTCTTGTCCAAATTTCAAGTTTCTAGATTAAGCTGTTTGGCCTGAACTTGATCAGTCAGTCAGACACACTCAGTCAGTCAGGACTTTTTTTTTTTTTTTTTTCAAATATAGAGATATATGAATACAGGCCGCTACTAAGGGGAAGGAACGTGCCCCGGGCGTGTGGTTGGAGGGGCACCTAAAAGGACAATAAATAGATAGATGTATAAATTTGAGGGCCCCGAAGTTCATATTTGCCACGGGTGACATAAACCCTGTATGAATAAGGAAAATATAATGTCCGTGAAGTTGACAAGCCACTTACGTCAGACCCCAATTTCGACTTTACACGTCGCTAGTGCTACGTTAGTGATAGTGACGCAAATCGTTAGTACTCCACAGATAACGTGTGCTTTTTAAATAATGGGTATAGGACTCCTAACTGCATGCCAACAGGCCCACGTCTAAGAATCATCTCAAAAATGAAGTTAACCGTTAGAGCAAGTAAGTACTCATCAGTGCCATTAATATTAACGTTAATACCTCCATCGTACGGCTCTTAGAGTAATAATATATCTTTAACAACTTTATACATCAGGCACATTACTAAAATTAGCCAAACGAACATAATAACACCACGCTCTTTAGTAGAGTCTCAATGCGTCCCTACATTCTCGCGAACACAATGCGCAATGTGGATGTGCTGCCTGACGTGCCCAAGTTAGTTACTTTTTTTTTTTTTGCAACTATTGTTTATCTGTTATTTATTGCTAGTCTGCAGAGTAGTGTCAACGGCTCGACTCACGGATCAATCATCACCGAGCCGAGAAGTGAGCCGAGCCAACAGCTCACCAAACCGAGTCGGCTCGAGCCCTCGGCTTATTTGGGCCGAACCGAGCAGATGGCTCACCCCAACCGAGCCGGCGCGACCCGATGGCTCACCTGAGGCGAGCCGAACCGAGCGAGTGGATAATCGCAACCGAGCCGGCTCGAGCCGATGGCTCACCTGAGCTGAGCCGAGCCGATGACTTATCGCAACTGAGCCGGTTCGAGCCGATGACTCAGGTGATCCGAGTCGAGCCGAGCCGGTTGGGCGCAACCTCGTCCTGATTAATAACAAAGAAAAAGTACAAGTTTGCTTAGAAATATTTTTTCACTTATTGATAAATAGATGGAAGGAATAAAACAAAGCAAGACTAGATAAACACAAAGGATGCCTTTAAAAAAAACTACATAGACGCTGTTACACGACCGTAACAATAATAGTTGTAGGCGTACTCGAACTTTTACATATTTGTACTATTATTTAATTATTTTCTTGAATGATATTTAAAACAGAGATCCAACTGGTGCTCACTGATTTAAGAGATTGATTAACAAATTAGTTACTACACAATCAAATATAAAACATTTTATTTGTCTTCAGTAATCCAACTTCGAAAATTGGGCTTTTGTTTTAACATTTCGTAGCACGTATATAGTTAGTAACTTTAATCTAATGTTAACAGCTCGAGAGGCTCGGTCCACGGCTCAATCACCACCGAGCCGAGAAGTGAGCCGAGTCAACAACTCACCCAACTGAGCCGGCTTGAGCCCTCGGCTCAGTTGGGCCGAACTGAGCCAAGCCAATGGTTCACCTGAGCTGAGCCGAACCGAGAGGGTGACTCATCGCAACCGAGCCGGCTCGAGCCGATGGCTCAGTTGAACCGAGCCGAGAAGTAAGCCGAGTCAAAACCTCACCCAACTGAGCCGGCTTGAGCCCTCGGCTCAGTTGGGCTGAACCGAGCCAAGTCAATGGCTCACCCCAACCGAGCCGGCTCGAGCTGATGACTCACCTGAGCTGAGCCGAACCGAGCTGATGGCTCACCTGAGCCGAGCCGAACCGAGCTGATGGCTCACCTGAGCCGAGCCGAACCGAGCTGATGGCTCACCTGAGCCGAGCCGAACCGAGCTGATGGCTCACCTGAGCCGAGCCGAACCGAGCTGATGGCTCACCTGAGCCGAGCCGAACCGAGCTGATGTCTCACCTGAGCCGAGCCGAACCGAGAAGGTGGCTCATCGCAACCGAGCCGGCTCGAGCCGATGGCTCAGTTGAACCGAGCCGAGTCGGAGCTCGAGCTGAGCCAATGGCTTAGGGCCCGAGCCGGGCCGGTTGACATCACTACTGCAGAGTATTCCTTACATTAATATGCCGTTGTCCTTGATAGTCATTGCGTATTTACAAGCACCATGTTACTACTGTTAGAAGAATCAAAAAACAACAGATAACATCTGCTACTTAACGGTTCATATTTTTCTTTTACAGTATATAAACTAATAATAATAATAATAATAATAATAATAATAATAATAATAATAATAATAATAATAATAATAATACTCCAGCATAAAAGTTATCAATTGCATCACATTGGCAACACGCGACGCATATTTTAACTTCATAAAAATTCATTTCTCACGATTTTCTGGAAAACTACGCATGATATCTTCATTATGTCATTTTGTTTATCTCGATGTGATATGTCTTATCTCTGGACAATATCACAGTAAAACAAAAATTAAATATTAGGAGTACATCGTAATTTAGGGTACATCTCATTAACCATGAGAAGATTGAGTTGATTTTGAGTTTAACGTCCCGTTCACCAGCGAGGCTATATGATACGTGGACCTACTGATTAACGTGGAATCCGAACCACATGAGCTCCCGCCGGGAATCGAACCCGGGTCATGGAAAGACTGAGTAGTGTATAGGTCTACTTTAGGATGTTTCAGCTTAACTTGCATCATACCTTCTTACGATTACAAAAAGGAAATTTGTTCGATTGCATTTGAAAAAAATTCTTAGGATTACAAAAAGAAAAACAATTTTTCCGAAATCGGAATTTTTACGAAATCCGGAATTTTCCGAATTCCGGAATTTTTCCGATTTACACTTTCCGGATTCCGGGAAGTAAAAATTCCGGAATTGGCCATTCCTAATATAAACCTAACATTTTAACATATAGATAATAATAATAATAATAATAATAATAATAATAATCCTCTTATAAATCAATGGGACAATGCTCAACACCAGTTTAAAGACTTTTTCGCAAATAAAAATTTAAGCCATTGTAAAAGGAAGGGTGACGGAAAATAACATTTGAAGAACATTCCAACTCAGTAAGTACCACGAAGTGCGGTGATACGAGTTTCGTAAACTATGTTTACAGCTCAGAACTGTTACGACCATGTTACTACTACGTTATCACCATCTTGACATTTTTCTACTGAGTAAACAATGTGTACGACACTCATTACATTAAGCTTCACAGAAAATTACTTGAACTAATGGCTGTGGGTTCCTAGGGTTAAAATTTAAAACAATTTTCTTGTAAGATTATTTTCTTTTCTTGCTTTTTAATATTTTTTAGTACGATCTATTTGAAGCTTATGGGTCTTCAGTACAAAGAAATTAAACTACCGCTAATTTTAGAGTTTTTCTGTAATATCTTCAAAACAAATAAAAATATTCGAAAGACAGAAACGTAGTGAACTAGACAATACGATTTTGCATGTGATACCTTTACTATGATTCACCTATCTGCTTTTGGTATGCCGCTATTTACAGAGCCCGCAAAAAATGTTAAATCTATTTACAGTTGCCAATCGAAAGCAGATAGATGAGTTGTGATAACGGTATCATATGCAAAATCGTATTGTCCAGTTCACTACGTTTCTGCTTTCTGAATATTTTTGTTTTGAAGATATTACAGAAAAACTCTTAAAATTATCGGTAGTTTAATTTCGCTGTAGTGAAGACCCTTTAAATATATAAAATCATGCCTGTTGTGTTGTATGGTTGCGAAATATGGTCGCTTTCTCTGAGGTAAGAAAGCAGACTGAAAGTATTTGAGAAAAAGATCCTGAGACGAACCCAAGAGTAATGCTATCCACAACGCTATGAGGGAGCTCAAGGACTCGTTCAAGTATAGACGTAATTATAATTTTCTTGTGAACGGCATTGGTACACCTTACAACAGAGGTCAACGATTAGATTGATATCAAAACATTTCATTGAAGACAAGAATTATTCCTTTTTATCTTTCGTTGATTATCTTTCTCTCTTCTTTTCTTGACAGTAAGTTAAATGGAAACATTATATCCTATTTTCATAATCTTTTATGAAATCAATTCTAGGTATTCTAACAAATCAATTATTATATTTAATAATGACAAAATATTTCGAAATTAATTTCCGTGAAGTTTAAATTTACTAATACTGGTAGAAAATTGTGCTATACAAGCTTCAAAGGTATACAATATGCGTTATTATAGGTCAATCTGATAACAATTTACAAATGGTAGAAAGTTAAATGCGGGTAGTTAAGATTAGCTATTATACGGGCTAGTTGTTCCCCACAAATTCTCGGCTCGCGTGCAAATTTCCTACACTCGCGACATCTGTTGGCGTCATGTAGTAGGTAGCAGAGCTAGTGACAACTATAAGCCTGACTGCGAACTATTAGAAATTAGCCTGACCGTGATATATTAAAGCCTCTTGCGCATTGTTCGAAGTAGAAAGAAACCGGAGGTGGTATATTTATTTACGATTTTGACTTGACATACCGGCTATCTAAATGTTGAAATGCAGTGAGGGTATGTTGCCTAAAAGATTGTATTTCTATTCATATAATGACTGAAAACCATTGGAGAGCTTCTCCGAAGTAACGCGAGGAGCATGGAGAGACTTTGATCCCTTCTAACTTTCTGAATATATATATATATATATATATATATATATATATATATATATATATATATATATATATATATATATATATATATATATATATATATATATATATCCCCTTATGTTATATTATAGAGAATTATACAAGAAAATGATGAAAAACCGAATAAGTATATCAATAATTTTCTCTCACTCGGTCTCCCACTCGACTGTGAGGTATTCGAAACACCCGAAAGGTACGCTCCCACAGCAGACAACTCCTAAACCTGTCCATGCTCAAAACATGGCATTTATATGCATTACGGCAAGAAGACACACACACACACACACACACATACACACACACACACACACACACACACACAAATCAATATGGCACATCGAAATATAAACTAGGTGACTTCTTTGCAGACATCTCATTTTAAAAACAAAAGGTAGGAAAAATGTAAGAAAAATATCGATGTTGTCAACTTTTCTACATAAGAAATAAAACCTTTTACGAGCAAAGCTATTCGTCAATTACTGTGTATAAAAATGGATTTATTAAAGGTATTTAGCATTTTCTTTCCAGTGACGGTATGTTTTAATCATTGGAAAACCAGAGACGGTATGTCTTTATCACTGAAAAACCAGAGGCTCTATGGTTTCGTGTCACTTCGACCACTGCTCTTGAGTTTATAATAAGAACCAGGAGTACCTGAATATTAACGTAGGCTACAAATCTCTATCTGAATTGGCTACTGCTTGGTCCTCGTGTGGTTTGTCCCGAGTGGCCTTTACTTTTACCGTTTTATATGCATAAGAGAAATCATCAAATGACATTAAATGAAATATTTCAGTTTGACGCCCCACGACTATGCCCTTTTAGACTAAGGGAGACGATGATTAAGGCAAGTGAATAATGACAGAATTGGTGGAATGATAACGTGAGAGGAAATGGAAGTACTCCGAAAAAACCCAGGGCCACAATGTTGTTTACCATAAACTTAGTTGGCCGCGGATCGAACCAAGGACCCCCATGCACCAGAGGTAAGCGCTCGACCACCGAGTCACCGTACTACCTTGAAATTGTCAAAATTCGCAACTAGGTTGCTCACACCCAAAAACGTTATTTTCACTTTAATTCATGAAACTCCCAGGAAACACTATCTGAAGATCGCCCGTGATATACAGGGTGTCTCAAAAGTCTCCTTACATAGCGCAACTCTGTTATTATGAGAGTTACAACAAAATGTAAACTAAGCCGGAAACAAGAACTGTAAACTAAAGCCGAGACTGGTATATACAGGATGTCTCAAAAGTCCCCTGACATATGGTAACTCTGTTATTATCAGAGCTACAACAAAATATGGGAGGGGAAACCGTCTCCAAATATGATGTTTTCAATCTAAAGTGAAGGATTTTTTTTTTTTAATCGGATGAGCCCTTTGGGCTGTACAATCTTTATGCGCCCAATGTTAAATGAAAATGCAACGTTGCCATTTACCGGAAGGTGGATAAATTTTCTAAGAGTGTGATGTATGGAGGCATGTTTGAAATACGGGCTGGCCATTAACACGTTAGCATAAAAGACAGTCACTTCATTCACTTATGTTGTGGGTCCAGGTAAATGGCAACGTTTGATTTTCATTTAACATTTGGCGCATAAAGAGTGTACAGCCCCAACGGCACGTCCTATTTAAAAAGAAAATCCTTCACTTTAGATTGAAAACATCTTATTTGGAGACTTTTTCCCCTCTTACATTTTACTGTAACTCTGATAATAACAGAGTTGCCCTATGTCAGGGGACTTTTGAGACACCCTGTATTTTTTTTCATTGAGTCAGTTGGATTTCGTAAATCTGCGTGGTTCATTATATACAAAATTTAATATAGCGTGCAAATTAAAAAGAAAAAAAATTTAAACATAAATACGATATTGTCCTTAAAGGTAATAGTAAAAATAAAATAAAATTGCTTTCAAAAACATCTGCCCAATCTTGATTTTGCAGAATACGTTGTTATATTTTATTTCTCTGGAGGGAAACGCGAGACGCACTCACGCAAGGTTTGTTTCAAGCAAGATTAACATGAACGTAGAATATCAATTCCATTCTGAAAGTTAAGACGGACGAAAGGCGCTCATGACACGCTATCTCTTCGCATCCTTTTCGTTTTCCTTTGATTACTCCGTTGATCGACCTTGGAACTGGAAACACCAATACTAATACGATATGCGCGCCATCTTGTGTGTGTGTTTCTTCCGGCTTTAACTTCATGGCTGATCATCTACTCAATTTCCAGGGCGTTCTTTGGGAAAACCAGCACAATGCATCAACAACTCCCCCATTTTTTCTTCCCGTCAATGGACATGTGTAAAAACAGAATTTCTGAGAATTCCATCTTATATTCAAAGAACTTGGAGTTTTAAAAAGAAGTATGCCTCCAGCAAAAGAACGTAGACGAGTTAAACTAACGGTTCGTCTGGCTGGAGAGGTCTTTGAGATTAACCTTGGGTTCCAACCTTCGATGCACCCATAGTAGGTGGTCTGCGAGAATTCGGATATATTTTTGGATTCTGGGCCACGGTGGCTCCGTGGTAAAGCGTTCACCTCTGGTGCCTGGGGGTCCTTGGTTCGATCCCAGCTCGCGGCAAGTGAGCTTTGTGGTGGACAAACACCGTGTGCGTGAGCTTTCCCGAGGTGCTCCAGTTTCCTTCCACTTCCTTCATTCCACCATTTCATTCATTTCTCATCATCACAGTCTCCTTTAGCCTAGCCGGCGTAATCATGTGACATAAACCTTACATTTTTTTCATTTTTAAATTCTGTGCGGATGGCGGATAGAATTGTGGATGTTCATGAAAATACAAGGATTGTTTGATTGTTCTTCTAAACATTATTAATTACAAGCTGTATGACTGTCACTGTTAGTATTGTGTGTGTGTCACTTTTAGGTGCATTTATGTCAGTTAGGACCATTTGTGATACTGTTAGGACCTGGATGCCACTGTAATGACTATGTCTGTCACTGTTAGCACTAGTCACTATTACGAGTACGGATGTCAGTGTTAGGTGCTTTTGTGTCACTATTAGGACTACGGATATTACTGTTAGAACCTGGATGTCACTTTATAACTATGTCTGTCACTTTTAGCACTGTGTGTCACTATTAGGTGCATTTATGTCACTATTACTATGGTTATCACTGTTAAGACCTAAATGTCACTGTTATGACTATGTCTATCACTGTTAGGACTGTGTGTGTCACTGTTAGGTGCATTTATGTCACTGTTAGGACCTGGATGCCACTGTTATGACTATGTCTGTCACTGTTTGGACTGTGTATGTCACTGTTAGGTGCATTTGTGTCACTGTTAAAACCTGGATGCCATTGTTATGACTATGTCTGTCACTGGTAGAACTAATCAGTATTATGACTATGGATGTCCGTCACGAGAAGTCAAAGAACAATAGATAGAAATGCAACTTAATAATGCATGTGTTTACACAACACATACTTAAATAATCTATTTCAGCAGAATAACAAGCAGAACACACTGTCGGTGAACCGAACTCATAAGCTGTCGTTGTGCAAAGCAGTGGAACACAGCCTCTATTGCTGATCAACGCCTGTCTCTGGCCGAGATCGGCCACCAAATATACCGATTTTTATTCCTTAATTCAGTTTCTACTTTGGATTTCTATTTTCATTTTCCCATTTGATTTCCAGTTAAAACTTTGAAAGCGTTCCTAGTTTCTTCCATTCTGACTCCATGACTTGCCCACCTGAGCCTCCTACACTTGATGATCCTAACAATGTTTGCTAGGATGTTGATGATAATAACAATGTTGATGATCCTAATGATATAAATTATATAGTTCTTCGTTATGAAATTTCCATCATTCCCCATTTCCATTCCTCTTGGGTCCGAATATTCATCTCAGAATTTTGTTCTCAAATACTTTCAGTCTGCGTTCTTTCTAAAGTAGTAACAGATAATGAAAAAAGTTTTTCGTAGGACTGAGCATGAAGCCCCCTCCGCTCTTATCCTTCTATGGAAACGGAAAGTGGTGGATCTATTACTTCCGACTCTATCCTTCTATTTAGATGGGAAGTAGTGGATCAATTACTTCCGCAGTTAACCTTCTATTCAAACGGGAAGTGATGGATTAACTATAAATACTTTCGCCCTTATCCTTCTATTCAAAGGGGAAGTGGTGGAACAATTACTTTCGCTCATACCCTTCTAGTCAAACAGAAAATGATGGAACAATTACTTCCGTTCTTACTCTTCTATTCAAACGGGAAGTAGTGGATCAATTACTCGCCGTTATCCTTCTATTTAAACGGGGAGTGGTATATCAATTACTTCCACTCATACCCTTCTAGTCAAACGGAAAATGATGGAACAATTACTTCCGTTCTTACCCTTCTATTCAAATGGGAAGTAGTGGATCAATTACTCGCCCTTACCCTACTATTCAAACGGGAAGTGGTAGATCAATTACTTCCACTCATACCCTTCTAGTCAAACGGGAAGTGGTGGATCAATTACTTCCGTCTTTCTATTCAAACGGGAAGTGGTGGATTAATTACTTCCGCCCTTACCCTTCTATTCAAACGGGTAGTGGTGGAACCATTACTTCCGTCCATACTCTTCTATTCAAACAGGAAGTGGTGGACCAATTACTTCCGTCTTTACCCTTCTATATAAACGGGAAGTAGTGGATCACTTTCTTTCGGTTTTAATATTAGATTCATATCGTTCGGAAATCTACCGCAGTTTCATAATGTGAAAAATCACTTAATTATTTGTACATATTAGAAGTATTTACAAGTACAAGTTCTTTGAAACAAGAATCGTTGTTTAATAAACAAAGGATTTGTTGCATGACATAAGTGCAAATAATTTAATTGTATTTGCACAACTCAACACAAGAAATTAAGTGTAGGAGGATGGATGTCCCTTGAAAGTTGACGTGCTCATTTAGATGACATCCGTGGTGCAATAATCCAAATGCTTTCCTATCTATGTGTGCGTCATAAATGCTTGTTTCTTAGTATCTACGTATAAAGAGATTTCGTAATCTTTTAAACTTTTTTTCATCCCTTATATTCAAGATTTCGTATCACGTGACAATATGCAAATGTCATAGATAGTTAATTAAACCTTATAGCATGAGCAATTGTATCAATCTCTCTCTCTCTCTCTCTCTCTTTTTTTTTTTAAAGATTTTTCAAACTGGTTATTTGCAAGTGTACTCTGTTCGCAATACAAACAAAATATGAACATAATAAGAACTTGAAACATTTGTATTACTTTTTGAACTTGTTCTGGGAATACTGGTAAACGCTCCTCCCATATCCGTGATGTAAATTACTTATTAGAACACTCTTTAAGTAAGGTGACAACAAGTTTCATTTTCTGAACTAAATTTTATCAATTTTCTCAAACCGTTCTTCCTAATAATAATAATCTAAAAACTTGTGAATAAGCACTTTATAATTATTTGGTATTAAATTTACTACAGGGTGGCCACAAAGTCCTGTTACCACTCGCTAATGTAAGTTTTCCCGTTACCCCTTGATAAATGCTAATGTGAGTTTTCCCTTTACCCCTTGATAAATGCTAATGTAAGTTTTCCCGTTACCCCTTGATAAATGCTAATGTAAGTTTTCCCGTTACCCCTTGATCAATGCTAATGTGAGTTTTCCCGTTACCCCTTTATAAATGCTAATGTAAGGTTTTCCATTGTTTCAGATGTGTGAACGATGGCTGATACTTCCAGTTACGGTATTGAAGAACACGTTATTGAAAGTTGTTGGGTGCATGAAAGAAACCACAAAGGTAAGACACTGACAGAAGTGCGTGAATGATGGACCGCCTGCCTTGCCTCTACGATTGATTAAGCGTCCGAAAAAAAACAACCCATCCCATTCTTAGCAATCTACTGGAATCCCAAGTGATCGAAATCAAGGATAACCTCCGAATTCAATATTGATCCACATAGATAAAAACGAGAAGTGTTTTTCGGATTCGATTTAGCATTCTAAAAACAGTTATCAACTTACTTTTAAACCTTTATTCAAACTGAAAGTGACAGAAATCAACCACTTCCGGTTTATTGTTGATTCCAGTGGGAAGAACAGACATTTCAGCTCGTAAATAAAATAAAAATAAAAACAATGCTCTTATAAAATGTTCTAATAAAGACATTTTTGTGAAGCAAACTTAAGAAATGGAACCATCAATAAAAGTATTGGGTGCTCTTCCTAAAATTGAGAATAGAACTAAGCAGGCCCGTAGCCAGCCCAAAAACTTAGGGGGGGGGGGCGATCCAACCATATGATAGTTCATCATCATATTATAGTTCTTTTGCAAGCCTACTGTAAAATTTTTAGGAGGCCCGCCAAAATTTAGGGGGGCGGCCCCCCTAGACCCCCCTGGATACGGGCCTGGAACTAAGGCTACCAGCATTGGGGGCTCTTTACAAGGTTGAGGATGAATCTAAGATTAAAAGTATTGGGGATTCTTCTTAAGGTTGAGAATGGAAGTAAAGCTAGCAGCATTGGGATCTTCCCAAGGTTGAGAATGGATGTAAGACTGAAAGCATTGGGGTTCTTCCTACGGTTGAGAATGGGACTAAAGTTAAAAGCATTGTGCGATCATTCCAAGGTTGAGGATGGATCTAAGAGTAGAAGCATTGGGGATTCTTCTTAAGGTTGAGAATGGAACTAAAGTTAGCAGCATTGGGATCTTCCCAAGGTTGAGAATGGAAGTAAGACTGAAAGCATTGGGGATTCTTCCTAAAGTTAAAAGCATTGTGCGAACATTCCAAGGTTGAGGATGGATCTAAGAGTAGAAGCATTGGGGATTCTTCTTAAGGTTGAGAATGGAACTAAAGTTAGCAGCATTGGGATCTTCCCAAGGTTGAGAATGGAAGTAAGACTGAAAGCATTGGGGATTCTTCCTAAAGTTAAAAGCATTGTGCGATCATTCCAAGGTTGAGGATGGATCTAAGAGTAAAAGCATTGGGGATTCTTCTTAAGGTTGAGAATGGAACTAAAGTTAGCAGCATTGGAATCATCCCAAGGTTGAGAATGGATGTAAGACTGAAAGCATTTGGGTTCTTCCTACGGTTGAGAATGGGACTAAAGCTAAAAGCATTGGGTGCTCTTCTTAACACAGAGTTAAGAAACTTCACTTGAACATTATATTACGCCCAATGATTTTAGAGCACTTTATAAGAGGACTGTTTTTTTTTTTAAAACTATCTTTTCGGTTATTTGTATAGTTTAGTTTTTATTCAATATCCTTCAATGAATTCTTTATTCCTAATTTCCTTAACTTCAAAATACTACAGGATTTCAATGTATGAGCTTACATATTTTGTGTAATCATATTATCCTGCCAGTGAACACAAGAACATTAGGTTCGGAAGCCAATAGCTTCTAATTTTGTCGTTAGAGGCGCCACATAAAGGTCTCGAACCAACACTGAACCACTTTGCAGTCTATTGAAGTAATGCTATTAATCAACTGACGTTGCCTACGCATACATGCAATAACGAGATTAATTTTACACTAAAACGATAATCATCATCATCATAGGTTTTCTGTCATTATTGGCAGGTAACTTGCTGCAACTGAGAAGCTTCCATGCTTCACGGTCTTCCGCTAACCTCTTTCTCTTCACGTACTATTTTTTTGTTTTGATATTGTCCATTAATTGTGGTCTCTTTCGCCTCCTCCTCCTTCCTGCCACCATACCATCCAGCACGTTCCTTATGATACACTTCCTTCTTTGCCAATGTCCCAACCAGTTTCCCTTCCTCTTCTTAATAACATCTAAAATTGTCTTTTCCCTCCCGCCATTTCTAAGACCCTCTCATTCGTTTTCAGCTCGACCCAACTAATTCTCTCTATTCTTCTCCACACCCACATTTCGAAGGCTTCCACCTGTTTTTCATTATTTTTGCGTGATGTCCATATTTCTGACTCATACAGTACAAAAAAATCCACACAAAGCATTTTATGAGTCTTTTTCTCAACTCTTTATTCAAAGTCCCACAAAATAGTAATTTTATTTCTCCTAAAAGGCTTCTTTCGCCATTCCTATCCATGCTTTTATTTCACGTTCACATTTCATATCACTACTAATAATACTACCCAGGTATCGAAAACTAGTCACCTGTTCCATTTTCTCCCCTCCTACTTCTATATTCGACACCGACTCCTTCGCTCCAGTCACCATGGCTTTTGTCTTTATAGCATTTTGCATTCCACATTTTTCACAAGCCCTTCCTCAAGTTTTCTAAAATCTTACTGATTTTCTCTTTAGATTCCGCAACATGGTAGAGCAATGAAAATACTGTATTCTAATTGGGTTTAAGAATGCTCTCAAACTTTCAGAGCTCAAGCTAGTAATTTGACTAAGAAATAAACAAATTGAAAACCAGAATAAGAAGACAGCTATACAAATGTATTACCATCACAATATCCTTCTACTAAGATACGGAATTTTAATCAAAATCTTGTTAACATGCCGAGTCTCCATCTTATGTTAATTTCGAAAATAATCAAGAATACACACAAGGAAATTGTTTCTTTTCTTTCGTGCCTCTATTAGAAAGAGGAAATACAAAAACAAATGCCTAGCAACCGTTGACAGCTTCTGTATTTTCGTCTTGGACAGGGAATGGACATGATTTCAAGGTCATCCATTACACGCGTAAGTGTCTTGCACAGCAGTTTTGTAACTTCGTTTGCATGTCTTTTTGTTTTCTCTAAAAACAAGTTACTGAGAAGCAAAGACCTTACGAAGAAATTGAGAGTAAGGAAAAGAGCTTGTGTATTCTTTACACATACCAATATTCATAATTTAAACACACAAACTGAGATGTTAAAACATTCCAATTAGTTCCTTGTGTAGGATCCATATACCATGCAAACATCACAGAAATAGTTTGTACCCACTCTAGCGACATTCCTTACCCACACAACCACGGGCGTCAATCCCACCGGGGATACAAGGGGCGTGTCCCCTCCAATATTTGTAAAAAGGTCTCCTCCCCCAATATTTCAAGTATATTAGTCAACTATGGCTCAAAAGCAGGGTTGATATGTTTAAAACAAAATGTTTAAAACAAATGTTTAAAACATGTTTAAAACGAGGGCTGTTGTTTTATTCAGTTTGTTTTAAACGTTTTAAACAAATTGTTTTAAACGTGTTTTTTTTCGATGCTGGTTGGACATGTTTAAAACAACTAAAATATCAGATTGAAGAAGCTAATTTAATTTTCTAACAAACAACCCATCCTCCGCAGGGTTTTTGCATGGAGTAAATTACAAGCAGAGTTATATTCTTATTATAACAGCAATTACTGAACGAAATTCTGCACATCAGTGTGCTTATAACTAAACCAACAGAAGTTCAAGTGAAGTATTTGAACATTTCATGAGATATACACCATTGAAAAGCTTATAGACCACAAATTCCAACGAGATAATACGCGTGAAATTCCCGCCGTATTCGTAGAAAAAAAACAGACATAAAAAATCATTAAAAATATGAAAATATTGACTTTGCGGGGCCCTGGCAACCTTTGCAGTTACCTGCGCTGACAAAATGATGCTAATGTGTAGGCCACATACTTGTGACAATAATATAAGAAATGGTAGCCATTGCTGCCATTGCGTAATGAATTCGTTTTATGTAGGAAATATTTTAAAAAAAAATATGCGCAGAAAAACATTCATTGAATTAGACATTCTCTCCCCTTCCCCACTATAGTACCACGTCCATATGCAAATCATTTTTGCTGCACATATCATGTATACGAACAAGAATTATGCTTCTAGACCACTTCAGTGAAATATATCTTGTGTTATACGGGACCGTCCCGAAAATAAATGTAAATTAACCAAATTTGACCCCCTCTTCCTCTATAAACAACAAGTACACATACAGGTTACTATCATGTAGGGGACTACTTCATTGCTTCACATACCAATTTTTATGGATGTACCACACAGACGGGAGGAATACCCGCCAAAACCTGATGAAAAGAAAATTGATGAAAAAAAAACTTCATCCTCCCTCTCTCGGCCGTACATACGTACCCTGTATATACATAAAATGCAAGTGACGGAAAGCTTTATCTCTCAAAAATACTTTGGTACCAAATCACCTTTCTAGCTTAATTAAGGACTGAGCTATTGATGTTTGTTGTAAAAATAAATGTAATTTACGTCAAAAAACTGAAACTCCAAAAATTGGCTAACTTTGTCCCCTCCCTGCTCCCCATAATAAGCAAGAAGTACAAATCAGGGTTGGCAAAAACCATGGTTTTTATTGAAAAAACAAAAAAACCGTTTTTTTTTTTTTTTTGGTTTAAACCAGGTTCTTTTGGTTTAAATAATTTGCTCTATATATTCATATCATATATGGACAGAAATAAGTTTGTTTTGCCTTGATGTTATTATGCAACTACCGGGTTATGCTGGAAGGGATCACATAAGCTTAAAGCGGAATAAAAATCGTTTCTCGAGTTACATCCGAGAGAAATTGTCCTCCATTTGAACTCGGAACCAGGACTAATTGGCCAAAAATGCGATACGTCTGCCGACTCACTCACGAAGGAATCCTGATAAAAATACGTTGTACTGATCTTTACATGCTTCTTAATATAACTGTCAAGAGTCATTTCAGAAGGACAAAAAGATAAACAGTTGCACAAGTGAAACCATTATACAGAATTACATATGGACAATTTCAAAGTACTACGGAGTACAGAACAACTAATTTAGTTCGAGTTAGTTAACAGCAACTTTTATTGGTCCAAATTAAAGAAATACAACGACTTAATTTGCATATTAGTAAGAAAAGTGAATAAAGATACGAATTATTTGAGTCCACTTTGGCTCAGACTCATTTATACATAAATAAATATCAAAGAGACTTCTCATTTCACTAAATGTCTCTCGTGGGGTCTGACCCCCCTCCCCCAC
The DNA here is from genome assembly GCF_964235325.1 of Thermobia domestica. Lineage (NCBI taxonomy): Eukaryota > Metazoa > Arthropoda > Insecta > Zygentoma > Lepismatidae > Thermobia > Thermobia domestica. Next base: position 169,768,398 of record NC_137467.1, on the reverse strand, counting down.
ACACAAAAAGTACGGCATTTCGATGTATTTTATCAATAGTAAACATTGAAACGAAACAATATTTAGAATTTTTCTTTGATTGCAATTAAATAAAAACAATAATAACAACTACAAAAAAATCACAAAACAAACATTTATAAACTTATATATATATATATATATATATATATATATATATATATATATATATATATATATATATATATATATATATATAAAGTTGCTTATGCAGTATAATCTTTTTGAGTAATGAATGGGGAATTTAGGTCTGAATATAATACGAATAATATACCGGAGTGAAAAGTGATAACCCACAAACGTGTGTTCATCAAGATTTTACAAACACTTACACTTTTAGGAACATTTTTCGTTTTTTGGTTTAAACCAGCCAACCCTGGTACAAATACACGATATTACCATGTAGTAACCTACTTCATTGCTTCATGTAACAATTTTTATGAATCTATCCCCCAAGAGGGGGAACGGCCCTCAAAAAACTGTTGAAAACAAAACAAAAAAACCCACGATATTTACCCTCCTCCCACATACATAAAATTCACAACAGGAAAGTTGCATCTTTGAGGAATATATTAGTACCAAAACCATCTTGCAGCCTTAATTTGAGGTTTAAGACTGAGCCATTGAGGTTTAAAGCCCTGACACAGCAGTTGCGTCAATGGGAGTTTAAAGATGAAGAATGCAGACGACCAGTAGAACGTAACACAAAGAAACTAAACTACATATTCTGTGAACGGAGATCGGGAAAATCCCGATTTTTTCTCCGGAATTGAACATTTGGGCGGATCGAGATTAGGGAAGTTCCCGAAATTTGATCTAGCGGTTGAATATAGGTGGCAAGCAGTACCTAAGAGTGTAAAAATGTAATATATATGCTTATGTAGATTATTGTTTTAAACAAAATAAACGTTTTAAACATGTTTTTTTCTTGTTTAAAACAAAGTACTTTGTTTTAAACGTTAAAAACGTTTTAAACAAAAAAACATGTTTTAAACATAAAAAACGTTTTTTATGATTTTTTTTAAAAAAAAAACATGTTTTTTTTCAACCCTGCTCAAAAGATGATCAACGATACATCAGTTTGCTACGTTCACAAAACAATGTTAGATAAAGTGGATACGAAAAAAAAAGCACAAACGTTTGTTTCCAATTTTGAAAAAATGTTGGCTATGGCTATGTTAGCCAGTCACATCTGAGGCATAAACGTCCCTCGACGATACACTATCCGAGGAAAAGGAAGGAAGCGGCCTGGGACCTGTTTGTTAGGTACCATCCCGGCATTTGCCTGGTATGAATGAGGAAAACCTCACTCAGGCCTGAAAAACCTTTTACACTTTTTCGACCGAGTGTTCCCACCGGAAATCGAACCCAAGACCGCTCGCTCCAAAGACGAGAGCTTAGCGACCACGCTACGCGGGTTTTTATAATTTACATTATATTATTATTATTATTATTATTATTATTATTATTATTATTATTATTATTATTTACTTCACGTTCGCACTTCATATCACCATTAATAATAATACTACCCAGATATCGAAAACTACTGTAGTCACCTATTCTATTTTCTCCCCTCCTACTTCTATATTTGACACCGACCGTTAGTAGTTGTGGGCAAACTACTCGCCCAAATGAATATTCATGAGTGTGTACTTTTCTGACATGGTAGCACTTCCTAATGCACGTTTTAAAAAAATGGATACACCCTTTTTTCCCCGCATACTAATGACACATAATGTATGCAGGTGCGGCCGGAGGTAACATGACATATAATAAATGTTTCCGGTCAAAAGAAATGTTAATGGGACAAGCAGAATACAGAAAAAACCTTTCGGAAATAAAATATGCAGATCACACACGTAGAACAAGGTAATAGATTGTTGGATTCATTAATATGCAGCACATGTAACGCGGCAGCTGCTGGGTCGGAATGAGTGAAAGAAAGCACTAGAAGCTTCCAGATCTTTTTCTAAGCTTATTATTGTTGGAATAGGGGAAAGAACACACTCGAAACTTCTGGAAAGGTTTCTTGTAGTATACTTGTTCATTTTTATATGGGAAATGGACATATTGTAATTGTTGGAAGTATAAGGGGGACGGAACTGTTTGGTTTTAATCGGGAATTGATTGCGGATTTTCCGGCATTGAAAAATGATATGACTCGGTGTACTTTTATGGAATTATAACGTGACTAAGGTATAGTATAATGTAATATGTAGGGAATCAACATTAATGATTGCACCGGGAATCGAATGAGTATTCTCCCAGGTGGAGAACCGTACGCTAAATTTTATGCTTGCAGTGTGAACTTGTTACTTATATATAGCTATGAATTGTGTATGACATAACAGGTATATATAAATTATATTGTACAGAAAGTTACCAGAATGCGCCCCCGGGAATCGAACCAGAACTCTTCCACGTGAAAGCCGTACGACAAACATTTTGCTTAGCAGATGTTGTTACTTATATGTAGCTATGAATTGTGTAAGATATAACAGGTATATATAAATTATATTGTACAGAAAGTTAGCAGAATGCGCTCCGGGAATCGAACCAGGGCTTTTCCACGTGAAAAGCCGTACGACAAACATTATGCTTAGCAGATGTTGTTACTTATACATAACTATGAATTGTGTAAGACATAACAGGTATATATAAATTATATTGTACAGAAAGTCAACAGAATGCGCCCCGGGAATTGAACCAGGGCTCTTCCACGTGAAAAGCCGCACGACAAACATTTTGCTTAGCAGATGTTGTTACTTATATGTAGCTATGAATTGTGTAAGACGTATAACTGGTATTTAGAAAGTATATGGTAAGAATTATTATTATTATTATTGTAAACTGTTGTGTTTTGTTTCATAAACGCTAGTGTAACAATGAGGTTATATGACGACAGAACGTTTAACGTTACCGCAGATTGAACTTAAGGGTTTTTTATGTTGAAAGCTAAGACAATAAAAGAGAGACCAGAGACTATTTGAACATATTACCCAGGATGAAATGTAGTAGTGAAGTTAAAAAGGGAAACTTTATACTTTTATTTTGTAATTGGAAATCGTAATACAGCAAATAATTAATATTTTAATTCTTTTATTGTTTTAGGTGGTGAAGGAAATAAAAATCTTAATAGAAACAGTGGAGAACAAACATTATTTTCCTGAATTGTTTGTTGTTGAAATATAGCGGAGTTTTTTTTTAGTGAAAAGGAGTTATAGATTGGTCTTAAAATATGGATTTACTGAAACCGTTGGATCTTAGTTGTATGAAATATCGAAAATATTGGATAATGTGTGATATGAATATTGAATACTGAAATATCGACATAAAAGTTATTATAAGTGTTACATTCAACGAATATACTGGCTAGACTAAAGGAGATGGTGATGATGAGTAATGAATGAATATGGTGGAATGAAAAAAGTGGGAAGAAGCAGGAGAACCACGACAAAAACCCACGCACATAGTGTTTGTGCACCAAAAAGCTAACTTGAAACAAGCTGGGATGGAACCAAGGACCCCATGCACCAGAGGTGAACGCTGTATTGCGTACCCACCATAGCTTTTTCTATGTATTATATTTGGATGAATAAAAGTACGCATGTATAAGTTGGTGGAACGAGAATGTAGGTGGAAACGGGAGAACTTTACACTTACACAATGTTTAAACTAAAAAATACACTTTGAATGATCGAAAGCATTTTGTTTCAGAAGTGACTTATTTTTATGATCAGCGCTATTTAATGTTTATGAACGAGGAAAAAAAATTAACTTACTGTAGCAGTCATTGGAGAATTATACTTTTGAAACTCTTTATACAAAATTATGTGTTTATATAACTTCATACATACTAGTAAAGAAGATATATGATGTACATTAAGGACGATTTTGACATTATTTAAACAGTGTAGGTAACGACTTTCAAGGCAATACAAGAGACGGACAATTATTTGACAGCGCAGATTAGTTTATATGCAGATGGAAACAATTGCCTTAAATAAGAGATACCACTTTGAACGTATAGTTCGGTTAAAATTGCTTTACTTTAGAACTCATAACATTAAGTACAAGGTAACCAACACCATGGCGATAACTATTAGCAGGACTGTGAAGTATGGGAATTAGCGTGTTGGAGAGACAGATACATTTTACGTATATAATAATGAGTATGAATATTTAACTTTGGCACCTTGAAGATTATGCAACCGACAAGTTAAAAATGTTTTGAGGATTGCATATTATATTCACAGACAGTCTGATACGATTTTTACTTGAAATGTGATGAATTTTTGTTTGAACTAAAAGGGTATTTTATTTATAGATCTTGTTTGTAACTTAGAAAAAAACAAGAAAATATTCTTGTAATGGTGTTACGACCGCTAGAAGCGAAATAATAGCTAACATGTCCTTTTCTACAGTTGAAATAGATATCTGTCAATTTAAACTTTAATAAAAACTAGTTTGAATTTCGACAATTTAAACTTTATTGTAATTGTTACAAACGCATAAGAAAATAGTATTTTAATGTTTTAGTTGTCTGCATATACAGTGCAGATATATTTGTGAGTGAATACATGACATACAGTTATAACATATCAGAAGTGATGTACTCCCGAAATTAGATCTTCCTAAACCTTAAAGAGATTATATTGTGAAGTTTTCACTTATTGAGTTAAATTTGGTAATTTAAGACGAACTTTGGTTTTGCTTTTACCCACTGCAGTTGTATTGGATTGAAATACTGAACTTACTATATCTGGATTTTTAGTTACTGTTTTAGTGGTTCTGTATGGTTGCGAAACATGATCACTTACTCTGAGGGAAGAACATAGACTGAAAGTATTTGAGAACAGGATCCTGAGAAGAATATTCGGACCCAAGAGGAACGGGAATGAGGAATTGCGGGAACTTTATAACGAGGAACTACATAGTTTATACGGTTTACCCAACATTGTTAGAGTCGTCAAGTTTAGGAGGCTTAGGGGGCAGGTCATGTAGCTAGAATGGAAGAAAGTAGAAAACGCTTTCAAAGTCTTGACTGGAAGACCCATAGGAAAACGACCATTAGGAAGACGTAGGCGCAGATGGGAGGATAATATTAAGATGGATCTCGCAGAGATAGGAATACAAAGTAGAAACTGGATGCAATTAGCTAAGAATAGAAGTCAGTGGAGAGCTTTTGTGAACGCGGCACTGAACCTGCGGGTTCCATAGGCGATAGACTTAGTTAGTTTACTGGTTTTATGAATGATTTGGGAGGGCTGTTGTTTAAACTGGAATTTGAACCATTACTAATGCTTGTAACGAGAAACTATATATATCTATTGGGAAGTGTGGACTTTCTTTTACGCAGATGAGAAGTAGCCTGTGTGTAAGACAGCAATACGAAAACGAATATTTGCACAACGAATTGAATTACTATTGCTTACAACAAGATTTATTTTAACTGTACCTGGGACTTTTGATTGATAAGTAAATTAGTAAATTATATTTTAAGCGGTGTTGAGATTTATTTGTATTAGGTTATCGACTACTGTTTGGATTATTTTTAATTTATGTTTTATATAACAACAAGGTTATAAAGAACAATATAACAGTAATATGGGTTTTCGAACCACAATAGGGATAACTTTAATGCAGTTGCTGTGTACATGAACTGTTATGGAACATTAATCACTTAGTATATAGCATTTTTATATTATTGTAACTGCAAGAGAACTGTATTATAAGACTACCTAACACATGTAAATATTAGTTAGAGCTAAAATACTGAGTTACTGGCAACTGAATTGTCAGTGAAAGTAATGTATTTTTAAAGAAATAAACTGATATTAGAAAAAATAATCTTAGTTGTTTGTATGCTATATGAAGAAACTATTGTTTAAGAAACAGTGCATTAAAAGAAAAAATAATTGTTTTTCGAAGAATATGGTAGGAAACTGAAAATATTTAATACTTTGTTTTAGATTTTTAGAGACATTACCAACGTAAGTAAATGATGAACTATTGTCGATTGAACGGGAATCACTGAGGTTGATACCTTGTGTTTAGTTTATGATATGAAGACTTTAACATTCTTGTTGACAGTTACTTTTAAATGAAAACAACATATAATCTTGTATGCAGAATGGATTGAATTAAGGGCATACCTACGCGAGGGATTCATTGGATGCGAACCACATTTAAAACTCTATAACCCAACAAACATTTCAACAGTTTCTTAAGAGAATTATGCTTGCAGTAGGAGAGAAATGTGTGATATACTGTAGAAAACTCGATGTTACAATACCCTTGTACTCTTTATGTCTTATAAAAAGAAGTTAGTGTACTCTTTTGCTGAGAATATAGATGACAATATTGTAAAATTACGTGTCGTTTTATTGCAACTAGAATAATGTTACTTCAATAATGCTTAAACGCAGTGACTGTTATTGCAGAATCCACCCTCCAACAAATTTCAGGATGTGTAGACCCTTACTTGGTATATGCTTTTAAAAAGAATAAACATTGTACGGTAACCTCTTGAAACTTGTAGACCCACAGTGAAGTATAGTCGGATATGGGGGGGAGGGCACGGTGACTCAGTGGTAGAAGAGATTTTGATGTTTGTGATTTAAAACCGACCAACTGAACTTTGTGGTGGACAACATCTTTTTTTCTCCTAGTACTTCCATTTCCTACATTTATTTATTTATTGGCTTAATTAGCTTATCCGATCTTTCTCTCTTGTAATAGAATCATGCAAGGCTATGACCATACCTTATAATTATTATTAAATAATCCTTATTGAAGGTTTAATTTACCTCACGATTTCTTTGGAAACAATAAAATTTTTTGCTTGAGATGGATTGTTTTTCAGGGAGGAAATGTCAGAATCATGAGAAAACTTGCTTACATGCTGTGTGCCAAACATAATAAGCCCTTGGCGGGCTAAGATTGAACCATGGACCCATCACGCGCCAGAGATGAACGATTTGAAGGCGATGAAGAATATTTTATAATTCCACAGTAGTATTAATAATTGTTTGAGATTTTTAGTATACTATGTGATACACAGGTTACACGAATTTTATTTTGTTCTTTTTGAACTAATGTTTAAGAGGACCAGAAGGATAGATTTCAAGAACTACCATTGGTCCAAGGATTACAGTTTTAATTTTACAGCTTTATACACATGCATTCAAATTATAGTGCCATTAGATGGTTGTATAAGACTCTTGTTGGACTTGACTTGATTTTGAGTTTAATGTCCCTTTTCACCAGCGAGCCTATATGAGACGTGGACCTACTGATTTACGGGAAATCCGAAGCACATGAGCTCCCGCCGGGAATCAAACCTGGGTAGACTCTTGTTGGAATAAATGTTTTCGCTGGAACCATTTTTAAAATTTAATGTAAAACTTTAAACATAATGAAGAAAATAAGAACATGCTGAGGTGAAATATACTTAAACTCCCATCTTGCAAAAGAATTAAGGAAAACAACCTCTGTTTTCAAGCTGAGACTATCCATGGTTGAGATTGACCACCAAATATAACGATTATCTTTCTCAGATGATGAGTTTGTATGCTTATGCCAGTAGCTAAAACTGAAAAGTGAACCAGGTTGTTTGTAAAATGGTATTACATGGTTCAATCTCAGAACATGTGCAATTGTGATGGGCAAAAATTCCATGGGTAGTGGTGCTGGTGGACAACAACTTCACGAAACATCTGTTGGTATTAAAATTAACGATACGTGAACTTTCAAACGACGAAATGTTTCTTTATCTGGACTGTTAATACTTTTTTGAAATTTCATCGGAACAAGCATTCAACTTAAACTATAATAAACGAACGAACTATCTAGTTGCATTATAGGAGGGCGATACAGGTGTGGATGAAAAGTTTATGTATTGATTTTTGAATACGAGTTGTGTGCGAGTAATTCAATTTTATTTAACTTTTAATATTAGAGATTATTTTATACGACCATTTAATATTTTATTATTTCTTATACATATTCGCTTTCATCATTTGTCCATTGTAATGTTAGTAGAAAAAATGTTTTATTTAACAACATGAGCACGAAAACCTACAAGAAAAATATTAGACAACATTCATAATTATCACTGTACGGAATACTTCTTTAAATGGAAACAGTTTGATCCATTGGTAGAGTGCACCCATCTGGCACGAAGATCCCTAGTTCAATCCCAAGACCGTGACAATTTGTGATGGACAACACCCTGTGGATATTCTCGGGGTTCTCCATTTCCTACCACTTTCTTCATATTCAACATTTTTACAATCATTAACCATTCAACGTTGCCTACTTGTAAAATGTCTCGAGTAAATGAGTATATAAGACTCATGCCAAAACAAAATGTTTTCTCTTTGCTCTCAAGCCATAAAAAAAGCAGAAACTCATATCTACATGCCAGAATAAGTGTTTTCCCTTTGCTCTCAAGCCAGAAAAGAAGAAACTCGTATCCACGAAGTGAAATTTCTCGAGTTGCTACTCGCCAAATTTCACAAGTTTCGTGGATACGAGTTTCTTCTTTTCTGGCTTGAGAGCAAAGGGAAAACACTTATTCTGGCATGTAGATATGAGTTTCTGCTTTTTTTATGGCTTGAGAGCAAAGAGAAAACATTTTGTTTTGGCATGAGTCTTATATACTCATTTACTCGAGACATTTTACAAGTAGGCAACGTTGAATGGTTAATGATTGTAAAAATGTTGAATATGAAGAAAGTGGTAGGAAATGGAGAACCCCGAGAATATCCACAGGGTGTTGTCCATCACAAATTGTCACGGTCTTGGGATTGAACTAGGGATCTTCGTGCCAGATGGGTGCACTCTACCAATGGATCAAACTGTTTCCATTTAAAGAAGTATTCCGTACAGTGATAATTATGAATGTTGTCTAATATTTTTCTTGTAGGTTTTCGTGCTCATGTTGTTAAATAAAACATTTTTTCTACTAGCATTACAATGGACAAATGATGAAAGCGAATATGTATAAGAAATAATAAAATATTAAATGGTCGTATAAAATAATCTCTAATATTAAAAGTTAAATAAAATTGAATTACTCGCACACAACTCGTATTCAAAAATCAATACATAAACTTTTCATCCACACCTGTATCGCCCTCCTATAATGCAACTAGATAGTTCGTTCGTTTATTATAGTTTAAGTTGAATGCTTGTTCCGATGAAATTTCAAAAAAGTATTAACAGTCCAGATAAAGAAACATTTCGTCGTTTGAAAGTTCACGTATCGTTAATTTTAATACCAACAGATGTTTCGTGAAGTTGTTGTCCACCAGCACCACTACCCATGGAATTTTTGCCCATCACAATTGCACATGTTCTGAGATTGAACCATGTAATACCATTTTACAAACAACCTGGTTCACTTTTCAGTTTTAGCTACTGGCATAAGCATACAAACTCATCATCTGAGAAAGATAATCGTTATATTTGGTGGTCAATCTCAACCATGGATAGTCTCAGCTTGAAAACAGAGGTTGTTTTCCTTAATTCTTTTGCAAGATGGGAGTTTAAGTATATTTCACCTCAGCATGTTCTTATTTTCTTCATTATGTTTAAAGTTTTACATTAAATTTTAAAAATGGTTCCAGCGAAAACATTTATTCCAACAAGAGTCTACCCAGGTTTGATTCCCGGCGGGAGCTCATGTGCTTCGGATTTCCCGTAAATCAGTAGGTCCACGTCTCATATAGGCTCGCTGGTGAAAAGGGACATTAAACTCAAAATCAAGTCAAGTCCAACAAGAGTCTTATACAACCATCTAATGGCACTATAATTTGAATGCATGTGTATAAAGCTGTAAAATTAAAACTGTAATCCTTGGACCAATGGTAGTTCTTGAAATCTATCCTTCTGGTCCTCTTAAACATTAGTTCAAAAAGAACAAAATAAAATTCGTGTAACCTGTGTATCACATAGTATACTAAAAATCTCAAACAATTATTAATACTACTGTGGAATTATAAAATATTCTTCATCGCCTTCAAATCGTTCATCTCTGGCGCGTGATGGGTCCATGGTTCAATCTTAGCCCGCCAAGGGCTTATTATGTTTGGCACACAGCATGTAAGCAAGTTTTCTCATGATTCTGACATTTCCTCCCTGAAAAACAATCCATCTCAAGCAAAAAATTTTATTGTTTCCAAAGAAATCGTGAGGTAAATTAAACCTTCAATAAGGATTATTTAATAATAATTATAAGGTATGGTCATAGCCTTGCATGATTCTATTACAAGAGAGAAAGATCGGATAAGCTAATTAAGCCAATAAATAAATAAATGTAGGAAATGGAAGTACTAGGAGAAAAAAAGATGTTGTCCACCACAAAGTTCAGTTGGTCGGTTTTAAATCACAAACATCAAAATCTCTTCTACCACTGAGTCACCGTGCCCTCCCCCCCATATCCGACTATACTTCACTGTGGGTCTACAAGTTTCAAGAGGTTACCGTACAATGTTTATTCTTTTTAAAAGCATATACCAAGTAAGGGTCTACACATCCTGAAATTTGTTGGAGGGTGGATTCTGCAATAACAGTCACTGCGTTTAAGCATTATTGAAGTAACATTATTCTAGTTGCAATAAAACGACACGTAATTTTACAATATTGTCATCTATATTCTCAGCAAAAGAGTACACTAACTTCTTTTTATAAGACATAAAGAGTACAAGGGTATTGTAACATCGAGTTTTCTACAGTATATCACACATTTCTCTCCTACTGCAAGCATAATTCTCTTAAGAAACTGTTGAAATGTTTGTTGGGTTATAGAGTTTTAAATGTGGTTCGCATCCAATGAATCCCTCGCGTAGGTATGCCCTTAATTCAATCCACTCTGCATACAAGATTATATGTTGTTTTCATTTAAAAGTAACTGTCAACAAGAATGTTAAAGTCTTCATATCATAAACTAAACACAAGGTATCAACCTCAGTGATTCCCGTTCAATCGACAATAGTTCATCATTTACTTACGTTGGTAATGTCTCTAAAAATCTAAAACAAAGTATTAAATATTTTCAGTTTCCTACCATATTCTTCGAAAAACAATTATTTTTTCTTTTAATGCACTGTTTCTTAAACAATAGTTTCTTCATATAGCATACAAACAACTAAGATTATTTTTTCTAATATCAGTTTATTTCTTTAAAAATACATTACTTTCACTGACAATTCAGTTGCCAGTAACTCAGTATTTTAGCCCTAACTAATATTTACATGTGTTAGGTAGTCTTATAATACAGTTCTCTTGCAGTTACAATAATATAAAAATGCTATATACTAAGTGATTAATGTTCCATAACAGTTCATGTACACAGCAACTGCATTAAAGTTATCCCTATTGTGGTTCGAAAACCCATATTACTGTTATATTGTTCTTTATAACCTTGTTGTTATATAAAACATAAATTAAAAATAATCCAAACAGTAGTCGATAACCTAATACAAATAAATCTCAACACCGCTTAAAATATAATTTACTAATTTACTTATCAATCAAAAGTCCCAGGTACAGTTAAAATAAATCTTGTTGTAAGCAATAGTAATTCAATTCGTTGTGCAAATATTCGTTTTCGTATTGCTGTCTTACACACAGGCTACTTCTCATCTGCGTAAAAGAAAGTCCACACTTCCCAATAGATATATATAGTTTCTCGTTACAAGCATTAGTAATGGTTCAAATTCCAGTTTAAACAACAGCCCTCCCAAATCATTCATAAAACCAGTAAACTAACTAAGTCTATCGCCTATGGAACCCGCAGGTTCAGTGCCGCGTTCACAAAAGCTCTCCACTGACTTCTATTCTTAGCTAATTGCATCCAGTTTCTACTTTGTATTCCTATCTCTGCGAGATCCATCTTAATATTATCCTCCCATCTGCGCCTACGTCTTCCTAATGGTCGTTTTCCTATGGGTCTTCCAGTCAAGACTTTGAAAGCGTTTTCTACTTTCTTCCATTCTAGCTACATGACCTGCCCCCTAAGCCTCCTAAACTTGACGACTCTAACAATGTTGGGTAAACCGTATAAACTATGTAGTTCCTCGTTATAAAGTTCCCGCAATTCCTCATTCCCGTTCCTCTTGGGTCCGAATATTCTTCTCAGGATCCTGTTCTCAAATACTTTCAGTCTATGTTCTTCCCTCAGAGTAAGTGATCATGTTTCGCAACCATACAGAACCAGTAAAACAGTAACTAAAAATCCAGATATAGTAAGTTCAGTATTTCAATCCAATACAACTGCAGTGGGTAAAAGCAAAACCAAAGTTCGTCTTAAATTACCAAATTTAACTCAATAAGTGAAAACTTCACAATATAATCTCTTTAAGGTTTAGGAAGATCTAATTTCGGGAGTACATCACTTCTGATATGTTATAACTGTATGTCATGTATTCACTCACAAATATATCTGCACTGTATATGCAGACAACTAAAACATTAAAATACTATTTTCCTATGCGTTTGTAACAATTACAATAAAGTTTAAATTGTCGAAATTCAAACTAGTTTTTATTAAAGTTTAAATTGACAGATATCTATTTCAACTGTAGAAAAGGACATGTTAGCTATTATTTCGCTTCTAGCGGTCGTAACACCATTACAAGAATATTTTCTTGTTTTTTTCTAAGTTACAAACAAGATCTATAAATAAAATACCCTTTTAGTTCAAACAAACATTCATCACATTTCAAGTAAAAATCGTATCAGACTGTCTGTGAATATAATATGCAATCCTCAAAACATTTTTAACTTGTCGGTTGCATAATCTTCAAGGTGCCAAAGTTAAATATTCATACTCATTATTATATACGTAAAATGTATCTGTCTCTCCAACACGCTAATTCCCATACTTCACAGTCCTGCTAATAGTTATCGCCATGGTGTTGGTTACCTTGTACTTAATGTTATGAGTTCTAAAGTAAAGCAATTTTAACCGAACTATACGTTCAAAGTGGTATCTCTTATTTAAGGCAATTGTTTCCATCTGCATATAAACTAATCTGCGCTGTCAAATAATTGTCCGTCTCTTGTATTGCCTTGAAAGTCGTTACCTACACTGTTTAAATAATGTCAAAATCGTCCTTAATGTACATCATATATCTTCTTTACTAGTATGTATGAAGTTATATAAACACATAATTTTGTATAAAGAGTTTCAAAAGTATAATTCTCCAATGACTGCTACAGTAAGTTAATTTTTTTTTCCTCGTTCATAAACATTAAATAGCGCTGATCATAAAAATAAGTCACTTCTGAAACAAAATGCTTTCGATCATTCAAAGTGTATTTTTTAGTTTAAACATTGTGTAAGTGTAAAGTTCTCCCGTTTCCACCTACATTCTCGTTCCACCAACTTATACATGCGTACTTTTATTCATCCAAATATAATACATAGAAAAAGCTATGGTGGGTACGCAATACAGCGTTCACCTCTGGTGCATGGGGTCCTTGGTTCCATCCCAGCTTGTTTCAAGTTAGCTTTTTGGTGCACAAACACTATGTGCGTGGGTTTTTGTCGTGGTTCTCCTGCTTCTTCCCACTTTTTTCATTCCACCATATTCATTCATTACTCATCATCACCATCTCCTTTAGTCTAGCCAGTATATTCGTTGAATGTAACACTTATAATAACTTTTATGTCGATATTTCAGTATTCAATATTCATATCACACATTATCCAATATTTTCGATATTTCATACAACTAAGATCCAACGGTTTCAGTAAATCCATATTTTAAGACCAATCTATAACTCCTTTTCACTAAAAAAAAACTCCGCTATATTTCAACAACAAACAATTCAGGAAAATAATGTTTGTTCTCCACTGTTTCTATTAAGATTTTTATTTCCTTCACCACCTAAAACAATAAAAGAATTAAAATATTAATTATTTGCTGTATTACGATTTCCAATTACAAAATAAAAGTATAAAGTTTCCCTTTTTAACTTCACTACTACATTTCATCCTGGGTAATATGTTCAAATAGTCTCTGGTCTCTCTTTTATTGTCTTAGCTTTCAACATAAAAAACCCTTAAGTTCAATCTGCGGTAACGTTAAACGTTCTGTCGTCATATAACCTCATTGTTACACTAGCGTTTATGAAACAAAACACAACAGTTTACAATAATAATAATAATAATTCTTACCATATACTTTCTAAATACCAGTTATACGTCTTACACAATTCATAGCTACATATAAGTAACAACATCTGCTAAGCAAAATGTTTGTCGTGCGGCTTTTCACGTGGAAGAGCCCTGGTTCAATTCCCGGGGCGCATTCTGTTGACTTTCTGTACAATATAATTTATATATACCTGTTATGTCTTACACAATTCATAGTTATGTATAAGTAACAACATCTGCTAAGCATAATGTTTGTCGTACGGCTTTTCACGTGGAAAAGCCCTGGTTCGATTCCCGGAGCGCATTCTGCTAACTTTCTGTACAATATAATTTATATATACCTGTTATATCTTACACAATTCATAGCTACATATAAGTAACAACATCTGCTAAGCAAAATGTTTGTCGTACGGCTTTCACGTGGAAGAGTTCTGGTTCGATTCCCGGGGGCGCATTCTGGTAACTTTCTGTACAATATAATTTATATATACCTGTTATGTCATACACAATTCATAGCTATATATAAGTAACAAGTTCACACTGCAAGCATAAAATTTAGCGTACGGTTCTCCACCTGGGAGAATACTCATTCGATTCCCGGTGCAATCATTAATGTTGATTCCCTACATATTACATTATACTATACCTTAGTCACGTTATAATTCCATAAAAGTACACCGAGTCATATCATTTTTCAATGCCGGAAAATCCGCAATCAATTCCCGATTAAAACCAAACAGTTCCGTCCCCCTTATACTTCCAACAATTACAATATGTCCATTTCCCATATAAAAATGAACAAGTATACTACAAGAAACCTTTCCAGAAGTTTCGAGTGTGTTCTTTCCCCTATTCCAACAATAATAAGCTTAGAAAAAGATCTGGAAGCTTCTAGTGCTTTCTTTCACTCATTCCGACCCAGCAGCTGCCGCGTTACATGTGCTGCATATTAATGAATCCAACAATCTATTACCTTGTTCTACGTGTGTGATCTGCATATTTTATTTCCGAAAGGTTTTTTCTGTATTCTGCTTGTCCAATTAACATTTCTTTTGACCGGAAAAAAGGTGTATCCATTCTTCAAACTGTCATACTATAAAAAAGACCGCCCGTAAAAACAATTATTATGTACAACATCTTCACGGAATATGTAATTCAAAGCTATTCATCAATGTCAAGTTTGATTTTAACAAGCAGAAAAGTAAAGCAGCTTGCTACGTGTTATGAATACATAATTATGACCTTGCTTTACTTTTATATAACAAGCTACTACCGTTTTGTTTCAATCACCATGGCTTTTGTCTTTCTAACATTTGTTTTCATCCCATATTCTTCATAGCCCTTTCTGAAGTTTTCTAGCATCTTGTTGATTTCCTTTCCAGATTCAGAATAAGTGAACTGCATAAAGCAGATTCAAATGAACAGTGTTTACACGTACACCTAATTTAAATTTACTCATGATTGTTTTATTACCAGTAATACAAGTAATTTATTCCAGATGCGACCACTTATTATGATGAAAGATTTGGTAGAATCAGGGGCGTATCCAGGACGGATTTCTGGGGGGGGAGGCGGTGGGTTGTAATACTGCTACTTAGAGCTACTTTTAAGAGCTCCAAATTCTGGGATGGGTTTTATTAATATATAAATTTTTAAAGAAATCCTCTTCTGCGGGGCGATCGCCCCAATCGCCCCCCTGGATCCGCCACTGGGTAGAATAAGAGAAAGTGTGAAAGTACCATGGAAACTAGGAGAGATGAATATGTAAACCAGAAATTGACATGTCTTGAGATAATTCTAGAGACTTTTTTCCAGAAGAATTTTCAATCTGAGAAAGAAATGGTAAGTCTGACAAAGGACCGAGAATTGTTAAGAGAATAGCAATTGACCCTTGAATACCGCGACTCACTAAGACAACCAAGCTCTCTCTTACATAAATTGTTAATGGTGTTGCCTTTACTTGAAAGAACACACAGGGCCGTGCCGTGGGGGAGGGGGAGCGGGGCGACGGAACCGGGCGCCGAAGTAAGGAGGGCGAAAAAGTTGGGAGAAAAAAGGGAAAAATTACTTGGAATATACGTATGAGGGCGCCCCCATACTCTCGCCCCGGGCGTTGATTTTCCACGGCACGGCACAGAACACATACACGACGACTTCCGGTTGAAATACATGTGCTTCGGGTCTTTACTGGCTTAGTGGATGAGACTCCCTGAGTTGCACTGGAACTAGGGTAGGACGACAATATTCCCACATGGGGTCGAAGCAGGGCCATTCGATTAGTAGATAGACGCCTTGCCGAGTATGCAACTGCGGATCTTTTTCAGCTCGTGCTGCGTATACTCTTTCCCGTTGGTCTAGTGGGAACCGCGCACGCTTTTGGTGCATAGGTTCCGGATTCGATTCCCGGTGAGAAAGCCTTACAATCTCATTATGGTGGTTCGGACGCCATCTTTATATACGTCCACGTCTTATATAGCCTCGCTACTGAAAAAGAATGAACAAATAAACAAGTTACTTGTATATAAGAAATAAACAAATATATCACAAAAGAAGCTTTTAATAAGTCAATTGATAGTTTTTTTTTTTTTTTTTTTTTGTGGGAAAGAGCGAAAAAAGTCGCTCCAGCAATAGAATGATCAATGCAGCTACAATCCAATGTAATACTCAAATTGTATACGAACTTCGTCAGCGGAGCCAGTACAATTCTACCATAAACTAGAGACCTGCACGGGCCAAATTTTTCGGGCCGAGCCCAATCCAGCCCGAATGTACCTAGGCCCGGCGCAGCCCGGGCCCGAAAACTTTTGGAGATTTTCGGCCCGAGCCCGGCCCGGCCCGGCCCGATAAGTTTTTTTAAATTCTTGGCCCAAGCCCGGCAAGGCTCGATAAATTTTAAAAGTTACATTTTGTAACATTTTTCACGGGCAAACTTCAACGTTTGCCTTTGTTCTAATTATCGTTTAACGAAAGTCAATAATTATTAAAGAATTGCAATTAATCGACCCCAGCCCAGCCCAACCTGAAAGAAATCAGTGTCGACCCCTCCCCCTAAGCCCGGCCCGGCCCAAAGAAATAACAGAGTCGGCCCACTCAAGCCCTGTCCGTGCAGGTCTCTACTATGAACCACTCTTGGAACCGCCCTTGACGTAGCATTTAATGCAACGTGTAGTTTCAGTCGACAACAACAACTCAATGAGCAACAGAGAACTACAAAAATATCAAGCACATAATCTTTAGAAGAATTCCAAGAATTTATATTGTTTAGTCACGCTCTTACGACGAAGCTGAAATTTTGCATTTCTTATTAATGGATCATTGGTCTCTTAACTATATAAAAATCACACTTGGTTAACAATAGATTGTTTAGCTTTCTCATACAAGCCCTTAGGCACAATAACGGAACCTGCAACCACTCAGGTCCCTGGCAGAAGCTTCTCGATATAAATCCACAACAAGTGAACTGTGAACCAAAGGTTTTAAAATGAACAAGTTCCTTCAGAGAATGATGCATAGTGTTGAAACATATGACTCATCAGATCAGCATCTTAGTAAAACTACCTAAAATTATTATTCTTTCTGTAAGCATGCGTCACCATAAAAAACTTAGTCATCCATACAAGGTTCTACTGCGACCAATTAAAATTTATTTCTTCATGTAGTTATATGATTTTTTTAGGTGTTATTTTCTTCTAAAAGACAAGTAAACAGACATAAAACCTATTAATTTTCTCGGGCAGCGCCAGCGGCAAAGAGATGATGATGACATTTGGACAAGCAGGTAGGTAGATAGGTGTTGCTGAAGGAAATACATATATGCATGAAAGGTGTCAGATAATGAAAGGAATGAATGAATGAATGGAATTTTCAGGTAAATTGGGTGTGTCTTCGTTTCACGCTCTGCACGTCCACTGTGTTAAATAAATATGTAAGTAGTAACTTTAGCTTGGAGTGTAATGTCCCTTGTTAACATCAATAGTATGTTGAAACTATAGGTTTTACATAGGATACAAACTACTTTATACTTTTCCGTCGAAATTTAAGCCTGTAAAACTTATGCCGAATACAAAATATACCGTTGAGTCCAAACAGTGTTAATGTTTTTCGTTTCCTTCTTTTTTTTCTTTTTTTAAACCTCTGTTCCAAAATATTGCATTATCTTCCAGTACAGGATGACGATTCAACATGAGATGAAATTATACAGGGTTTTACAAAAGTGTCACAATATTTTAGAAAGTCTCCTTACATTAAAATAAGAAAAAAAAGGTTCAAATAGACCTGTATTATTTCGGAAGTGCATAATTTAGTAGTTATAGGGTACCAAAAACGTGAAACAAGTGAAATTTAAAAGTTCATAGCTCCACTACTATGGGAACTATCGTAGTCGGGTCAAGACATCACTGAGGAATTGGTATGTGAACTATCCGAATATCCATGTTTAAGAATGCTCCAGTACTTGCACAACAATTTTTAGAGAGGTAGATGGAGAGTGATCAAGTACTCTTAAACACAGCCCTCTAAAAAGGATTATAACAACTTCTAAATGATATATATATATATATATATATATATATATATATATATATATATATATATATATATATATAGAGAGAGAGAGAGAGAGAGAGAGAGAGAGAGAGGAAAGTATATAAATATGGAATACCATTTACTAATTAAGTAATTACTCGTCACCAAAACTGAAAATATCAGCAAAATATACTTTGAAAGGTAAAGTAGAATGTTTACTACAGCACTAAGAAGTTACAATCGTCACATGAATAAGACTAAGATAGATATTAATGATTTACTGAAAACATGCGATATTTTCTGTTTACGTAAATGGGTCTAAATATGGAATACTTGTAATAATCTATTTACAAAACTTACAAATATAACAACATCCTCGGTCATATCCAAAACATTGTACGTGGCACCATAATTCACACATAAAACACATTACTCATTGCTCTCCATGATTATCTTGTGAGAATTTTCCACCGCAAGAGACATTCGGCATCAGGACTATTGGGATAACTTCATCGTCTGGCTGAGAAAAGTCTAAAGACGAGTCTTCGAAATTGATTTCACATTCTTTTGATGAATTGGAAGAGCTCTCTCTGTGTTGTTTTAGACGTTTGTTCTTCGTTCACGATATCTTCAGGTAGCTGTGGGCTCATTTGTACTGTTCTCCTTGCCCTATACGTGTATTCTGTTTGTTGTCTGTTGGGTTACTTTTCTCCTGCTGCTGAAGAGTATTCTTATATGGTGAAGATGTCAGAACTGCAACTAGTTCTGGCTTTCTTCCGATGTTGCCCAACTGCTTTCTAGGATTTCGAAGTGGTATTACTTCCGCAGGACTAGTCAGGCATTTCATTTTAGACCTCTTCTGCCATATTCTTAGCGTTAGTCTTCGTGAAGAACTAATATTTTTTTTTCCATTAGCAATAAATATTCCACTAATTTAAATTAGCGGATTTTTCAACTCTATAGGTAATACAGTTTTGCGTCCAAGTATTGTTTTGGCAACTTTCTAAAGTATAAAGTGCGGATTTTAATTTACAAACCTAAATAGAGTAGATCTGGAAACATAATAATATTTGGCCTGTTTCAGGTATACCATTTACTTACTTCTGACCTAGAAGATGGCTGCTTGCCCATTGTTTCTGATGACACTCTTTCTTTTTGGATGAAGGAATGTATGTATGATACAAAATAAAAAGGAAAAATAAAATAAAATAGTGATAGATACAATTATGGAATACTATTCCATATTTATCATCCCATTGGTATTCCATATATGTATCCTCGCCACTTTGGAATGTCACATGTTGTAGGAATGTACAAAACACTTCAACTCTTTTCTGCTTTGTACGAAAATGATCGTTGACACTTGTCGAAATTCAGAATGCCAAGTGACAACAATTGAACGTCATTAAGAATAAAATTTACTCCACTGAAACCTTACCTACAGAAAACTCAGTAACCAGAAAAAAGTATCAACAGCTGTATCACACTGGTTCTTTCGTCTAACACCTTCTACTCAGCTGTGGCGTAACATCCGTAGCTCTATAACAGTCTGCACCTATCACCCCTACGCGGCAGCACCATATATCCGCTATAGGTCGGTATTCCATATTAGTAGTACTATTCCATATTTGTATACTTTACTCTATATATATATATATGGTCTAGGAATTAATTCGTGCGGGTGGACAAGAGATGGCGCAACGAACGGAGCGTCCCACAGTTCCGTGTATCCACACATGTGTTGCAAACCCCTGTCATCGCGTATCGTTCGTAGTATAGGGCAGTGGATTAAAGCGTCAACAACACCAGTTTGTAGTTAAGTGAACATGGCGCAATTTGTGCCTGATAAAGTGTTTTTGCGGGGTGTCCTGCTGCATTACTTTAACATGCAGAAAAGTGTGACTGAAAGTCATCGTATTTTGGTGGAAGTGTATGGTGACCATGCTCTAGCTGAGCGAACGTGTCAGAAGTGGTTTGCACGGTTTAGAAGTGGTGATTTCGGCTTGGCAAACCAAGAGCGAGCTGGACAGCCAAAAAAATTTCAAGACGAAGAATTGACAGCATTGCTCGAGCAGGATTCGTGTCAAACGCAGGAACAACTTGCAGCAGCATTAGGCGTTGATCAAACAACAGTCTCCAAACGCTTGAAAGCCATGGGAATGATTCAAAAGATGTCACATTGGATTCCACATGAATTGAAAGACAGACGTTGAAAGACGAAAAACCATTTGCGAATTGCTGCTTCAACGACAGAGCAGAAAGGGGTTTCTGCATCGAATTATTACGGGTGATGAGAAGTGGATCCATTACGAGAACCCTAAACGAAAAAAGGCCTGGGTGAAACCAGGTGAACCAGGTCCATCACAACCAAAACGAGGTATTCACTGTGCAAAGGTTATGCTGTGCATATGGTGGGATATGAAAGGTGTGGTGTACTATGAGCTGCTGCAACCGGGTGAAACTATGAATGGAGAACGTTATCGACGACAATTAATGCGTTTGAAGCAAGCTCTGGCCAGAACACGAAAAGAATGGGAGAACAGACATGATAAACTTATTGTTCAACATGATAACGCTCGCCCACATGTCGCAAAACCGGTCAAAACCTATTTAGAAAATGTCGGATGGGAAGTTTTACCCCACCCGCCGTATTCACCAGACGTTGCTCCTTCGGACTACTACTTGTTCGATTGCATGAACAACGATTTGATTGGACAGCGGTTTACTTCTTCAGAAGATATCGAAACATGGGTCTCTGACTGGATCGCTTCCAAGGATGAGGACTTCTTTCGCCACGGAATCCGTACATTGCCTGACAGATGGGCGAAAGTGGTGGCTAGCGATGGACAATATTTTTCTTAAGGTATTTATGTATTTTGTGTTTGTACTACAGCTTCAATGTGTGCGTACCAACCGCACGAATTAATTCCTAGACCAAATATATATATATATATATATATAAAAATTTTGTAGGCCTACATAAATTAACAAAATGAGACGAGAAAAATAGACTGATTTTGAATTTTAGCGTCCCATTCAGCACCGATGGTATATAAGATGACAACCTACAGCTTAACGTGGAATCCGAACCACCTGAGTTCCTGCCAGAAATCGAACCCAAGTTCTTCCTTCCAAAGGTGCATACGCTAACCGCTTAGCCACGAGGAGCTCGAGAAAAATTTTGAGACGAGACGAGACGAGAAAACCTTATATTTCTCGTTTCGTCTGGTCTTGACGGCAATACTACTTCCGGATCATCGAGTCTATCCGGGTCAAACCGGTTTGTAGAGTGAAATCTGAATGACCTGGACAAAAGTAACTACTCGTTTAATCACTTCCTGAAAGAAACACTACTCATAAAAAAGTAACTTTCATTTCCTATGATTCTCAATCCTTACCCCACTGTTGGGCTTGCAGTTATTGTTCAGTGTACTGCTTGGACTACCTGTACAATAGGAAGAGAGAGAGAGAGAGAGAGAGAGAGAGAGAGAGAGAGAATCATACTGGATACATTGGCACACTCGAGGTTTTTGTGTGTCTAGAACGAAATGTCATGGTCTTCGGGTTACTCTAAATCAGATAGGGTCCCTGAATATATTGGATTACGGGTCTGCTTGCTGCCAGGTGAGACCCCGTTCCACCACTGAATGTGACAGATATATCCTGATGGCAACTGTATCATTATCGGATGATATAATCTTGACTTGAGCCGATTAATCATGCTTAGTTTACACAGCAAATACAGAAAACAACGATCAGCTAGAAATTTGTAGCCTTGTACTAAATACTTGTGTAAACTTATCACAAATATGTGTACGCATAGTTGGAAAAATCAATGTTGTCACGGACTTCAGTTTTGTGTATCCTTTGATAATAAAAGTTGTGAAGTACAGTAAAATACTTTTTTTTTTTTTTTTTTTTTTTCCTTTCGGCCAACTAATGCTACAGCCACAAACATTCAAACCAGGAACTGCATACATAGTACGAGTAGAGAAGCAAATACCAAAGTTTAAATAAGGGTAAACGAAAGATCGAACGAGCTTTGTGTTGATAACTGTTGGACTTTTTATCACAATTACAATGTTTTCCTTACGATTGCATTATCTAGTTTTAATGTGAGTAATCTTTGTTGATAAAAGAGAGGAAAAAAGTAAGCGTTGTATGATTAAGTGCTCACATAAAATGAAAATATAATCAATATGTTACTTTACGGATTTTACAAATCCGATATTTCTGCTAATAGCGTGCGTTTGGATGTCACTTATAAATATACACAATTTGCCAATAAATATCAAATAATACTTTTGATAAAGTGTGTATTTTCAAATATCTAAGGTCAATATTAACAGACTAAAATCATATCCATGAAGAAATTAAATGTTGAGTAAAAGCGAGGAATTCGTTTTATTATTTAGTTCAAAATCACTTGTTGTCGCGAATTCTGTCGAGGAATTTGAAGCTTAAAACATACAGAACGATAATCATACCTGTTGTTCTGTATAGTTGCGAAATATGATCGCTTACTCTCAGAGAAGAACGTAGACTGAAAGTATTTGAGAACAAGATCTTGACACACAAACATTCGGACCCAAGAGGAACGGGAATGGGGAATGGCGGAAACTTCATAACGAGGAACTACATAATTTATACAGTTTACCAAACATTGTTAGGGTCATCAAATCTAGGAGGCTCAAGTAGGCAGGTCATGTAGCGAGAATGGAAGAACATATTCGTAGGAACGCTTCCAAAAGACCAATCGGAAAACGTTCATTAGGAAGACCTAGGCGCAGATTGGAGGACAATATTAATATGGATCTCGCAGAAATAGGAATACAAAGAAGAAACTAGATCCAGTTGGCTAAGGGTCATAGTGTTAGTTGTTCCATAAGTACCGGGACAACCTCTAAAAAAAAATACTTAACGACGCCAAAAAAAAATATTACCACGTTTGTTTTCCACATACATTTCTTCTGACGTCACACACTCGTGGAATCAGTTGTAGAAGTTCAGAACTCCTTAGGAACTTCGGTTACTGGAATGCTGTTTAGGACTTCCATCACACTGCTATTAATTTCTATGGGGCTACTTAAAGCAAGACGTATACAAGAACAATTCTCGAACTATTCAAGACCTGGAAACGAACATTCTGCCGATTCGCAGGGCCATTGAGAACATTAACACTTCCAATCTTCGTAAAGTTGTTGCCAGTATGGTGAAACGTGTGAACTAGTGTTTGAATCAAAACAGGGGAAACTCCAGCATCCGTTGCAGAGCTGGTAACTCATTTCTTATAGTAGCAGTGTTGCCTGGGTGTATGTAAGTAAAAGTTTTATCATGATAATTTCAGTTTTTTTTTTTTTTTTGTGTCACTGTTTTCAGGAATTGAAAATGTAGACAGATCATTAACACACCTTTTGATGCACCGAAACATCAGCAGGATAGCCAATTCATAGTATTAATTTTTGAAATGTACGATTTCCCTTGTTCCCCCTTACAGAGGCCTCATCCGATTAGTTATCGGTGGAAACGAAAAATTCTTTTTTCTGCTCCATAGTTTCCAAGCTACTCCAACTAAAGAAACTGAAAATTAACGACAGAACATGCATACATATGAGTTATTAGTCAATTTACATGTTTTGAAAAAAAAAATGATTTACACCTTCGGTTACATCTGGCAACACTGTGTGGTTCCTAGTGTACTTCAATCGTTGGTTCCTAGTTTAAAAATATATGCATGAACAAGGCTTCATTTTGGTATAACCATTATTTGTGTAGCACTTCAGGTTCAAAAGTCCTATCATCCCAAACTCCGGGTTGCATTGTATATTGGACACCCTGTACTATAAGCATCAAGTATATTTTAACTGTTACGTTTCTTTCCTTCTCTGTCTCTCTCTCTCTCTCTCTGTATATATATATATATATATATATATATATATATATATATATATATATATATATATATATATATATATATATATATTGTCTCAAGATTATACTGCGAAACTAAGGCAGACGCGATGGTGATAATGAATGAAAAAGTGAAATCAAGAAATCAAGAAAGTGGGAGGAAACGGTAGAACCCAGAGAAAACTCACGCTCATTGTGTTTGTTCATAAATATCATTTGTCGAGAACTAGAATCGGGCCAAGAACACAAGAGGTTAATGCTTATCACTGAGCCACTGCAGCCCCAATTATGTATGTATGTTCCATTTCATTTACAGATATTTCCTAAAGCACTGCCTAGAACCGTAACAAATCTCTTCGGGGCCAACTCGCGAAAAGTGAGCTTTGTGGTAGACAAATACCGTGTGCGTAGGTTTTCTCGGGGTTCTTCCGTTTCCTTCCACTCTTCATTCCACCATTTCACTTATTTCTCATCATCACCGTCTCCTTGTGCCTAGCCGCAATAAACGTGAGACGTAAAACTTAAAAGATTTCGTTTATATTTTTCTTCGGGGCTCCGTCGCAGAAGGATATTGGTGGGGCACGCATCCAGATTTTTTCCTGGGAGTTAAAACTTTGGAGGGTCCAACACTACAAAACAAACGTCCATATATATAGTATTGAATGGTATTACTCTACATCCGAAAAGACGATAAGTAATTAAGTACGGCCACCTATATTATATATATATATATATATATATATATATATATATATATATATATATATATATATATATATATATATATAAAAAACAGAACTAGATTGTTTCATAAGCAACAAAGAAAATGAAAATGAAATCTTTGAGTTTTACGTCCCACGATTATGCCGGTTAGGCTAAAGGAGACGGTGATGATGAGTAATGAATGAAATGGTGGAATGAAGACAATTGGAAGAAACGGGAAAACCCTGAGGAAACCTACACGCACACAGTGTGTGTCCACCACAAAGTTCACTTGGCGCGAGCTGAGATCGAACCATGGACCCCATGCACCAGAGGTGAATGCTCTACCACTGAGCTATAAGCAACAAAGGCCACAAATGAAGTTCAAGATGATAATCTTTAGAGTACATCAACCATTTCTCTGCTAAACACGTATAATTTCATTACGAAAGTGTACAAACACATGTACAGTCCGCAGCAAAAAACCTGCAACATGAGCATGTAAGTTTATTGTGAAACGACGAAGTCTTTTGTTCCAAAATAAATGTGCAGGGAAGGACGCCTTAGTTTCTCCTGGTGTGATTCGTGCCACTTAGAAGTTATGTTGATTCTCTGCGCTGTTATTCGTAGTTTTACAATAAACTTACATGCTCATGTTGCAGGTTTTTTTTGCTGCGGACTGTATATGTTGAGTTACAAAGTTCCGGGCCCGGTGGACTCGCCACGTGAGTGCGTCCTTGCTGGGGATCCCAGTCACCTACATAATTTTTCGTTCCATATTTCTCAATCTTCTATCTCTTCTTAAAAAACAGTTTGTAGCACCGATTTTTCCGGCACTCAGAGAATCGTAATTGTTTGAGTCGGTGCACCGTTGATTCGCACCTTATGATTTGCATTCGTAACCCCAATTTGCACAAATTTCGAGGGAGAAGTGGAGTGAAAACTGGTAATTTAAACAAGACTAACAACACATATGAGAATTAGGAAACCAAGATATCCGTTTTAAGATTTTTGTTTTGCTATTCTAATTTAAAACGCTATCACATTATTGTCCTCAATACGTACAATCCGCAGCAAAAAACCTGCAACATGAGCATGTAAGTTTATTGTGAAACTACGACTAACAGCACAGGGAATCAACATAACGTAAGTGGCATGAATCACGCCAGGAGAAACCTCGGCGTTCTCCCTTGCACACTTATTTTGGAGCAAAATACTTCGTCGTTTCACAATAAACATATATGCTCATGTTGCAGGTTTTTTGCTGCGGACTGTACAAACTGAAAACTAATATTTTCGAAGCCAGACATGTCGCATACCTACATACTGATGAAATTTGCTATTGTGTATGTGAAGGGAGAGGTTTTCCATCCAAAGACGTGACGCCATGATTTCGTGACGTTGCATAACAAACATGGCTTTCGTTTTAAATACCTCTGCATCTTGTTTTCTTGTGACTCAAGACTTCAACGTACTTTTTTCCCCTTATTTTTTTCAGCACGGTGTTATTCCCTTTCTTACGGAAGAAACAAAGAAAAGTCGTTTGTACCAGTTTCTTTAAGGGTCTTCACTCCAGCGAAATTAAACTACCGCTAATTTTAGAGTTTTTCTGTAATATCTTCAAAACAAATAAAAATATTCGAAAAGTAGAAACGTAGTGAACTAGACAATACAATTTTGCATGTGATACCTTTACCACAATTTACCTATCCGCTTTTAGTATCCCACTATTTACAGAACCCGTAAAAAATGCTAAATCTTTCTACAGTTACAAATCGAAAGCAGATAGATGAGTTGTGATAACCGTATCACACGCAAAATCGTATTATCTAGTTCACTACGTTTCTACTTTTCGAATATTTTTATTTATTTTGAAGATATTACAGAAAAACTCTAAAATTAGCGGTAGTTTTATTTCGCTGTAGTGAAGACCCTTAAGCAACACAGAAGAAAGTAGATACAGTATTAAACATAGTAAAAAGGGTAAATTATTGGGATTCCCATTACGAAAGCAATCTTCATAGTATGCAGAAAATACGCGATTATTACTTTCTTCTCTCTAATTGGTAATTATATATTTTATCTACTAACTATAGTAAGAAGAAACAAAATTTAATAATAATATTTTATATTCTTTTAAAATAATAAAATGAAAGATACAAGCCACCACACTAAACTTTGTGGTTGCCTTTTCTCAAATTAAATTATGCTATGCCGTGTAGGAGCACGCTTTTGCAAACTGAAAAACAACAGTGTTATGAAATTGGTAGAGCAATAGAAGGAAGGAGACAGAACAAGAATGATATAAATTTTGCTAAAGATCACGCGAATCTAGTATTTATGAATGAGTTTATGTTAGTATTTGCGATTCCTGCACTGTTCGCCTTTTCCCGTTTCGCCTTATGGCTTGTAGCAATGAAATTTGTATGTAAAACCTGCCAGTTCCGCCTTATGAACTTAATGTTGGTAGGCTTGCAAATACATTCACAGATACAATTTGATTTGTTTATTCACATAACAAAAGAAGTACAGTAACT
The DNA here is from genome assembly GCF_964235325.1 of Thermobia domestica. NCBI lineage: Eukaryota > Metazoa > Arthropoda > Insecta > Zygentoma > Lepismatidae > Thermobia > Thermobia domestica. Next base: position 169,740,537 of record NC_137467.1, on the reverse strand, counting down.
ACAAGTAGTACATAATATCTATAGAAGGTGCTATTTATCTTCCATATGTATACAATGAGCAACAACATCTAAGTATTGCATTAGAAAAAATGAAATGAAATCTTTAAGTTTTAAGTTTTATTGTTATGTCTGTTAGGCTAAAGTAGACGGTGATGATGACAGATTAGTGAAATAGTGGAATGAGGAAAGTGGGAGGAAATGGGAGAACCCCGAGAAAACCCACGAGCACGGTGTTTGTCCACCACAAAGTCCACACGGCGCGAGCTGGGATCGAACCAGGGACCCCAAGCACAGAAGGTGAATGCTCTACCACGGATAATCGATAGTTTACTGTATTTGGAATCGAACAGTAACGATAGACAAATTGCGCTACGAATTTACATGATTGTTCTAAAAGTAATAAGAAGCTACTTATTATGTTTCTACGCACATTAATACACACTTTATTTACAGTTTAATTAATTGCTTTCAAAATCATATTTCAAATCATCCACTCCTGGGGACCTATGTATGATAGTTCGAGCCTCACGCTAAGCTATAGGTCCATGTCTTATATAGCTTTGCTGCTAAGAGGAACACTAAACTCAAAAATCAAAATCTAATCTAAAAGCATCCATGTGCGCACCATAAACTACTGTAAGTGTATATTTGCAAGCATAAGTGTCGTGTCCCCAATTTTGACGACGGAGGAACATTTTAGCGAACAAGAATCATCAACAGTTACGTAATTGGTGTTGTACTGTGTGACGTCATCATATAAATCTCTTACTGTTTATGTAGCTATAACTTTTCCTTGAATCTGCAGGAAAATCTTCACAAGATTTAGTTCTACTTTACAAGCGCTGTAACTAATCTAATCCTATCTGCGCCATATAATTACGTTTTTAAAACTACTTTGTACAAAACAAACGCTAATAATCCTATCATATTACTCTTAACAGGGGCGCTGACTCCGGGATGTTCCAGTGGTCGAACACCCCATAGAATTGTTGAGAGGGTGCTCAGCAGTCACGTAAATAATAATAATAAAAAAAAATAACAGAAAAGAAAAGAAAGAAAAAGAAGGACATTATTCTAACTGTCTATTCCCAAAATGATAGTAGGGTTAGTTTTTTTTTCATAAAGCGGAGTGAGATATGACTTTTTTTTTTTTTTAACTAAACATGCATTTCATTTCAGTTTACTGCATTATCCGATACTTTATCAGTATACAAAACTATGCGCTTATTTGCTTTCTTTCCTTTCAAAATCTGTAAATCCAAAGGTTTGTGTTCAGTATGGGAAGTTCTAAGATAGGAGCTTACAATTCTCGAAGTTCCCTGGCTACACTGTGCTGCTTTACTCTGAATCAAGACTATTTGCCACTGTAGAAAAAAAAAAAAAAAAAAAAAAACATTTTCATGTAAAGATACCTAAATTTGCATTTTCAGGAAAATTAATTTTCAAATTCGCTTCTGGGGCAAGACGGGTGAACGGGTGTTCGCGTTTCAAAAGCATGCAACGATAACATGCAGACCTATGGGAGGACAATGGTCTGGTATGTACGTAAGATACCATTTGTTGGTAGCCAGACCTGCACATTTATGTTGTTAAATTTTTTGGCCATACTTGCATATTTATGCTCCATCAATGTTAGATGTGTTTTTCAGATATACGACGAAGAAATAATAAGAATTAAGGAAATATAGTTTTGAAAGAACAAAATTAGTTTAATTTCTTGCCATAATTCTGAAGTAAGTCTTGCTGGTTGCTAAAGCTAGTTTTATCGAACTGAACATTAAATCTAATTGTGTAATTTTATGATTCAAGTAATGTTTACATAATCATAATTAGCAAGATGTGATTGAATTATTTGTGTGGATCAAGTATATATATATGTATATTAGATCCAGTGCATTTAAAACAACATATTACTTATGAATTTGATAAATTATCATCTAACATCATTAGTGATGTAATAAGTTCTTCTATGCTTAAAAAATCTAACTTGTGTTTAGAAAATGCTGGAAGACAGTTTGGACACTTGACTTAGGTAAAGTAACCACAGAGAAATTAAACTAACGCTAATTTTACATTTTTTTCCTGTAATACCTTCAAAACAAATAAAAAAATATTCGAAAAGCAAAGACGTAGTGCACCAGACAAAACATTTTGCATGTGATATCGTTATCACAACTCATCTATCTGCTTTCAATTTGGAACTGTCGATAGATTTAGCATTTTTTGTGGGTTTTGTAAATAGTGGCATACCAAAAGCAGATAGGTGAGTTCTGGTGAAGGTAACACATGCAAAATCACATGCCCTCCCCCACACCCATGGCACAGCACTGTATAGCTCTTTGTGTATATCAGTATAATTTACCAACATCAATATTTTAAAATAACGTTCCGTCGATCGATATATCGAAACGTCACACTAACCGATCAGTAGCTAAGTCAGTATTGTACTAGTAGATAGCCTTACACTAGGAAATGCTATCTTGTTCCAAGGAAGCTAGCTACTGCCTTATTTCATGTGCCTATGTTTGATTGAAGACTGGCGAATACTATTCTAAGAATTTAAACAGCGAGTTCAGGATACAAAACTCTTCTTCTGAAGTGCAACATTTCAGTTTATCCAATCTTCTCTTCAAAAACAAGTTAGGACTAATAAACTGTTGTATGATGAAATCCACTTACAAGAGAAAACTTATTTGGCAGGCTTTTGTTACAGACTTTCAGCGAACTCTGTTTCTTTTTTGTTTGTTTGTTTCTTTTTTGTTCTTAACATCTACTCTTTAAATTTCTAATAATAAAAAGTCTACATTATTAGCATTAAATAATAATAATAATCCTCTAAAACTAAACCTCTTGCAGCCTTTCTCTATACAGCCAAGATACATGGCTGCACTGGCGTAAATTCTGGAGAATGAGGGGGACATGTTCTCCCAATCTTCGAACTGAGGGAGACTATCCCCTATAATAATCCAATTTGAAATGTTTTTTTTTTGGGGGGGGGGAGAAATGTGATAATTTGTGTCCGACTGCCACAAACGAAGTGAGATGAAATTAATGTCTCTTGGCTTGTTTCATTTTTAAAACGAGAATCATATTCTTTAATATTTCAAAGTGAACTTCGTGTCCTGGCGCATTTGGGTCGCATCAATCTGCATTAATTTCACTTCCGCTACTTGGACACAAATTGCAGTAAGTGACAGAGGAGGATATGCCCCTCTCCTCATGCTGAAATATCGTCTCAGCTGTAGATACGGGTACATATCCAGGGGAAATGGAGGGACACGTCCCCTCCCCCATATTGGATCTGGGGGACTCCACAATAATCCGATTTGAAAAGTTTTTTTTTTTTTTTTTTTTTTTTGATCGCCTGATATATAATATACACCTCAGGTTGACAGTCAGGCTCAATATGTTCACCTCAGAAATTAGATTCATCTACCGTAATATGAGTCTTTTATCTCCTCTTCCCCAGAATAAACCTCAAATCTGCCCGCCTCCCAATGTTAAAGACAACTCTGCTCCCCTGATCCTGCACAGCATTGTGTTTCAACTTCATAAACATTTCGAAAATCATAAAAAAAAAAAAAAAAAAAAAGAGATTATGGGAACGGTCTTACCCGACCCCCAATATTGAAGACAGATTTGCTCCGCTGAATGGCTGAAGTGGGGAAGCAGTGAAAGAGGTATTGAGAGCAATGTGGATGAATGGTTATTGTATCATAAGTGATATAATTTATTAGAATTAATGAAGAACCGAGCACGGGATCATGGTTAAGCCTGAGGTTAGCAGAAGTTGCTATGAATGATTGGGAAAAGGAAGTGAAATTAAAAGGAGCAGATAAACTAGTGGTGTTTCATTTATTTATTTATTTTTAAGATATGTTTAGGATTTAGATTTCTGGGCTTTCGGCATCTAAGGACATTTAGCCCTTCACGTTTTGAGGGATGACTTCTCTCGGCGAGCACACCATCCGGGGAAAAAGAAGGAAGAAAGGATTGGGGAAGGAATGAAGCGACCTGGGACCTATAAGTTAGGTACCACCCCGGCACTTGCCTGGTGTGAATGAGGAAAACCTCATTCAGGGTGGCTGGCCTGAAAAAGCGTTTTACACTTTTTCGATCGAGTGCCCCCACCGGGAATCAAGCCCAGGACAGCTCGCACTTTTTTAAGATATGTGTACGACTGTATAGGTATTTGGAAGAGGACAAAACGACAAGTGGAAAGAAAAACGTAAGAGGAATTAAAAATCGGGATAAAGGTATTTAACTAAAGCTGAAGATGGAAAAGGAAGAAGTCATAGCGTTCTTAGACATGAAGATGAAGAAGGAAGTGAGGATAATCACGAAAATGGTATCAGAAAAGTTGCGCGTCGGGAAATTATTGTCTTGGTAGAAAAGACATGGGCCGCTCGACGAGAAGAAATTTCATTAGCAACATGAAAGAGGATTAGGCAGGCAAACAGTGCGAAAGAAAGATCGGAAGAAGATATAGAAGTTTTCCATAAGCAGAGGGAAATGGGTATGATAAGAGGAAACTACAACACAAAAGGAGAGGTAGGACCAAAGGAAGAGGAAATGAAAGATAAGTAGGAACACTGGAAGGAGATAAACAAAAGAAAAACAATGAAAGATAATGCGGTGGGTGGTAGCAAGTACGGGGAAAGATACAGAAATAATAAAAAGTGTGGAAGAAAATGGGAGGTATCTCGGCGTACAGGAAAGGAGGTACTAAGGGATAGAAAGAATAAAAGAGAAAAAGAAGAGGTAGCAATAATGGACAAAAACGGAGCAATCTACAGAATCCAGTGCAGTGAGTGTAATATGCAGTATGTTACACAAACAGGAAAGAAATTAAAGGAGAAAATTCAATTCTCATGCCCCGATACTTAACACTCGTGCTAATAACTCAAAAAAGCAAGGACCAACGTATTATTGAAATCGCCAATTTGGAGAATGTGTTTTACTTATAACAAAATATGTATCAAACACAAAGGAATTGACATCTACAATATGAACTCTATGTTTAAGAAAACTATTGTAAATGTATTATGTAATACACCAACACTATAATTGGGCTTATGCATGTTATGTTGATGGCAAATAAATAAGTACCATGTATTGGCTAGATGGAGTAAATAAATAAATAAATAAATAATAAGAATGAAACAGCATAAGGACAACATAAGGTTAAACAGAGATAGAAATGCCCTTTACACACACTTAAGGACAACAGAACATGATATTAATTGGAATACGGTGAAAGGGCTAAGCCAAGAAGACAAAGATGTTCAGGTAATGGAAAGAGGCCAGGTTAATGACGTCAATCCGCTAACATCCTAACAGGGAACGAAGAATTCAACGGTAGCAATACATATCTCACCTTCTGCTACTAAAACAACACTGTATAATTGTAGAATGCTAGAAGTTACACATCGCGCCGCTAGATGGCAGTAAACATTCTATAACTATTCACCTTTATCGGATGAAACTGAACTTCTAGGTATGATTACTTTAATGAACATAATTTATTATTATATTGTTATCTTTTAATCATGATTTGCAGTTTATTCCAAAGCCACTGTTATCGATGCTGAGCGAAACTTTTTCAAACAAACTGTGTATAAACAAACTGCAATATCATCTTAAATGTTGACTCGTAACTGCGCACTCGGGACAATTTCTGTTGAACGCGAATCATTGGCTTGTTATATTGGCTGTTGGCTTTCTGCATCTAATGGACCATCTGGCCTAACAAGGAAATGTTTTCCATGGATATGTATCTTGACGTGTGTGAAGGGAGACGCTGTCAAACACTCCGTCGGGTCTCACTGCGTCCTTAAGGGTCTTCACTACTGTGAAATTAAACTACCGCTTATTTTAGAGTTTTTCTGTAATATCTTCAAAACAAATAAAAATATTCGAAAAGCAGAAACGTAGTGAACTAGACAATACGATTTTGCATGTGATACCTTTACCACAATTCAACGGTCTGGTTTTGGTATGCCGCTATTTACAGAACCCGCAAAAAATGCTAAATCTATCTAGAGCTGCAAATCGAAAGCAGATACATGAATTGTGTTAACGGTACCACATGCAAAATCGTATTGTCTAGTTCACTACGTTTCTGCTTTTCGAATATTTTTATTTGTTTTGAAGATATTACAGAAAAACTCTAAAATTAGCGGTAGTTTAATTTCACTGTAGTGAAGAACCTTAAGTTGGAAGAAGTAGTCAGGATCAGTAACTAAAAACAACAGAGCTCTTGAACATACGATATTTTGTTTGTATTATTTCTATCATTTGCTAATGGGTACACGGTGGCTTACGGGTACAGTTCTCACCTCTGGTGCGACGGATCCCTGGTTCAATTTCAGATCATATGAGTTTGTGGTGATCAACATCGAATTCGTGTATTTTCCTGGGGTTTTCCCGAATTTTCATTCCGCTATTTCTCTCATAGTCATTTACTTTCCTCCATCATCTGCACCACCATTATTTCAGATTTTGCTTTGAAGCGGAGAAGAATTGGATTGCACTTAAATTTAGTGTCCCTTTCAGCAGCAGGGCTATGAGAGACGTGGATCTAGCCTAACGTGAAATCCGAACCACATGAGCTTCTGCTGGGATGGAATCCTTGTGTAGGTACACTCATGTCCAAAATGATTGTCGCATATCTATAACTGTCTTCTTGTAAGAATATAATTTGATAATGATTTTGCAGGGCATTTTAATACTGATACTATGTGTATAATCGGGAAATGTATACTTATGGTAAATTTCATAGGAAAATACTTATAAATACAAAAATTAGAATGAGTAAAACAAAATGTTTCTAAATGAAGAAAAAAGTTTTATTTTCGTTTTATTGTTCTTATTTACTGCTCTTTTGACATGAAATTTACCACACACATGTCTTTGCCGATTATACACATACTAACATTATGAGAAATACCGACCGAATTCGTTATCAAATTATATTCCTACAGCAACATATTTATAGACATGCGACAATAATTTTGGACATGAGTGTACCTACGATATCCATATGAGTCACGAGGGAACTCTTAGGGGAGTGAGGAGGAAAACCCATCGGATGCAAATGAAATTTCATTGATATATAATTATCCTATTGATTAAAATATATATATAAATCCCAAACGCAGAAGGGCAATTGCCCCCCCTGAAGTCCCAAATGACGCCACTGATGATCCGTCTCCTTTAACGTAAAGGATATAGCCATGGTAGATTATGTTCGAGATTAATTTAGTTTTTATTGCTACCAACCACTAATATAACAGATCCATGGTTTCTAAAATGTATCTTATGTCTGCGATATCTGATACCATACAGTTGCAACGCCAAAATTATTATTATTATTATTAAACCATGAAGATATGAAGACGCGACGGGAACAATGTCTTCCTTACAATTTTTGCTTTCCCTTGCAGGGGCGTAAATAAGGGCCCCGTGGCCCCCGCATTGCGGGGGCCTCAAACCTTAAAGTGGGACATAGAGAAGGGGCCCCACTCCACACTGTCTGCGGGGAGACCCCGAAGCCTTGAGTTCCACCACTGTCCTTGACCAGGCGTGCACAAAAAAAAAAAAAAAAAAAAAAAAAAAAAAATGTTGGGAGTGAGGCTTCAATACTACAAGCCATTACATCTATGTAGTATTGAAGGGGTATTATTCTGGGCCAGAAAAGAGGATAAATAATTGTAAAATACTTCCACTATATTTTCAGGAAAAAAATATAACTAGATTGTTTTTATGAAAGAAAGAGTACAGATGAACTGTAAGATGAAATTCTCATGCTACATTAATCATTTCCCTGTTAAATCAGTAAAGTTTTATTGAAAAAGTTTAGAAATGCGTGTTGAGTTAAGAAGTTTTGAAAGGAACCCGGACCCTGTGAACCCCCGTCGTGGGTGCGTCCCTCCCCTTGATATTAACTAATGATGTATTCCTAGAATGTTTGGTAAGTATACCCTCGACTGTTTCCAAAAATATAATATATACCCATTCTTACATCTTCCCTTAGATCCCAGACACTAATACATACTTTTATAGATAACACAGCCATGAAAAAAAAAGTTCTGTGTAGTGGATACCAGGGTATTGATTCGAAGTATTTTGTTACACAAAATCCAAATTTCAAAACCCCAGGACGATCGACTAGGTCAGTTCCTTTTCTTGGGCAAAAAGCTGTAGCGATTTTGGATAGGGAAGATACACGTAACAGAGCTATGAAAAAAAAAATTAAAAAAATAAAATAAAATAAAAAATTAAAAAAAATTAAAATAAATAAATAAATAAATAAAAATAAAAAAGAAAAGAAAAGAAAAGAGCTCTGTTCAGCGGTCTTCAGGGTATAGATCCGATGTGTTTTGTTACCGAGAACCCACATTGCCAAACCCCAGGACGATTGATCGTGACAATTTTATGTTATGTACGAAAACCTTGAGCGATAAAGAGAACACACATTTTTCGCTCATAAAACAAAATTGACACAATCAATCATTCTGAGGTTTCGAAAATTGGATTCTGTGTAACAAACTACATCGAATCCATACCCTGGGGGTCTGGCGCACAGATTTTTTGTTTATTTTGTGTGTGGCTCTATAATAGATATTATATTAGGAAAACGTTAAGTGTAGAAGGGAGTCCGCATAATTCCGTCCATGTCGTAAATGAGTAAGAATTGTGTGTGTTATTACCATGATAACACAAGCGTCGAGGTTGGCGTAGTCACTAATGCATCTAACTAGCCAGAGATGTCCGACCGAACGTTCCACAATTATAGCCTTTAGGCTAAGGGACACGGTAAATAAGGCAAATGAGTGACGACGGAAGTATTGGAGGAACGAGAAAGCGGGAGGAAACAATTACCACGAGAAAATCAAAGAACACGATGCAGTCCATCAGAAACATACTTGGCCGGGGATCGAACAGGGAACCCACGCACCTGAGGTAAGCACTCTACCACTGAGTCACCGTATATTATTATTATTATTATTATTATTATTATTTCTTTTGGCAGGTCCTGAAACAATAAAAAATAGTTTATTTTTTGTTTCTTTAGGTTTGGGCTTGGAAGTGTTTCTTCCACATTTCTCGATCTTCAGCTTCCTCTTTTAACTCAACATTTTCTTCTATTTTTGAAATCACTGTACAGTTATGTTGTTCTTCCTCCTATTCCTCGCTTTCCTTCCATCTTTCCTTGTATAGTGCTGAGAAGAAGACAATTTTTTCGCAAGATGTGTCAAATCCAATTAGCCTTTCTACGAAGGATGCAGGCTAAAAGCGTTCTTTTCCCTCCTATCCGTTTCAAAACATCTTCATTTGTCAATCTCTGTCCATTTTATCATCTCTATCTTCCTCCAACACCACATTTCAAAGTTCTCTAAGTATTTCTTGGTTCTCTAACTATATACACTATGTGATCAAAAGTATCCGGACACCTCGCTGAAAATGACTTACAAGTTTGTGGCGCCCTCCATTGGTACTGCTGGAATTCAATATGGTGTTGGCCCACCCTTAGCCTTGATGACAGCTTCCACTCTCGCAGGCATACTTTCAATCAGGTGCTGGAAGGTTTCTTGGGAATGGCACCCCATTCTTCACGGAGTGCTGAACTGAGGAGAGGTATCGATGTAGGTCGGTCAGGCCTGGCACGAAGTCGGAGTTCCAAAACATCTCAAAGTTGTTCTATAGGATTCAAGTCAGGACTCTGTGCAGGCCAGTCCATTACAGGGATGTTAATGGCCGTGTAACCACTCCGCCACAGGCCGTGCAGTATGAACAGGTGCTCGATCGTGTTGAAAGATGCAATCGCCATCCCCGAATTGCTCCTCAACAGTGGGAAGCAAGAAGGTGCTTAAAACATCAATGTAGGCCAGCACTGTGAGAGTGCCACACAAAACAACAAGGGGTGCAAGCTCCCACCAAGAAGAACACGACCACACTATAACACCACCACCTCCGAATTTTGCTGTTGGCACTACACACGCTGACAGATGACGTTCACCGGACATTCGCCATAGCCACACCCTCCCATCGGATCGCCACATTGTGTACCGTGATTCGTCACTCCACACAACGTTTTCCCGCTGTTCAATCGTCCAATGTTTACGCTCCTTACACCAAGCGAGGCGTCGTTTGGCATTTACCTGCATGATGTGTGGCTTATAAGCACCCGCTCGACCATGAAATCCAAGTTTTCTCACCTCACGTCTAACTCTCATAGTACTTGGAGTGGATCCTGATGCAGTTTGGAATTCGTGTGTGATGGTCTGGATAGATGTCTGCCTATTACACTTTACGACCCTCTTCAACTGTCGGCGGTCTCTGTCAGTCAACAGACGAGGTCGGCCTGCACGCTTTTGTGCTGTACGCGTCCCTTCACGTTTTCACTACACTATCACATCAGACACAGTGGACCTAGGGGTGTTTAGGAGTGTGGAAATCTCGCGTACAGACTTCTGACACAAGTGACACTCAATCACCTGACCACGTTCGAAGTCCGTGAGTTCCGCGGAGCGCTCCACTCTGCTTTCTCACGATGTCTAATGACTACTGAAGTCGCTGGTAATGAGTACCTGGCAGTAGGTGGCAGCAGAATGCACCTAATATGAAAAACATGTTTTTGGGGGTGTCCGGATACTTTTGATCACATAGTGTATATATATTCAGTATGCGTTATATCGTTGAACCGCCCTGCTCTTTGATTTGTCAGATGCAATTTGTTGTATATGAAGCAAGTTGATCTACTGCAGCGAGACTTGAGAAATCCCACCTTATCAAGGACTAAGCAATGCAACAACCTTGACAGTCTTAAGATTAAACTAGATCTCTGTGTATTTTTCCTGATTGCATAAGAAAAAGAAATTCTTCGACTTTACCTCTACACAAACAGTCTCACACCTAAAAAACAAACTCTGATTTAGTGCCAAGGAACATATAGTATTTGTATATTTGGGGGAAAGCAAGAAAGAAAGAAAGAAAAAAGAGTTGTACAGGTGAAGTAATTCTCTGAAGTACCAAGGTCGTCGTGATTTACGAATAGTAAATATTCTAAGTGTCCAAACAACGTCTCTGTTTCACTCTATTATCTATTTATATTTATATTTATATTTCGATTAAGGTTAATAAAGTTTGTGACCTGCTTGATATTTAAATTACTTCATTAGTATCATTTGTCTGTTATTAATATTATGGATTAGGAACTTGGGTGCATATATTAGCAGCGAAGTCATCTCAGACAGTGAGATAAAATCTTTTAGTTTCACGTCCCACAATTATGCCCTTTAGTGAATGATCATGGAAGAATTAGGGGGCGCGGTGGATCAGTGGTAGAGCGTTCACTTCCGGTGCTTGGGGTCCCTGGTTCGATCCCAGCTCGTGCCGTGTGGACTTTGTGCTGGACTAACACCGTGCTCGTGGGTTTTCTCGGCGTTCTCCTGTTTCCTCCCACTTTATTCATTCCACCATTTCACTCATCTCTCATCATCACCGTCTCCTTTAGCCTAACCGGCATAACCATGGGAAGTAAAACTTAAAAATTTCATTTCATTTTTTTCCATGAAAGAATTAGTGGAATGAGAATTTCGGAGGAAACGAGTGTGTCCCGAGAAAACTCACGGACACGATGTTGTCCACCACAAACGCACTTGGCCGGTAATTGAACCAGGGACCCCACGCCCCAGAGGTAGGCGCTCTACCACTGAGCCACCATCAACCGAAGTAATGTCAGGACTTCACTTTGAGGGGTGAGTGGGTTTTCAACATGAGGTAATGAGGACACGGTGGCTCAGTAGTACAGTGCTTACCTTTCATGCATGGGGTCCCTGGTTCGATTCCTGACCAAGTAAGTTTGAGGTGGACAACATTGTGTCCATGGGTTTCCTCGGGGCACTCCGGTTTCCTGCCACATTTCCATTCCACCAACTTTACCATGACTATTTACTTGTCTTATTCAATGTCTTCCTTAGATCAAAGGGCCTAAACGTAGGACGTTAAACTTTAAAAAAAATCAACATCTGGTAGTTCTGCATAAGAGCGTTGGATTTATACTGCATCCTCCTCCTTTTCAAATCATTAATTTGTATAGTGAATTATTTTTCTGTTTTTTGAATGATCTAAAAACAAAAACTTAATGTTTGATTTTTCTCATTATTTCTTTAATTCTATTTACTCTGTGAAGGTTAATGTTTTCTTTTTCAATATATTTAATAAATTAATTTAAATAATACTAACTTTACGTATCATGCAAATTTATTCTGAAAAACCAAGCGACATTTAGGGGTCTACGTGGATTTAAAAAAAGAAGGTAGGTAGGTCACATCTTTAAAATTATGGTTTATTTCAACATACAGAAAAACAGAAACAGAAAAATAATTTGTAGCCAGCGGTACCAGATCGTAAAGTCAAAATGTCTGTAGAGCTACCGTAAAATATCTGTAAAAATTCGTATATTTTTTAAAAATAAAATATCAGGATAATCAGATGGGTTATGATTATTTGTATTTATCTGAAGTATCTGCTATACATACAGTATATTCAACACAGTAAGCCTATTTAGCAGATAATGCCGAAACAGAGAAAATGAAATAATTTATTCTTAAAGCATACAGAGGAATCACAAATCTCAGTAACATAGAATACTTAATAATCGATGCTTTTATCAATCGGACAGTTTAAGTTCATATTGCCGTTTGTTATATACAATAAAATACATATTTAGGAAATAATAAGATACACCAAAACTTCCTTTTTTCCGCATTGTTTGGAAAGAGATCTGTAGACCTGGCAACGTTGTTTCCAGTACAAATCAAGGAATAAAATAATAAATATGCAGGTATCTACTCAACACCGTTAACTAAAGGTAGCCTGCACGAATTTTTATCGAATCAAATATTTCGTTTGGAACTTATCTACCATTATTATTATTATTATTATTATTATTATTATTATTATTATAATAATAATAATAATAATAATAATAATAATAATAATAATAATAATAATAATAATAATAAGAAGAAGAAGAAGAAGAAGAAGAAGAAGAAGAAGAAGAACAAGAAGAAAAAGAAAACACTTTCTTATAACTATAGATGAGTAGCAAAAATTTCCTGTTCTAGAGTGCGTCTTACTTGTTAGAACTCACTCGATGGCCTCACAACTATAGAATTAATACAATACTTAATTTGTTGTCTAATATTTCCAGTTTTTTAATAATTAACCTTGACATTCTAAGACCAATTAACTGGTAGGTCTAATTTGCAATTTATATCTCTTTTGTTTCTTTTCAATGCAAGAGATTGATTTATTATAGTGTGTGAATGTGTATATCGAGATTTCGATTTGTCACCACAAGATGTCGCGGAGTTTGCTCACTTGTTTCAAATAAGGGCAAATAGTGAAAGTGAAGATTCTAACTGCTATGCAGGGGGGAGGGAGACAAACGAGGACAGGGAATTCCCTTGTGATGTTATCATCCATTTACAGTGCTCATTACACGATTGAAAGGCGAAACCCAAACACAGTTAATATAGCGTAGCATAGGCATAACGCCTCGAGGAGGTCACAAGGATTTATCTTCATTTAAGCCCTGATAATTTGATGTCAACTTCAAACACAGGAAACAAGCAATGTCATTTGAAGCATATGGCTTCTTTCTAGGAAGGATAACGCTCAGAACTGGGATCTAACAAACAGTTGGAAGTGTGACATTCAAAAAGGGAATATAACATCAACAGTGAAGACTTGTAGGCTGTCTGGTATTTAAAGTCTTTGTTTAATTGGCCTTAATGTGTATCAAAAATAGTGATATACTGTATATTGTTTCTATCTGTATGCCCTTGACATTATTAGTATTGGGTGTTCAATATTAAAATATCAAAACACCAGTTGAAACTTTTCATAACAGAGTCCAAAAATAACCGTAACCAAGGGTGCCGATTTCTCTGAGAATTGGGGGGGGGGAGGGAGAATTCTGATGCAGAAAGCATATATGAGGATTTTAAGACTGATTGCATTCAAATTATGTCAAATATTGTAAATTTACAAATACAATGAGGGGGTCCATATGAGCTTTGTGAGGGCCGGGCCCCCTCAAACCTCCATGATCGGCGCCCTTGACCGTAACTAGTCTTCCTACAGCACGAGAAATATCTCGGCTCCAGTGGCGGATCTAGGCCAGGGGGCCTAGGCCTCCAGTTTTTTCAGTGACAAAATAATTTAAGCTATCATTTATATATTTTTGAAAGTTTATATATACCTATTACAGTCTGGGTACTGGCTCCCCCCCCCCCCAGTTTTTACCTTCTAGATCCGACACTGCGTCTCGTCTTGGAAACGAAATGAAATGAAATCTTTCAGTTTAATATCCCACGCTTATGGTCTTTAGGTTAAGAGATACGATAAATAATGATGGAAGAACTGGGTGGAATGAGAATGTGGAACGAAATCGAAATACCTTATGTAAACTAGGGATGGAAAATTCCGGATTCCAGAAAATTTTGGCCATCCCTAATGTATAGACTCACGGACACGATGCTGTCCACCACAAACTCACTTGGCCGGGGATCGAACCAGAAACTACACACCAGAGGTAAGCGCTCTATCAATGAGCCATCGTGCCCAACTCCCTACAATATAAGACGAGAGTACATTTTCCATTTGTGACGAAACGAGAAATTTCATGAGTCTCGTGAGCAACACTAATTTACGCAAGTCTTAGACCTCAAACACTGTTTTAGTGTTACCATAATTCATAGTGTAATAACTATGTACGAGTATTTATCAACATTTAAAGATACAGAAGTCATTAGACGACACACTCCAAAAACAAATACGGTTTAAATATTGTTATATCACGCTCTTTGTGGACGCTAACGGATACTGATAACTAACTAATTCAAAAATGACATATGGAACCCTAATGTTCAGTGCCATTCACGAAAGCTGTTCATTGACTTCTGTCCCTAGCCAACTGGATCCAGTTTCTGCTTTGTATTCCTATTTCTGTGCGATCCATTTTAATATTGTTCTTCCACCTACGCGTAGGCCATCCTGATTGTTGTTTTCCGATCGGATATCGAGTCAAAACTTCAAAAGCATTCCTATTTTCTTTCATTCTAGCTGCCACCTGAGCCTTATAGAATTGAGGACCCTAACACTGTTTGGTAAATGGTATAAATTATTCGTTCCTCGTTATGAAGTTTCTGCCATTCTTCATACCCGTTTCTCCTGGATCCGAATATTCGTCTTAGGATTCTGTTCTCGAATATTTTCAGCCTACATTCTTTCCTCAGAGTAAGCGACCATGTTTCGTAGCCATGCAGAACAACAAGCATGATTATCGTTTTATACAGGATGTTTCAAGTTACCTGACATAGGATAACTCTGTTATTATCAGTTAGAATAAAATGTAAGAAGGACCTGTCTCCAAATATAATGTTTTCAATCTAAAGGGAAGGATTTTTTTTTTTTTTTTAAATCGTACGAGCCGTTTGGGCTGTACACCCTTTATGCACGCAATGTTAAATGAAAATGCAACGTTGCCATTTACATGGACCCACAACATAAGTGAATGAAGTTACTGTCTTTTACACTAACGTCTCGATGACCAGTCCCCATTTACTTTATCTTGTGGATCCAGGTAAATAGCAACGTTGCATTTTCATTTAATAATGGACACATGAAGAGTGTACAGCCCAAACGGTTGGTCCGATTTAAAAGAAAAAAATCCTTCACTTTAGATTGAAAACATACTTGGAGACGGATTCCCCTCTTAAATTTTGTCGTAACTCTGATAATGACAAAGTTACCGTACGTCAGGGGACTTTTGAGACTCCCTGTATATTTTAAGCTTCAAATTCTTCGACACAATCCGCGACGACAAAAGATTTTCAACTGAATAACAACATTCCATGGTTTTAGTCGACATTTAATTTCATCGTGAATATAGTTTTTGTCTGTTAATGTTCGTTCTAGATATTTGAAAGTTTCCAGTTTGTCGAAAGTATTAATTTTACATATATTTTAACGCATCCATAATTTGCTATTATGATCTCTTACGAAATTCCACGCATTTAGTTTTCTCTCCAAATCTTGAACATACGAAGACAAAAAATTTCGCCATTAGAAAAGCTTTTCAATAATCGAGACGAGACTTCTACAAAGCCTGCGAGACCAGAATACAAAACCGTTTACCTCGTCTGATCTTATGGGCAGCGCTACCTATAACTAGGGCATGGGCAACCGAAACACAGACAACCCTGGTTGGGCAAATCAAATGAAATTTCTACTTTAAGAGGCCTCATCCCGGCGAATTAAAATACCGCTAATTTTACAGTAATTATGTGATATCTTCAAATAGATAAAAGATAATTAACATGTGGAACCAGAGCGCCCTAGACAGTATTATTATGCGCGAGGTACCATTATTACAAGTCACCCAGTGGTTTTCCGTTATCAGCCGTTTAGAAACGCGAAAATAAATGCCGATTTTCAAAAAATTGCTCGAAATCGAAAGCAGATAAAAGAGTCGTGATAACGGTATCGCATGTAAAATGATGTTCTCTAGGGCGCTCTTGTTTTACATTTCGATTATCTTTTATCTATTTGAAGGTGTGACATAATTACTGTAAAATTAGCGGTAATTTAATTTCGCCGGGATGAGGCCTCTTAACGCCTCACTATTAAGCTTTTTAGGCGAAAACAGACTATATTAGCGTGACTAAGCAGTGAGGAAAGAAACAACAGAACTCCAAGAAAACCCACATGGTCTAGGATCTAACCAAGAGCACCTCGCAACGGAAGTAAACGCCCTATAACTGAACCAGCATGCTTTCAACTCCTGGTTGCAGTTTCTAAGCTAATTTTCAGTATCAAAGCTATATAAAACAGGAACTTGCTTTCTCGTGGCTCTGTGGTCAACATACGTGCTCTCAGCGAGGAAGATTGAAGTTCGATTTCTTACAAGTGATCATATGTTCTGGTTGGTTGGCTTAGGAGTTTAGCTTTCTTTTCAGCACCGACACTATATGAGACGTGGACCTAGTTCAAGGTGGAATCCGAAACCCTGCAATGCGTTCTAATTTCAAGCCTCTGTTACCGGTATTCATACCTGGGATCTCGTCCTGAGCATCAAAGAGCTCATGTATGTCCTATCATGTAAGTGGACAGTATCGTACAACGTCGGTGTTGAAGAAACTCTACTACTTCGATCTTTTCAGGCTCTCAACGACACGATGCTAACGCAGCTAATAAAAGCCAACAATGCACATTTCTTGTGAACTACTTGTTGAAAATTATTTATTGACTGACACTATAAATAGAACACTAATTAACTGATTACGCAGCAAAAACAAAAGTATTAAGCCATTATATAGCCTAGAAACCTTTGACCACAGAAATAGCGGAGCTAATCACTGTAGCTTTCCTGAACAGACTGCAGAATGAAATCTTTCAATTTAACGTTCATAAATTATGATCTTTAGGCTAAGTGAGAGGGGTGACTAAGGGAAGGGAATTATGATCGAAGAATCGGTGGAATGAAAAAGTGGGAGCACCCGAGAAAATCCACGGACACAACGTTATGCCACTGAGCCACCATGCCCCCCAGATGTTTTAAAACGGGTAAACGTCCCCTGAACGGGACGTGTTATCATCTGCATGATCTTCAAATACACTCTCAATATTTAGTCAGGTTTCTAGCCTCAGCAAGCCATTATCGTACTTCACATCTCTCAACAACTGGTGTTTCATGGTTGAATGAATTTTCTCTTTTTCCTGAAATCAGCATTGCAACCTTCTGTCTTAAGATAAAAAAAGTTTAACAGAATAAGGAGATATCACTAATAAATTTGATTTCGAGAGTACACTAAGTAATACGAAGTACATCGCACATAATCTTATTATTAACTTCCTAGTAATGATAAGAGACAAGACTTGAAACTTAAGGCTTTTATAAGATTCAGGAGTAGTAGTTAACTCTTGCGAGTGACATCTTTCTAGACTATTTTCTCGAATGTGAATCAGTTTTATCAAAAACGACTCAGCTGATTCTGCTTATATTTCATAAATAAATATTTAAATCCAATAACCCAAGAATAATGTGTAAAACAAATTCTTATATAAAAATATGCAGGAAAGGTAATTTCCTGTTAGGGCTGTTTTTTTTTCTTGTGTGTGTGTGTGTCTAATACGGCATGCGATTTTATTGATACTTTCTTCAACTTGCAGAAATATAACTGTTTGGGATTGCAATACATCAAGTTTACGTGAGGTAAAAGGAGTAAATTCTACCCGATGTTGCACGTTTGAACATGCTCATACAAAATAATTTTCCAGTGAAACCTACCGAATAAATTATTCGATTTTATTAAAATATGTTTACAGTTATCTTCTTTATCGCATTCAAACAATCCTCACTTGCTGCGATTGAAAATAGTAGGGTAAACGGGAACAAATACCCCAGACTTTGGGATTTCCATATTTTAAATAATACAATAAGAAAATAATTTTCTGTAAAGACGTTCGCCAAAATTGCTAGATTTTGTCATAATAAAGAGTATAGTTTGTTTATAGCTTAACAAGCATCCCAATGCATGTAGTTAAAATAGATCAAGGCCCCCTTATTCTCCCGATATTCTGAAAGTTATTTCCGCGATAACTTTCGTGAAAAGTATTCGCTTTTGAACAATGTAGTATATATATTGCTTGCGATTTAAATTAGTGAACAATGGGGATAATCCTAGGAAGGTCATTCCGCTGGCACTTAAAAGTCTCTTCAATGGTAACTTTCGTAAAGATAAAAATAAAATAAAATAAAATAAATAAAAATAAAATAAAATAAAAAATGGAATATGTGCATTGTAGTATGTTATTTCGGATGCCTCAAATTTGCCACAATTTCCTTGAGTTTAAAATTTTCAAGCCATCTTTCAAGTCTTTTTTTCCTTTTTCCGCAGCGCGGCTATATGAGACTTGGACGTACAGTTTAATGTCGAATCCGAACCACTATCATTCAATAATCTACCGGGAATCGGAACCGGGGCCTCGTCCACCTAAAGGGCGCGTGCTAGTCATAGACCAGCTGGGAGCGCTTTCCATCTATAGATGTAGCCAAAACTTTTCGTATGGGTATGCACAAAGGTAATTAATTCATATTCTCCATCTTACTATAACGTTCTTAAGTGCTCATTTGATGTACCTTTAAGTGGATTTCGAAAACATAAAATGTTATTTTAAGGAATCACTCCGTCTCCTTTGGCCTAGGCGGCATAATGTGGGACGTTAAACTGAATGAATGATGACAAAGGGACCTATATTTCCCCTGCAATTTTTAACTTTTAAGTACGTCAATGTAGTGCTAATAATTTATACACTACCATTACACTGCCAGTCCTAAGCCTGGATAAAGTGTGATGGGCAGTTGACATTGCGCCTCGAGGTTGTAGCCTACTTAGTACAACCTACTAGTAGACAGCATATAATTTATCGTGACATTTTATAAATGTCAATATCGCATGTTATAAATTCATGTGGATATTCTAACCAGCAGTATTTTGCCTAGGATGTGCTAACACACTGAATAATCTCTTGAAAAAACATCCAAATTTAAGGCGCCAACACCTGGAAATCCCCCCCCCCTAAAAAAAAGACTGTTTTAAAATGTTAAATTACACTCGAATATTAATCTAGCAAACAGTAGGAAATATTTTTCATACTACTACTACTACTATTATTATTATTATTATTATTATTATTATTATTATTATTATTAGCATCGCCGATTTCCTTCTGAATTGGTCTTATTGTTTTTAGTTTAATGTTCCATGATTATGCTTTGAGGCAGTGGTATAGAGAGGGAGGCTCACCCAGCTCGATCCCCCCCCTCCCCGTTAGTGCCGTAATATCGAATATGATTTTGTATTATTATTTGTGATTCCGATGTTTTGACTTTTTTTAAAAATATAATTTATCATCACAAAATGTATTTTAAAGTCATGTTCAAAAGAATAACGTCTTCATTATTGATTGATTTTAAACTCAAGGAAATTGTGGCAAATTTGAGGCATCAGAAATAATATACCACAATTCATATATTTCATTTTTTTCTTTCTTTACGAAAGTTACCATTGAAGAGACTTTGAAGTGCCAGCGGAATGACCTACCTAGGATTATCCTCATTCTTCACTAATTTAAATCGCAAGCAATATATATACCAGTAGCGGCTCGTAGTCTGTACAAGCACCGGTTGCAATGTTGCAATATCAAAGGTATGTAGGTACGCGCAAGTGTTCCCCTCCCCCAGCATTCTTGAGTCCTATCCAAGAAATATTCATGAAATATGAAGAGGAAAGTCTTTTAAGCTCTAATTGTATATTATTGATTAAATTATTTCTCGAATATTAATTTAATATATAAGCTATTTCCTTTTTTTCAAACAACCACTATCAATGTACGTTTATACACTATTTATATACAAAACCTCTACACTCATGTTATTGGACATGAGATAAATCGAATATATAGTATGTGCTGTAAGCCATGAATGAAGGCGTTAATCCGAAAAGAAGAAAAAAAGCAAGAAAATTGCATGCACGCAGTTAAACAAAATTATTTAATTATATAAACTATGCATTATTTTAGAATGGAAGGTCTTTCTTCGATCTTTCGGACTTCAAATTTTTCTATGACTTTATTGAAATCTGAAATGCTGCTCGCCAAGTTTCTCTGAATAGAAAGCATCGCTACCGCAAATATTTTCCGCTTTATTTTCTTTGGGGTCCAGAAACACCTCTCTCCTCCGACAATACGCATTTTGTTAGCATTTCTTTGTATAAATATACGGAACAAAAAGTCCATTTTCAGGAACCACGTATTTTTTTTGTCTGTAAAGAAGCATGAAATCTAAGATGTTTTCCTTTGAAAATTAAAAAAAAAAAAAAATAGTTTAACATTCCAGCAAATTAGGCTAAAGAAGACAGATGAGTATTGGAAGTGAATGATTTTATATTAATTTATGCTCTCCGCCGGAAATCGAACACGGAATCATGTGCACGAAGGACACAGAGCTAGGAATTAGACCCGTAGTAAGACATTTTCTTCTTGGAGACTCGATTGAACCCCCTTCCCCCCCAGAATAGGATTTTTTTTTTAAAAAATCTTATCCCAAGAATTTTCACCTTTGTATTATAAATGTTAAATAAAAATCTATTGACTTCGAACGACCGCCCCCCAAACTTTCAGCCTGGATCCGTCCCTGCTACCACCAGACTTATATTTGTTCTTTGCGAGTTTATGTTTTGTGAATAACTTCTTTCTTCCACGCGTCTGTATCTTCCTCACCCTATCAACTGAGTCAAGCGCTGCTAAGCGGAGGAATTCGTAACTATTACAGAAGCTGACCAGTTGCGGAAAAAATGCAACCGTAAGGGACCAATACGGGAAGATAGGAGCGTTGCAAGAATAAATCCACTTCCCCATGTTAAGAGATAGGAGCTCGCTGCCATATGCTCAATGTTACTGCTTCCAGTGGCAACGTTCGCTGCCACTGGAAAGGTAAATCTCTCTCTTTCTTTTCGTTTTTTAATTGACTTTTTTCAGAAATGCATCAATACTGTTTTGCGCTCAAGAGCAAAGGTTTATTTTTTACTGATACACTACTTTAACACTTAAAAATATTTTTAGTATTTAAAAAAATATCCGGTTGCACAACCATGCAACATATAGTACCAGCCGCCACTGATATATACTACATTGTTCAAAAGCGAATACTTTTCACGAAAGTTATCGCGGAAATAACTTTCAGAATATCGGGAGAATAAGGGGCCTTGATCTATTTTAACTACATGCATTGGGATGTTTGTTAAGCTATAAACAAACTATACTCTTTATTATGACAAAATCTAGCAATTTTGGCGAATGTCTTTACAGAAAATTATTTTCTTATTATATTATTTAAAATATGGAAATCCCAAAGTCTGGGGTATTTGTTCCCGTTTACCCTACTATTTTCAATCGCAGCAAGTGAGGATTGTTTGAATGCGATAAAGAAGATAACTGTAAACATATTTTAATAAAATCGAATAATTTATTCGGTAGGTTTCACTGGAAAATTATTTTGTATGAGCATGTTCAAACGTGCAACATCGGGTAGAATTTACTCCTTTTACCTCACGTAAACTTGATGTATTGCAATCCCAAACAGTTATATTTCTGCAAGTTGAAGGAAGTATCAATAAAATCGCATGCCGTATTAGACACACACACACACAAGAAAAAAAAACAGCCCTAACAGGAAATTACCTTTCCTGCATATTTTTATATAAGAATTTGTTTTACACATTATTCTTGGGTTATTGGATTTAAATATTTATTTATGAAATATAAGCAGAATCAGCTGAGTCGTTTTTGATAAAACTGATTCACATTCGAGAAGATAGTCTAGAAAGATGTCACTCGCAAGAGTTAACTACTACTCCTGAATCTTATAAAAGCCTTAAGTTTCAAGTCTTGTCTCTTATCATTACTAGGAAGTTAATAATAAGATTATGTGCGATGTACTTCGTATTACTTAGTGTACTCTCGAAATCAAATTTATTAGTGATATCTCCTTATTCTGTTAAACTTTTTTATCTTAAGACAGAAGGTTGCAATGCTGATTTCAGGAAAAAGAGAAAATTCATTCAACCATGAAACACCAGTTGTTGAGAGATGTGAAGTACGATAATGGCTTGCTGAGGCTAGAAACCTGACTAAATATTGAGAGTGTATTTGAAGATCATGCAGATGATAACACGTCCCGTTCAGGGGACGTTTACCCGTTTCAATAACCTCTTCATAACGGACAGAAATTATTCTCGCTTCTGTGATATATTATAATAGAAAAAAAGTGTTTTCGCCGCAAGTGTATCTATCATGAGTCTAGACCTGGCGAACCATCAAACAGAATAGTTTCAAGCTGAACTTAAAATTCCTCTTTTTTCTGCCCGCAATAGACTGCTTTCTGGTGGAAATCCTAGAAAACCTTTAATAAGCAATAACACTCATGCAGGGTCAGTCGTATGGCCAAGACTTGTATGCGAAAGATCTTCTCTGCCCTAACAAATTTAGTCTTTTTCCCTCTGGGTCTTGCATCTTTTCGACAATTTCATAGATAACAAGTGAATAAATGGATATTTTTTTTACAGGGTAATGATATGTGCTTAAGAAAATTACCATACACGTATTACCTTTTGCAGTATACGAATATATTAACACATCCCTCAGCAGTAGTAGTATTTAACAGAAATGAATTTCTCCTTCATCCCTCCCAGTAATTTAAATAGTACTAAAGAGTATTTTCATATTGAATTTTACGTATTTACGCTCATACATAATGTATTTACTGTATATTACTACATACAATTACCGTTGTGAGAAATTAAATTCCTGTAACCTCTCTGTAACGGACACCTCTCAGTAACGGACAAAAATTCATGTCCCATTGGTGTCCGTTATGCAGAGGTTTCACTGTAGTAACATGTGTTCACTACGTTCACCATGCCAACAAACAACAGATAGGACTGAAAGTGTTCTCACAGGGATTCAGCCCGGCTAGCCACCCTCTAACGATGGGTCTATTGTGAGTCTTATTAACACTAGAGCAGTTAACACTAATAATAAAGGGATGGAATGAAGTTGAAAATAAATCTGGGGTACAAACAAGTCAGGATGGCCAACCACTGGCTTCGAATCCCGGACCTCCGACTTATTTCTGTTTCTTTATTTGAATTTAGCGCCACTTTTCAGCTTCGAGGCTATAGAAGACGGAATCCTGCTCATCAAAGGCTTTCTCTCTAGCCATTAGACAAGCAACGAGGGTATCTCCCGATTGCAGAGCCGGGAGACACGAATTCAATTCCCGATACAGTTGGCTCGGTTCCGACATTACGCTGTAGGTTCAGGTCTTACAGAGGCACGACGCTGAAAGGGACGTTGAACTTCAAATCCAAACCCAATTACAAAGCAAGAATCTAGAACCTAAAGCACTGCTCTGCACCTGGTGGGCACACTGCACTATTTTTATATTGTTTCCAGCACGAGTAAAACGAATCCATGAAGTTTGTTGTATATTAGGAAAATCCAAATTTTCTGCTTGATACGTATTAATTTCAATTATTGCCCTCGACCTTCGTGGAAATTAAACGCGGAAAATTCCACTTTAAGTTATGACTCTGTCCTTGTAAACAGAATAATAAAAGCACAGTAATTTAAAACGAACGAGCTAATTTTGTTTTTATTAATTCAAAATCCCCCTTTAATTACTCCTTTTAAAACAGTCATTTTTCGAGCTTCATGTTCAGATAAAAATAAGTATGTAAAATGATGGTGAGACAAGTTTGAAATAGAATATTAAGTGTAGGGAATTACAAGCGTATTTCTCAGTGATTTTCTTAATTATATATTACTGTTTGTAATGTAGACAGATTAAAACATTATTAAAGAAAGAAAGGACCTCGAAAAGTGCATTTAAAAAGGACAAGGATATCAGCTGGCTGGCATAAAATTTATAGAACATGTTAATCCGTTGCCTAAAGCCGTAAACAACGACACGACAGGGACGAAACAAGTGACCCCTCCCCCCCAAAAAAGCCTCCCAACTCCATTTTGGTTTCTTAGCAATAAACTGCAATCTTAATTGATTTCTTTTTCAAACTTATTTAAATGTCTTTTACTTCTTGAAAATTAAAAATTCTTTTGCATACAATTTTAATAGTTACTCAAAAAGTAATATTAAAATAATGCAAATTAATTTTGAAAAAGCAACGGATATTTTATCAGACTTGAAGAAGTAGCCAGTAAACGGTCATCGTTAAAATTCCACTTTATTTTAAAGAAAACTCAGAACTCCTTCATGGCTAAGCGGTTAGCGTACGCCTCTTTGACGTGGAAGATCCAGGTTCGATTCCCGACTGCAGCTCTTGTGGTTCGGATTGCACGTTAAGCTGTAGATACATGTCTCATATAGCCTCGCTGCTGGAAGTGATACTAAACCCAAAATCAAATCAAATACAAAAATAATTCACCATATAAAGTCGATGGATTAAAGCAGCATATTTCACTTTGGGGGAAGAGCCCAAACAAAGTTCTTCACCGACATAAGAATTTCAGGATATTTCAATTATTTATTGTATTAGCATATAATTGATTATAATATATGTATTATTCAAACTAAGTTGAAGGTGGTAGTAATTGCCCCTAGAGTAAACAAAGGTACAGTAAGTGAAGAATATTGTTATGAAATTTTATATAGGCCTACATATATATACTTTTGATGCCGAATGTATATTATTTCTATGCTTGATTATTCGCGCAATTGGGTGTCAAGGCAACAGTGGCGTAGCACACTTTTGCGCCCCCCCCCCGCAAAGTATAGAGAAGGGGCCCTAGTTGTAAAGCCTATAGAAGTAAGGTTTAGGTTCTACTTCTTTTAAATCTTTATTCATTGAAAGACTTCGGGGCCCCCCGCACTGCGGGGGTAGCTGCTACGCCACTGCAAGGCAATCGTGGATAATCTGCAAGAATGCCCGAAAAAAGGACAGATACGAACAGGAAAATGCTTTTGAATAATATTTACTTACAGTACGGGGCCTACGTAGAATTATATCTTTTATAAACAGTAGTTTTCTGTATTTACAATTTTGTTGGTTTCCGTATTTTGACACGCATACATGAATTGGTCAGCTGATTTTGCTTTCTTTCGTATTAAAACACCTCTTTATTTGTGATTGAAGTATTTTAACAACATTTTGTGAAAAGAAAAGAAAAGGAAGGCCTCGGATAGTCAAGAGTTTACTGTATATATATCCTCACTTATGTTTACTTACTGAAGTTTTCAGATTGAGCTGATACATCAACTGAAGTGCGAGTATTATCTGATACTATCTAAGTGTATTTCATTGTTTTAGAGTACAAAGAACTATATGCTAATTCTCTTGTTGTTAGCACAATATATTGTTCGTGCTTCTAATAGCTTCAAAATTAAGACGAGTATTTCGACCTAAGTACATTATATATATCCGTATGTTAAAGATAACATGTTTTTTCTTCAAAATACAGCCAAATACAAGTTGGTGAACTCCGTTGTTTGTAAGAAAATTCAGAAGTAGAAAGCGCACAGGCGGACACCCACTTTTGTTGATAGTATCGCTTTCGTTCGGGAATAAACTTCAATTTGATCAAGATATGACAAAAATTTACTGTACATACAGGGTGTTTCAAAACAATACCGACAACGTTTGGGAAGTGATTCCTGACACCGAGATAAGACAAAAGTGCATAAATTCTCCCTTTCGGAGTTATAGGCTGCCGAAAACATAAAAAAAAAAGACATTTAAAAGGCCCGTAGCTCCAAAACTATGGGACTTACCGTAGTCGGGTCAAGACTTCACTTAGGAACTAATAGTCTATGTGCCCTATCCAAATATACATGTTTCAGAATACTGCAGTTCTTCTGCAACAAATTTTTATTGGGATAGTTGTTGGGTACTTCAATTTAGACCTATATGCTCGTGGCCAAACTCAGTCTCTAAAAATTCTTGCACGGGTGGCTTATGATTTTGAAATATGTATTTTTGGATAGCGCACATATTACTTCCTAAGTGGTCTTGACCCGACTACGGCAGGTTCCATGATTTTGGAGCTATGGACCTTTCAAGGTCATGTTTTCGGTAGCCTGTAACTCCGAAAGGAAGCATTTTTTGCACCCAGGTTGGTCTATACTTTTTGTCTTATCTCAGAGTCAGGAATCAGCTCCCAAACGTTGTCGGTGTTGTTTTGAAACACTCTGTATAATGAAAAGTGTGTATGGTTGATGTTAAACAGAAGTTCTTAGTGCATATTAGGTCCTGCTTTCTCTTACGAGCAATTTGCACAGAATGTTGTGGAAGTTCTATTTCGGAAGTCTCTGGACAAATGACCTTTGGGCAGAATAAACAAAAAGTGGGACGATACCATAGTTATTTCTTCCTTTGAATGGAATACATGAATTCGGGTTGGATTGAACTCGTAGCAGTGGATTTTCGCTTCTGCGACGATGATCCGTTCCTTTTCTTTTTTGGTTTAAATGTATATATACAGCCTGTACCTTATTCAGTAGCAGCTCGTTAAGGGAGAAGTCATATCGTTAAAATTAAATTTTTATTGCTACAAGTGGAGGAACGAATGCTTACTTAATACCGTAAATTTTAGTACAGAAGAATTAGGACTTAAGGATAGTTCTCCTCCCTTAGTTTGAAGATAAAAGTTCTCTTTGCAACATGATTTCCCTCTAGAGCCACCACTGACTGTACTTTTCAAAAGCGTCAAATTCTCATTACTTACCTTTTGTCAATTGAAACGTTGTAGAAATAAAAATAAGAATGATACATGTCCAAACACTACGCCTACAATGTCCTCGACTCATGTTTCTGCTTTTTGGAAAAACAACACAATAAATAACACACGTTTTAAATGTCACACACTTGAAAAATAACACTTATTTAAACAGACATTTAAAAATCCTGGGCCAACACTTCCGATAACAAATGCAAAAATTTGTACTGTGAAAAATTGACAATTTTCTATCATAGTATCTTTTGTACTTCACTCGCGACAAGGACGAAACACGATTGCTACCATCGCGTGTTCACAGATGGCACTAGTGAGATCTAGCACATCTTTCCCGCTTGAGTGTTACTCACGTACTGTCGTCTGCTTCTGCTAGGGCAAGTTTGACCAGTTCCTGTTATGATCTCATCACACAAATCGCTACGTCATTGATGCGGGATTGTCTCTCTTTTTTTCTTCATTCCTTCAGGGTATATTGAAACATTGAATAACTTTTGTTTTGCGCAATGCAATCTTTTCTCCATGGTCTTCTGCTGAAGATAATTGCAACTGGTATTATTTACATATTTCTTCTCTGGTTGTAAAAGCCCTTAATTTCTTCGTGGCTTTTGAATACAGGCAAATGCGCACTTTATTCAACGAAATTGGTCCATTTCTTTCTTCAAACCCTTTTGTGGCACGCGTAGCATGCTAATTCTAATAATTACTGGCTTATTTTCACAGTGACACTTCGAGCAGTGTGTTAATTAAACATGTATACACAAATTACGAGCAACATTACAAAAAGGACATGCCAGCCATAGTAATAGCTATGGTACCTTCTTGCACGCTAGTTTAGTAGCTATGGCGTGTCTTTGGTGCGCACGGTTCCGGCTTTGATTTCTGGTGAGTGTAGACCAGAGCATACTCACGGGGGAGGGATCTACCCTTTCCGCCCCCCTCTAAAGTTCCCAACTGAACATGATTTTGTACACTTTCTCTATAAAACCACACTTTTTTTTAAAAAAATAACAGAGAATAGAGAAATGATTTATGAAACGTGCAATGATAACATTTATGTATATTTAGTTATAGGGCAATAGAACAATAGTCCGTACCTTATGATATCAAATCTTGTGGCCAGACTTGTTGAAACTTGTTTTACTTATGCAAAGTGAGGAAGCCATAGGTGATGGAAGTGTATTTTTACTTAACTGCTAAATGAACGAAATAGGAGGTTTAAAAGGAACAAAAATAGTTTAATTTATTGAAATAATTATCGTAGTAAGTTTTTGTGGTTATTAAAGTAAGTTTAATCGAATACATACTAATTATTTGCTGAGCAAAAAAGGAAAGATGTCTCACCTGTTGTTTGTATATAAAACTGTACAGTTATCCTGTATCTCATAGTGTCTGATAAAGCCAAAGATTTAGTTGGTGAACCTGTAACACGTATTTAATTTTTAATGAAAATATATTGTTTTTTGCTCAGCAAATAATTAGTGTGTATTTAATCATATACAAAGCAAAGCTTCTACTTATGGAAAATAACAAAGTTGAATCGAACTGCAATCGTAATATTTAATTCTGTGTTGCAAGGTTGAAAGTTTGATTTGATCTTGCACTTCATATCTACGCTTTCTTATATATATACAGACTGTTCCATAATTCCTGTAATTTCTACAGCACTGGGAGAAGATGAAGTTTTCACACTATTAATATAAAATTTGGCACTCTTATTGAGAAATATCTGAATTTTTCGAATTTCTAAAGGAAATAGGAGAAAATTGCTGTTTAACTCCCCTTTTGGGGGAGTAAACACAAAAGTTCATTTTCCTTATGGGAGATTCAATGTTAAATTTTGGAAGCAGTTTTCGCCAATAATTATTCGTAAAGATTTTGGAGTAAATGAGTTGTGTTTGTTACAAAATGCAAAAACCCTCATTCACAAAGCTAGTCAAGCCGTTTCAAACATTATTTTGGGAAAGCCCCCCTTTTGGGGGGCAAGGGGCGTAAAAAGGTGGTGGGTGATGTGTTACCAAAATCCCAAAATTTATTTTCGGAGTGCCAGTAGCCGTTAGATTAATCACGAATTTTACAGAATTAATGCTCCTATGCTCCTTACATGTAAGAGTGACTGATAATGGGGCTACAGCCCCCTTTCAAAAATAAGAAAATCACCATAAATATCCTTAGTAGGGACATACGAAAAGAAGGTATTTTTGTTAATTAATGTAAAATTTGGCGTCATTGTAGCAAAAGAGTATGCGTTTTTGAAATCTTGAATGCTATTTTGGTAACGCACCGCGTTAGGGGAGGCACAGGGGGCGAAGCATTAGATGATGGATCTTTATAAACATTCAAAATTTTGTTCCGGAAATGTCACTGAGCGTCAGATTGTTCACAAATGTAACAGAATTAATATTCTAATGCTCCTTGCATGTGCCAGTGACTTATGTGGGGCTATAGCCCCCTTTCAAAAATTAAAAAATCACCATAAATATCCTTAGTATTGACATACGGGAATAATGATTTTTCTCAATTAATGTGAAACTCGGTGTTGGGTTAGCAAAAAATTATGCGTTTACCAAATCTGGAATATTATTTTGGTAATGTACCGCGTTAGGGGGCACAGGGGGTGAAGCACAGGGGGCACAGGGGGTGTAGCATAAGTTATTGGATCTTTATAAAAATTTCAAATTTTATTTTGGAAAATCCAGTATGTGTCAGATTGATCATAAATAATGCAAAATTAAAATCCGATGCTCCTTGCATGTGCCACTGACTGATATTGAGCTACAGCCCCCTTTCAACAATTACATTAAAAATTTATAATAAATATCCTTAGCAGGAACATACAAAAGAAGCTATATTTGGTCAATTAATGTGAAATTAGGCGTTGTGCTAGTAAAAATCTGGAATATTATTTTGGCAATAGGAGGCACAGATCACGGAGGGTAATTTGGTACCTTTGGGAGTCATAGGAGAAGGACTGATAGAAATTCCAAATTTTATTTTGGGAGTGCTCATGAGTGTCAAATTTGTTGCACGAGTCACAGAATTAATGCTCCATACTGCTTTTATGTACCAATGACTATGTTACTACAGCTATCTTTGAAAAGCATCATAAATTCAATATGATTATTCTTACGGAGAGACCTACTAGCAGAAGCATTTTTTTTTTTACAATGTGAAATTTGGCATTATTTTGGCAGAATACCCATATGTGGATTTCTTTTAGGGGCGTGAACTCAGAATTTATTTTGCCTAATGGGAGTGACATTGGTAAATTTGCATTTTTAGTTAGAAAATACAATAACACTCTTTCGCTTGTACCTATGATGGTGCATGCGTCTGGAATTTTATTACGGCCATTCCTCCTTATTGGGCAACAAAACAAAGAATTGTTCAGAGCGTAGTCATCCAGATATATTGGAGAAGGTGTTCACAGTGGCTCTAGTAAATCGTATTAATTCATTCATGTCTTGTTCGTTTACGAGGGCATGCTGAATAAAAGTAAGTTCATTTTATCTGTCTTACTCTTTGATTAATGAAATCTTTAAACGACTTAGTTAATGATAACTGCTCCAAAAGAAAAGTGTTGTTTTTAGAAAGGGATAATATTCTTTCTTGGGTTTATGGTATAGCCTGACTCAACCTGATACTTATTCCTCGCGAGACTTGTTTTTACTACAACCATGTGTCCATAGTATACGATTTCCAGACTAGGGATGCGCACGAGTCGAGTCGAGACAGAATTTTCCTTAGAAAATTCGAGTCGAGACATCACTTTTACAGCACATTTTCGAGACGAGACAGCCTCAAATCTTGTCTCGTGCGCATCCCTATTCCTGACGTGCTTACATGTGCAGTGTACGAGTAGACTACTGCGTGGAAAGTGGGATCATACAGTTATTGTGGAAGAAGTAGGGCAAAGATAAGCTTTTCTATAAATAAAGAAAACAATATTTTAATTTTTAAAATATTACTTCTCATTAAGATCTTTTTGTTCGTGGTACCTGCGGCATTTTCCATTGTCATTTTGTGTTTTATTTCGAGCTGGTTTGCTTAAGTGTGCAGAAAATATGCTGGTGACTTTAAGTGTGATTGTATGCTATAAGAAGAGTCCAATTTGGTTTTTACAAACGCAAAATTCTTTGATTATATTCCAGTAATGCAAAAAAAAAAAAAAAAAAAAAAGCTATGTCCTCAATCTGTTACAACAGAGGATATTCATTTACACTAGATTCGAAATTAAAAAAAAAAAAAATCTTCTACAATAATGACAAATTGCACATTAATTGTAAAGCATATTTACCTCCTTCCCGTACGTCCCTGCTAAGGACATTTACCGTAAATTATGTGATTTTTGGAAAGGTGGCAGTAGCCCAATATCATCACTGGCACATGCAAGGAGCATCGGGATATTAATTTTGTATTATTTATGATCAATCTGACACACATTGGATTTTCCAAAATAAAATTTGAAATTTTTAAAAAGATCCAACAACTTATGCTTCACCCCCTGTGCCCCCCCTAAGGCTGTACATTACCAAAATAATATTCCAGATTTGGTAAACACATAACATTTTACTAACCCAACGCCGAGTTTCACATTAATTGAGAAAAAATACCTTTTTCTCGTATATCAATACTAAGGATATACATGGTGATTTTTAATTTTTCAAAGGGGGCTATAGCCCCACATAAGTCACTGACCATGCAAGGAGCATTGGAATATTAATTCTGTGACATTTGTGAATAACCTGTCGCTCACTGGCATTTCCGGAACAAAATTTTGAATTTTTATAAAGATCAATCATCAGATGCTTCGCCTTTTGTGGCTCCCTAAGGCGGTGGTTAAAAAAGAAAAGCATTCCAGATATGAAAAACGCATACTTTTTTGCTACAGCGACGCCAAATTTCACATTAATTAACAAAAAATACCTTCTTCTCGTATGTCCCTACTAAGGATAATTATGGTGATTTTCTTACTTTTGAAACGGGGCTGTAGCCCCATTATCAATCACTCTTACATGTAAGGAGCATTGGAGCATTAATTCTGTAACATTCGTGATTAATTTAACGGCTACTGGCACTCCGAAAATAAATTTTGGGATTTTGGTAACACATCACCCACCACCTTTTTACGCCCCTTGCCCCCCAAAAGGGGGGCTTTCCCAAAATAATGTTTGAGACAGCTTTACTAGCTTTGTGAATGAGTGTTTTTGCATTTTGTAACAAACACAACTCATTTACCCCAAAATCTTTACGAATAATTATTGGCGAAAACTGCTTCCAAAATTTAACATTGAATCTCCCATAAGGAAAATGAACTTTTGTGTTTACACACCCAAAATTTTCTCCTATTTCCTTTAGATATTCGAAAAATTCAGATATTTCTCAATAAGAAAATTAAATGAAATATTTGAGTTTTACGTCCCACGGTTATGCCGGTTAGGCTAAAGGAGATGGTGATTATATGAGAAATGAATGAAATGGTGGAATGAAGGAAGTGGGAGGAAACGGGAGAACCCCGAGAAAACCCACGCACACGGTGTTTGTCCACCACAAAGTTCACTTGGCGGGAGCAGGGTTTGAACCCGGGACAGAAGTGAACGCTCTACCACTGAGCCACCGCGGCCCATTTCTCAATAAGAGTGCCAAATTTTATATCAAATGTATGAAAACTTCATATTCTCCCAGTGCTGTAGAAAATTACACGAATTATGGAACAGTATATATATATATATATATATATATATATATATATATATATATATATATATAGTATGGTGCTAAATTCGTTGTACAAAAGCAGAGGAGTGATTCCTGAGAGTAAAACAAACAAGAAAGTTCCTATAAACATAGGGCGAAAACCCCATCGTTTACGTGTTATGGGCTGCCGAAAACATGAAAAAATCCTAAGGTACTCATGCAACAATTTTTATAGAGATAGTTGGAGAGTACTTTATATCATAGGCCCGTAGTCAAACTCCCTGTATAAAAATTGTTGTGCAAGCAGCTCAGGAATCTGAAACATGCATTTTTGGATAGGGCACATACTAATTCCTAAGTGAAGTCTTGACCCGACCAAGGTAGGTCCCATAGTTTTGGAGCTATGAACCTCTTAAATTCATTTTAGATGGTTTGTAATATTGGCACACACACCAAAATAAAAGAATCCCTCCCAACAAAAATTTCTGAGTGCGCGCCTGGAGTAAAGTGATCATACACTTCGATGAATCGATGTGTATCGACCGCTTTGAAAATACAAAGTATAGTCCCGATTTTTAATAAATAACAGTGGCAGATCTCGGTCGAAGCCGGGGGGGCCTAGGTCCCATTTTTTTGAGTGATAATAATAATTTAAGTCAGCGTTTCCCAACCGGTGTGCCGCGGCACACTGGTGTGCCGCGAATGGGCCGCTGGTGTGCCGCGAGGAAATGAAAACAAAATTATTAATTATACAGCAACCAAATTACAAGACAGGAAAAATGTGTATTGGTATTTCACATTACTATGAACCTCTACAATGGAAAAAAATACTGTAATTGTAATATATTATTGTATATACATACATTACTGCTACACATATTGTATTTCGAAAACAGAATTTTATTAATATTTAAAAATTGTGACGTATAAATTATGTTTCAGACTGTTACTTGTATATACATTTTTAATGTTAAAAAAGTATTTATTATCATTGCTATGACCATTATTGCTTCTTCATTGTTACAGGTTATTTCGTAACTTGAAATTTTAAAAACTCATTCTACCCTTTCGACAAAGCAAACACTCATACAAATTACCTTCATCTGTTTTAAAAGTACAAGAGATTTGTTTGTTCGTTTGTTATTTAGTGATCTTCCTTAGTGAAAGGTTGGATACAGTCTTCAAAAAGAAAGTGTATTTTTAAAAGCCTGAGTCCTATATTTCGTTGGAATTGTTTTCTATTTTTAAAGTAGAATGAAAAATAAAATAATGATTTACGATGGGGGGAAACCAGTGAACGAGCTTTTTTCTCTGTGAGAAGGTCAGTAATCACATAAAAAATTACGACGGTATTTTCTATTTACTACTACTACTAATAATAATAATATCTATGAGTGTGCCGCGAGAATTCAATTTACACCCGTAGTGTGCCGCAAGTTGAAAAAGGTTGGGAAACGCTGATTTAAGTTATTATTTAAATATGTTTGGAAGTTTATAGTAAACTCATGATATATATACCTATCATAGTCTGTGGTCTGGTTGCGCCCCCAGTTTTTACCTTCTATATTCGCCACTGATAAAGAATAACACATTCCCAATTATATGTGACTATAATTAAGCTTATTTTTTGTCCCTTTAAGTTAGTGTCCCTTTTCTATACCGAAAAACAATCGAAATGCGATCAAATTCGAAGGTTCTCCCATTGGGAATCGAACACAAGACTACGCGCACTAGTCAGTAGACAACGGGAGGAGCATCATAATTAGTCTTATTGTTATTGTAATATAATTATGTAAAATGAAATGAAATCTTTAAGTGTTACGTCCTACACTTATGCCGGCTAGGCTAAAGGAGACGGTGCTGATTAGAAATGAATGAAATGGTGGAATGAAGAAAGTGGGAGGAAACGGGAGAACCCGAGAAAACCTACGCACAAGGTGTTTGTGTACCACAGAGTTCACTTGACGTGAGCGAGAATCGGAATTCAGTCTCTACGAACCAGAAGTGAACGCTCTACCACTGAGCCACCGCGGCCCCTTTTTACTATGTAATTGTGCTTTATTATGTTTCCAACTACACAATAAACATTGTTTTGAAAATTAAATTTAAATTCTAGTTTAATGTTCCACGATTATGATCTTAAAGGAGACGGGTGATCAATGAAATTCAATGAATTGTTAAAATTTTGATAGAACGAGAATGTTGGAGGAAACTGGAGAAAGATGAAAACCCACGGATAGGATGTTGTTCACTATAAACTCACATGGTCTGGAATTGAACCAGGGGTTCTTTGCACTAGAGGTAAGCACTCTGCCACTAAGCCATAGGGACTCCAAAAACGGCTTTGTTTCATATTTTCATTTTGTACTACTGATTTAATGCATAGGATGACACTGTAGCTCAGTGGTAGAGCGCCTACCTCTGATATGTGGGGTCCTTGGTTCGATCCCCGACGAAATAAGTTTTTGATGGACAATATTGTGTCCATGGGTTTTCTCGGTGTACTCCCGTTTCCTCCCACTTTCTCATTCCACCAATTCTTCCATCATCGTTCACTTCCTTTAATCATCGTTTCCCTTAGCCCAAGAAGCATAATCATGGGACGTTAAACTCAAAGTTTTTTGTTTGTTTGTTTTATTGTAAAATTGTGAATATATTCCATAAGAAGTATTTGCTGCCTTTGACTTCATCGAGAACTGTGTGAAGTTTACGATAAGGGTATGATAGGTGAAAATGGAGTGGGACGTTGCTGTCTTAATAGGGCCCATACACGGTCCACGGTTTTTGCAAACAAAGCTGATTTGTGCAAACAGTTTGATTGTGTATGGTGCTGTATGGACAGTTTGCACAAACGTTTGTGCAAACATTTTGCACATCGAACTCGTTCGAAAATTGTTTACGCGAACATGATGTTTGCGTAATCATGTGGACCGTGTATGGACCTGTTTGGGCAAACACGAGGTTTATTTCCGAGTAGGAGGCCTAGTGTACAAACGCTTATTTCTTACGCTCTGGCGTCAATTAATAGGATTCAAGAATTCTGGCCAGAATTTATTGAACTTGATCCTATTCATTTCTTTGATGCGTGCTCATGTTTTACCGATGAAGAATAACTGTAACACTGTATGGTAAAATTGGAAAGGATGTCATTTGGGATTTAGTCATGTGGCCAATACTGTTTAATATTTGCATAGTAAACTGAGGATTAGATAAAGCGCGACGTTTCTGTTAGTAATAAATATGCTATTCACTGTGTCTGTTATTTTGTTCTGCAAATGTTCAGTACGTGCATAATTCCATTGTTGAGTTTGGGGTTATGCAGGCCTTGAATGCCCACTAAACGTGACCTAGCATTGTTTTGAGATGTGCTCCCGTGCCGTATAACGCAATAGTTAAACGCAGTTTTCAGTTAATTGTTCTGTCTCTATATTTAATTATAATAACTATATTTATCACCTGGTACAATTACAGTGTCGAATTACAATGTGAACGTCTTATGCTGGTGTTTACAAATTCAGAGCTTCTCTATATATGAAGTACAACTTTCTTATATGAATATAGATACAGCAAATAAGAAATCACTTATTCGTGAATTAAAAAAAAAAAAAAAGCATGTTTACAATAATAGTTTTAAAGCACATCAGGACTTCTTGTACTTTTCCTGGTTACCTCCATAAAAGGGATTTATCCCTAATTAGGCTAAAAGAAATATATATATATATATATATATATCTGGAAGACGGACCCGCTTTTGTTCTGTTCTGTAGTCAGTATCAAGAGATAGTTGGAGTAGACCAGCGTTTCCCAACCGGTGTGCCGCGGTGCGCGAATGGGCCGCTGGTGTGCCTCGAAAAAATCGAAACAAATTATTAATTCTATACGAACCAAATTGCAAGACAGGGGAAAATGTATATTTATATTTCACATTACTATGAACCTCTACTATAAATCTACAATTTTAAATTTCATACTGTGTTACTTTTCTGTACATTTTTAATGTTGAAAAACGTATTTATCATTGTCATGACCATTATTACTTCTTTGTTGTTGCAGACTATTTCTTAACTTGAAATTTTAACATATCATTCAATAAATTCAACAAAGCAAGCATGCATACAAATTACCTACATTTGTGTTTTAAAAGTATATGAGATTTGTTTATTTGTTCGTTATTTAGTGATCTTCCCTTTTAGTTAGAGGTTAGATACAGTTTTCGAAAGAGAAAGTGGATTTTTAAAAACCCGAGTCCTATATTTCATTGCTATTGTTTTCTATTTTAAAATTAGAATGAAAAATAAGTATAATGATTTAGCACGGGGGAAAATCAGTGATCGAGCTTTCTTCCTTGTAAGAAGGAAATTAGTAATCACATTAAAATACCACGGTAATTATATATATATATCTGGGTGTGCCGCGAGAATTCAAGTTACACCTGTAGTGTGCCGCAAGTTGAAAAAGGTTGGGAAACGCTGGAGTAGACCCAAAATAGGACGTTAGGATCTTAATTGGTAGTAGATGTTTAACCACTGAATCTTTCTAGTATGAATTTCAATAATCACTATTTACAAGCTACAATATCAGGTTACAAAAATTACTGTATTATGATGAGCGGCGGAAGCTCTCGAAGCTTTTATATATATAATATATATATATATATATATATATATATATATATATATATATATATATATATATATATATATATATATATATATATATATATATACATACATACATATACATATATATATATCAAAAGTTTTACCGGAGCTTCCTGAGGCCACAGCGTTCAGCGAGCTAGGGCAGGCGAGTAGAGGATATCTCAGTTTGTCAGTTATTGTTTTCTAGAATGGTTAGTTTATACAGAAATTTAACACTATATGTTTTGTTCGATGATACTAGCACATTAATCCAACAATTTCGTACACATTTGTTTTATGTTTAGTTCATTTGTAAATGGATTAGTTAACCTTCTTATTTAATATGAATTCAATAGATATTATTCTGTCTAAATCGGAGTATACTGTGAAATTAGTTGCATTTGAAGTTAAAAAAAAAGTTATGTAATAACATATTCGCACTGAAAGTGACTAGTCTTAAGGTATTTGGTCTAGGAATTAATTCGTGCGGTTGGTACGCACACATTGAAGCTGTAGTACAAACACAAAATACATAAATACCTTAAGAAAAATATTGTCCATCGCTAGCCACCACTTTCGCCCATCTGTCAGGCAATGTACGGATTCCGTGGCGAAAGAAGTCCTCATCCTTGGAAGCGATCTAGTCAGAGACCCATGTTTCGATATCTTCTGAAGAAGTAAACCGCTGTCCAATCAAATCGTTGTTCATGCAATCGAACAAGTAGTAGTCCGAAGGAGCAACGTCTGGTGAATACGGCGGGTGGGGTAAAACTTCCCATCCGACATTTTCTAAATAGGTTTTGACCGGTTTTGCGACATGTGGGCGAGCGTTATCATGTTGAACAATAAGTTTATCATGTCTGTTCTCCCATTCTGGTCGTGTTCTGGCCAGAGCTTGCTTCAAACGCATTAATTGTCGTCGATAACGTTCTCCATTCATAGTTTCACCCGGTTGCAGCAGCTCATAGTACACCACACCTTTCATATCCCACCATATGCACAGCATAACCTTTGCACAGTGAATATCTCGTTTTGGTTGTGATGGACCTGGTTCACCTGGTTTCACCCAGGCCTTTTTTCGTTTAGGGTTCTCGTAATGGATCCACTTCTCATCACCCGTAATAATTCGATGCAGAAACCCCTTTCTGCTCTGTCGTTGAAGCAGCAATTCGCAAATGGTTTTTCGTCTTTCAACGTCTCTGTCTTTCAATTCATGTGGAACCCAATGTGACATCTTTTGAATCATTCCCATGGCTTTCAAGCGTTTGGAGACTGTTGTTTGATCAACGCCTAATGCTGCTGCAAGTTGTTCCTGCGTTTGACACGAATCCTGCTCGAGCAATGCTGTCAATTCTTCGTCTTGAAATTTTTTTGGCTGTCCAGCTCGCTCTTGGTCTGCCAAGCCGAAATCACCACTTCTAAACCGTGCAAACCACTTCTGACACGTTCGCTCAGCTAGAGCATGGTCACCATACACTTCCACCAAAATACGATGACTTTCAGTCGCACTTTTCTGCATGTTAAAGTAATGCAGCAGGACACCCCGCAAAAACACTTTATCGGGCACAAATTGCGCCATGTTCACTTAACTACAAACTGGTGTTGTTGACGCTTTAATCCACTGCCCTATACTACGAACGATACGCGATGACAGGGGTTTGCAACACATGTGTGGATACACGGAACTGTGGGACGCTCCGTTCGTTGCGCCATCTCTTGTCCACCCGCACGAATTAATTCCTAGACCAAATACGATTGAGTTGTACAGTTCAAAATTATTATTATTATAGTATTTTAGGATAGTTTAGATATTAATTTGAGATCATTATTTTGATTATTTCATACGGTAATATAAGTAAAGCTAATAGCCGAGAATAATCCATTCAATTACTTATATTCCAAAAAAAAAAAAAAAAAAAGTAGGGTTAAGTAGTAACAGATTAATAGGAGAGGTGCTCCGAATGGGGAGCCATAGGTTCAATGCCCGATTTAGCCTCGCTGCACTTCCCGTATTTTACCAAAATATGTGTTTTTCGTCTGGTAGCAACTTCAAAGGTTTGGATAAATTATAGTAGTCAGTTCTATAGTTGAACATTAGAAACTTTGTCCTAGATGTATTCGGTTCGACTTGTATGTTGGCGTAGTGACATGTTACGCTATTACTTTAGGATTTGGGAAGGAGAGCCATATGCTTTAGCTAACTAAAGGTTGCCGATACACTCTTTCGTCAGTTTCAGGTAGTTACTGCCTCCTACTTCGATTCCTGACGATATCTAAATATAAGTAAAGAATATTTCATAGAATTTAGTAAATAATCTGGATTATTTTCGTGAACGTTTTCATAAGCTGGTTGCCCAGAGGATTTTTTTTTATATATATATAATTTGATCTGTATAAGGAAATTAAATATTATAGAGAATGAGCATTGACTTCTTAGAAATTGTTAGACTAATTTGCTTTCGATAATCGGTTATAGTGAGAGTGTTTCGTTTCAGTCTATCTTAAGTTGGGATAGTAGCATATTTAGAAATATATTAGTCCATCTTAAAACTTTAAAGAATAACCTCGATAAGACTACCAATATTACTAGTATGAAATGGAATAAACAATTGCTTGCAGATGTTATTTACTGTGTAGTTTCATGGCATTGTGGACATAACTATTTATGGGTTAATACTCCGCCCTCCTTTTATTTAGTATACTCGAAATTTATTTTATTTATTTATTTATTTAACAACCACCAAATACAGCTCAGAGGCCATTTTATACTGGATATCTAACAGCAACAACAACAACAACAATGGAAAGGATTTGGGAAGGTGTCAGCCAGGGCCTGTTTAGTAGGTACCATCCCGGCATTTGCCTGGTAGAACTGAGGATAACCCTGGAAAACCCCAGTCAGGATGGTCGGCAGCGGGATTCGAACCCGCGACCTCCCAACGCTCTACCACTTGAGCTACTTCGCTCGGTTACTCAGTTAATTAAAGTTTACTTAAGTTTGAGAAGTTGTCGACAGCGCAAACGTTGATTTTGAATTGCTCATTTTTTCCCCCCTTTCCTTCGTTCCTGAGCTATTGACTATATGTTCTGGTCACGCTGATCATTGCTAGGCTAAATGACGTTTTGCAATTAGAATTATTAAACTTGTGGGATGACCATTGATGTTTCGTCTGTTTTAAAACATGATTACTTTTATTCCTTTAAAGTTTTCATCGTTAGTTGGATTACTTGAAAGTATGACCCTAGCTCACAGTTGATGCAGTGTAACTAAATGTTTTGCGTTGAGTGGGGTTCGAACTCAGATATGTCATAGAGAATTATAGTTCCTCAAAATTTATTTTTTCCCCTCTAAATCCCTCCTATTTTGATGTCCTTCGATGGCTGAAAAGTGTCATGATTTTGAATATCTATGTCTCGTGATATTATCCAAAAATTAATGTTAAACTGTAAAGCTATACTCTAATAAACTTTAGAGATCCCTCGTGGCTAAGCGGTTAGCGTACGCGCCTTTGGCGTGGGAGACCCGAGTTCGATTCCCGGCGGAGCTCATGTTGTTCGGATTCCACGTTAATCAGTAGGTCCACGTCTCATATAGCCTCGCTGCTGAACGGGACGCTAAACTAAAATCAACTCAACTAATAAACTTTAAAATTCTCTCATCGGTGATACTTTAAGTCTGGTGTTGATCTTAAACGGCTACTCTGATATTCTAGAAATAATAATAC
Source organism: Thermobia domestica (assembly GCF_964235325.1). NCBI lineage: Eukaryota > Metazoa > Arthropoda > Insecta > Zygentoma > Lepismatidae > Thermobia > Thermobia domestica. The sequence continues at coordinate 169,699,097 of NC_137467.1, read as the reverse complement.
TGTATTTAAAACGAATTTTGAAAACTATGTAACAAATTAATTAGATTCTCCGTTGGCGCTTCCCCGGTAGAAATATTCAAGGTAGTTACATAAATCTTGTAAAAGCTCAGAACTATTGATTCTGCTGTATATTTTGAAAACTTTATGAAAAAGAAAATATAAAAACATACATTCGTGCGAATTATTATGATTGAAATTTAAAGTGGGTCGTAATTTATGTTTGTGGTAATTGAACCATTGCAGGTGGAATTTCGAAATGCGATGCGTTAGTTGAGTAAACGCTGCTGTCGTGGTTATGCGGGGTTGTGATGTTTAGATTTTAAATGGCTTTTAGATTTATTAATATACGAAAGATGAGAATTAATCTTTGCGATTATGAGTAATGCTGTATGAAATAATAACGTTATGTTAAATATTGTAGTGCGATGAATAGATGCAAGAATGTTTGTAATGAAAGAGAAATATGTTAATAAAAAAAATAGATAGTCGACGGAGGTAATATGATGTTGATGCTATATTATTCGAAGCCGGAGCGTTTTCTTAAATAGACCCGTACATTAACGAGACTATCCCCTGCATTCTAATGCCATACTAATGTATACCTATTACGAAGTTAATGTAATTGTAGTAGAATTTTGTGAGACCCCTCGTGCGTATGTAAATAATTATCTATAACGCCAAGTGATAGAGATGCAGCTGATCAATAGTGTTCCATCGACGCTTTTCTCTCTTTTGTTTACAAAATTGAACAGACAGTTTAGCTACTGGTTGGGGAGTTGAAATATTATCTTTCGTCGAACTTAAACTGTAGTGTTTGGAAGATCATCTTGAACATTATATAGGTCTTTCGCAGTGGTGCCCCCCTTATGTCCATGACGCACCCCCCGCAATTGTCTATCAATAGGTGTTCTTTCATGAAAAAAAATTTTTTTCGATTAATTTTTACACCCTCTCAAACGTATTTATATAGATTTTTACCCCCCCCCAAATATTTCAATTACGCAGTTTGCGTCATAGCCCTCCCTTGTGGGCACCCCTGTCTTTCGGAAAGAACAATACCGCTTGTACCGCCCGCTATTTAAGTTAAAAAGTCAGTATTATAACATCCCAGTTCTAATAGATCTAGACGCCATTGTAGAAAAAAAAAATCATCGTAAGGACATCCAGCTATTCTGTTGTGGACATTCCCAGTCTCCAGTTTATAACAATCCAAATTACAGTCTTGTTGATAAAATCGTTATTTATCAATCTTTCTTGGCAAATAGTGGAGAGGAAATATGACCCACCAAATATATTTTATTGTTTACCTAGGAAATTTTTGAAAGTAGTAGTACCATCTGAAAGTTAATTGCATGGAAAAGCTATAGTGAAGTGACGCTATCGGAGAAACGACGTATTGAACAGTATTTCTTTTCATTCCTTACCTGAGGGGGGCGCGGTGGCTCAGTGATAGAGCGTTCACCTCTGGTGCTTGGGGTCCCGGGTTCGATCCCAGCCCCCGCCAAGTGAACCTTGTGGTGGACAAACACCGTGCTCGTGGGTTTTCTCGGGGTTCTCCCGTTTCCTCCCACTTTCTTCATTCCACCATTTCACTCATCTCTCATCATCACCGTCTCCTTTAGCCTAACCGGCATAAGCGTGGGACGTAAAACTTAAAGATTTCATTTCATTTCATTCCTTACCTGATATTAAAGACGGCTATAATAAACAATGATTATCCACGTAGTGTGACATACCTATGGTCAATCTGTGATTAAAAAAAAAACTTTTTCCATGTTAGGAAAAGGGAAACTTGGTAAAAAAAAATACCTATAAATCTACAACTTATTAATCGAGAACTTGGAAATGGCAAAGTGATTTAGTTATATATCGTTTAAAGACATTTGCAAAATTATCTTCATTTAATTTTTTTAATGAATCTTTCTTTGCCCTCCTGAAATGTGAGATTACATTGGCCTCGAGAATATTATTTGATTCTACACACACACATATATATGTAGATAGACATTTTTTATTATTATTGAAAGTTTCATGATATATAGTCATACTCCTTTGAATAAGTCAATCTAAAGCTTTAAAAAATTGATTTAATATTTTTTTTTCTTGATGAAGCTGTGAGTGAAATACAAGTATTTTTTTTCTTTTGTCCTCTCTTGAAGGACTTAATGATAGAATGTTTTGTCAAAGCAATATTAATGTCTTTCCATGAATGTTACCGTTTTATGAAGTTGATGGGGGCGTCCTTCCGCAACTGATTGCATTTTTTCTTTTATATTATATTATGTTTGTCCATTAATTTGTCTTGACAACTTCTTTTTTTTTGTTTGTTCATTTTTTTTCTTTTACTCCATGGATAAATAAATGTATCCTCTTCTATATTCACTATATTTTATTTCAATTTTCACTATGGAATAGTAGTATTAATTGATATAGTACGCTTACTGAATATAAACAACAAACTTTTCGCTTTGTGAAAAGAGAACCAAAGGATGGCCCGGGTGTTTTGATAAGACAAGGACCTGTTTCTTCCAGTAATTTGAGGATGAATAATTATAAGTTTAGAAGTTTTGTCTTGTTTTGTTTTAGTAATAATAGATAGTAGAAAATATAAATAAATAGAGTTATATATTACAGTCACTTGGTGCGAGATCGGGAGAATAAGGCGGATGCTGCAATACTTGGAAGCCACACGTCCTTACTTTGTCGACAGCAACTTGAAAAAGCTGGTGCTTCTGAAAAGGTGTTGGCAAACGAGGAACCCAGTGCACAGATATTTTGATATGCGAAGTTCGTCATAAGAGAATTTCCCACATACTACCATAACAGACCAGTCTCATTCATAATCGTTTGGATGGTTACACGTCTGTTTTCGGGGACAACCCAGTGTGGAATTTTCAGTTAAGAGCCTGACATACTAAAAATAATACAAAATTTTCCATTTTTGTTTTGCTTGTGTTTCATAAGTGAAAGGACATAATGAAATGCAACTTATATTATTCTACAACAGAAAATATGAACCTGAAGAATTTTTAGTGCTGCCATCCATAGAAATTACAGTGTTACCAGAATGACATTTTTCCCAAAATCTAAGGTAAGGCATCGACTGAGGAACGAATTCAACTGCTTTTGATTATGTATCATGTTGTCTTGGCATCCTGTGAACTACTTTTTAAATAATAGTTGTATTTAGTTTGCAATAAACAAAATTGTTGTAACATATAGTTATTAAAATTAAATAATAATGTTATTTAGAAAGTAGTTAAGAAGATACCAAAACAACATGATACGTAATCAAATGTAGTTGAGTTCGTTCCTCTAATCACTGCCTTAACTTAGATTGTCAAGGAAATGTTATTCTGGCAACACTGTAATTTCTATATCGCCCCCCAGGAGAGGAAAGTTTTTTTTTTTTTTAATTTAATATATAAATAAAACTCATCCCAGAGTTTGGAACTCTTAAAAGTGGCTCTAAGTAGCAGTATTACAATCCATCGCCCCCGAGAAGTCCGTCCTGGATTCGCCCCTGGTCGGAGAACGATCAACGAAATAGCAGATATTGTTGGTGCGCTTTACGGAACAAACTTCACATCACAGTGTGCACTGTTCATTACCGCTTTTAGGATTATCTACACTGACTCGTACAAAATATCGATCAATCCTTACAGTATAAGTTGTTTCCCACCACGCTGTCTCACCTCCAAAACAGCTAGATTCAGTAAGGAATGTTGCCCGTTGCCGGGGAGGTTTAGATCGTCCCATTTTTGAGTGACAAAGAGAACTTAAGGTATTATTTATATATTTTTAAAAGTTTATAGTAAACTCATGATATACCTATCATAGTCTGGCTTCTGGCTACCCCCAGATTTTATCTTCTAGATCCCCCACTGACTGGATTACAGAACACATAACTGAATGGACAATATAGGAAATGGAACTAGAGCGTAGTGTTTGGAATAAAAAAGAAACTTGTTCAGTAAAGAACCTTCCCTAGTAAGATAGCAAAATCGGCCCTTGATCCAAAATGGGTCGTTATTTAACTAAAATGTTAGTTTTGACCTAAAACCACCCCAAAAAATGTTTCGGCCCCCTACCCATACCCCTTATCGAATTATCGTATCATGCAGGCTCAAAATTGAATGTTTTTAAATTCTGGTGGGTGTGGTTCAATTAACTTGAAAGTTTCACAGATAGTAGATACCATGTAGGTGTAAATGTGAATATTTGTTCAAAAAATCGATGCGTATTTTCTTGTTTTCTTGGGTATTGAAAATTTCGAAAAATAGTTTTAAAAATTGAGGAGGCACATCGCTGATTTTTTCCAAAATGTTGTAATACCCTTAGTACAACATATACTTTTTTCAGGGTCTGAAAGTGATGGCAACATTGACAAAAAATTTAAAACTGAAAAAAACTTGTTTTTCAGTTCTTTTTTTATCATTTTAGTATCCTCAATGTCAAAACTTTGAATCCAATTTAATATTTAAAAAGAGTACTTTAGCATATTTTCGGGTACCGAACCTCATTTTGCAATTTTTTCCCCAAGTTTGCCTGTTGTTTGCATATTTCTAATGCTTCTTTCACAAAAGATCAATTTGGAATCTATTTTATACACAATTACAGTTATGTTTTTCCAATTCGCACTTTTATGTGCAATTGAATCTTATAACTTTAAGAATCACGAATTTAAAGCTTTAAAGTGAAAAAATAAAGTTTAGGGCAAAAACAAAAAGAAAAACCTTTTGAGTTCAAAAACAAAAGCAAAATCACATTCAATTTAAAAGAATAACAAGAGAAAACGATACTTGGATTATAGTTATATCAATATGTTTTCATTTTACATATATATGTTTCAGTAAACTTATTTTTTACTATACATATTCATTTATTTTAAAATACAAAGCAATAAGGTACACATAAAGGATAATGAAAACAAATTAAAAACCAAACATCATACAATTTGAGATAATTCATTCAATCTTCGTCGCTGTCTTCGTTGATTGGAATATTTTCAGTTTCAGAACTGGTTTTAAATAAATTAGTGACGAAAGGGAAGGGAAGATCGTAAACTTTGGCAAAGAAGTGTTCGAAGATTTGACTTTGAAGGTCCTAAAATGATTTTAAAAAACTGTGCAAAAACGCGTTTTTAATTGTTTTTTACAATGTTGCCATCACTTTCAGATCCTAAAAAATGTATGTTGTATCTAAGGGCATTACAACATTTTGAACAAGAAATCAGCGATGTGTTCTGAATTTTTTTAACGATTTTTTGAAATTTTCAAATCGCGAAAAAAGTCGATTTCTTTAAAAAAAATGCTCAATGTTATTAAGTTTTGAGCTTGTATAATACCATAATTCAGTAAGGCGTGGGGGTGAGAGGTGGAAACTTTTTTGGGGGTGGTTTCAGGTCAAAATAACATTTGGGTCAATAACGATCCAATTTGGATCAAGGTCTGATTTCATGATCTTACTAGAAAAGACCCTTTATGTAAAATGCAATGGCAATATACTTTTGCTCACCGTTTTCTTTTATTACCATTTCGCGGCGGGAACTTATGTGGTGTGAATCACAAACTAAGCTGTTGGTCCAAGTTTCATATACCTTCATTGCTCAACGGGACGCTAAACTTTAATCCAATCCAATCTTTTATTCCCTGTGTAGCAATCTTGTTCCTGAACATACATTCTTAAAAAATGTTTTTCTCTTGTTATTGAATTCTTTTATTAAGGAAATAGATATTATTGTTATAATCTTTTTTGTTTTGATGATCGTTTCGTGTTTCATCTATTTCCCATGAGAGAAATATTCTCTCTTCGTGTTTTCCATGGAGAAATGCCCAACACGAAACTTCAAAAGACACGATTCACGATTTCCTGTAACAAAAATTTCTAGCCACGATTGTTACAGTATTCATTAAAAAAAAAAAAAAAAAAAAAAAACTCTGATAAACATTTTTAAAAACATATTAGGCTAAACTATCATGTTGGTATGTCACAATTGGGAATTGTTATAGGGTTGAATCGGGGACTAGGGCTGAATGGTATTTACCAGGTTATGGCGTATGCTGATGATGTAAATATAATAGAACAATAGAAAGAAATGCAGAGGTCTTATTAAACGTTTGCAGGGACACTGGTTTGGAAGTAAATGTAGAGAAAACTGAATATGGGATCGTAATACTGCAAATTAAGTATACGTCAAAATATCAAATAACAGTTTCGACAAAGTAGATACTTTCAAATATCCAGAATCAGTGGTAACATACCAAAACCATATTCACGAAGAAATTAAATGCCGACTAAAAGGGGGTAATTCGTGTTATTCTTTAGTGCAAAATCTTTTGTCGTCGCGAATTTTGTCGAGGGATTTGAAACAACATATATAAAACGCTAATCATGCCTGTTGTACTGTATGGTTGCGAAACATGGGCGCTTACTCTAAAGGAAGAACGCACACAGAAAGTATTTGTGACTAAAACCCTGAGACGAATATTTGGACCCGAGGAATGGGAATGAGTAATGGATGAAACTTCACAAGAGATTGCATAGTTTATACTGTTTACCAAACACTGTTTAGGAGGCTTAAGTAGGCATGTCTTGTAGCCAGAATGGAAGAAAGTAGGAACGCTTTCAAAGTTTTTACCTGGAAATTCAATCGGAAAACGACCATTAGGAAGACCTAGGCGCAGATGGGAGGACAACACTAAGATGGATCTCGTAGAAATAAGAATACAAATTAGAACCTGGAATCAGTTGACTAAGGATACCAAGTCAATGGAAAGCTTTTGTAAACGCGGTATTGAACTTCCGGGTTCCATAGACCATAGAGTAAGTTGGTTAGTTACTGGGATGAATTCCATCTCTTAAAAACGCTAGCTTAACTCTATGGCGTAAGAAATAAGTATTATCTTTACTAAAACAAGAGGGTAGGCTAGTAGTTAGTGTTCTTGGTATGCCGTCAAAAGGTTCCGGATTCGAATCCGGTTGCTGGTCATCCTGACTGAGTGTTTCCCAGAGTTTTCTCGTTTGTTCGTTGAAGCATACCTTTTCAGCACCGAGTTTATATGAGACGAGGACCTATAGTCGAAGGTAGCATTTGAATCCGTAAAATGTTCAAATTTTTAATGCTTTTCCACAAGAAAACGAACCTGGGACCATGTGCACCAGAGGTACCACGCAATAGCTACTAGTATACCAGGAAGAGCAGTTCCACTAAGCTAGAGCCGGGATGGTTGATTTAATCAAGCTATATCAGAACGTTTTTAATAAATAGATAAATATTAAATACACACTAGTTATTTGTTGAGCAAAACTATATATTTTCATTAAAAATTAAATATGTGTTACAGTTTCACCAACTAACTCCTTGGCTTCATCCTGAACTGATGACTAGCTGAAGCCAAAGAGTTAGTTGGTGAAACTGTAACATTTTAATTTTTAATGAAAATATACAGTTTTGCTCAGCAAATAATTAGTATGTATTTAATCGTATACAAAGCAAAGCTTTTACTTATGGAAAATAAATACATTCTTAACCCTACGTGTTCGAATGTAATTGAATCAAGATTGGCTGATTGACTCATACGAATTCTGCGGCCTTCGCAGTACAGAGAGTATATGAGACATACTACTATATGAGGCATACTGCATAACTTAACTCTTTAGTGATGGGTAAGAGCGTACCGCTGATGCGTGGGGTCCCTGGTTCGATCCCCGGCTAAGTAAGCTTGTAGTGGACAACATCGTATCCTTGCGTTTTCTCAGGGTATTCCCGCCCCTTCCCACTTTCTCATTCCACCAATTATTCCATCACCATTTACTTGCTCGAATCATCTTTTCCCTTAGCGTAAAGGGCATAATTGTGCGTCGTTAAACCGAAAGTTATTTAAATCAGACTCTCTTCAGAGACGCAAAAACAAATAAATAAAAAACAATTTTCAAACTGAATGTTTGTTAGGCAAATACATAGGAAGGCAAGACTTACTTGACAAATTCAACAGGAGAGTTCTCCGTCTAGATTATGTGCTTATGTAGCCCATCACAACTGTTATGAGGGACCGCGGTGGCTCAGTGATAGAGCGTTCACCTCTGGTGCTTGGGGTTCCGCGTTCGATTCCAATCCCCACCAACTGAACTTTGTGGTGGACAGGCACCGTGTGTGTGGGTTTACTCGGGGTTCTCCCGTTTCCTCCCACTTTCTTCATTCCACCATTTCATTCATTTCTCATTTTCATCGTCTCCTTTAGCCTAACCGGCATAACCAAGGGACGTAAAAGTCAAAAATTTCATTTCATTTTCACAACTGTCCTGAACAAAACGATCTGCTAGTCTAATATTCCATGCCCTCTGTAAGGGGTTTAGTGACGAGTATCAATGCATTTTCAAAGACTAATAAATGAAGACCGTAAAATCCTATGATTAGCTATGTTATGATTTATTTGATAAATTAAATGCAAATGTGGCTTATAAATTATAAACGTCCTTTCTGTCCATATTTTGTGTTTATACAGAGTGTTTTAAAACAACACCGACAACGTTTGGGAAGTGTTCCCTGACACCAAGATGAGACAAAAAATATAGACCAATCTGGGTGCACAAATGTTTCCTATCCGAGTTATAGGCTGCCGAAAACATGAAAAATGAACTTTAAAGGTCCATACCTCCAAAACTATGCGATCTACCGTAGTCGAGCCAGAACTTCACGTAAGAATTAATATGTGCGCTATCCAAGATAGTCACGAAGCAATTTTTATAGAGGCAGTTTGGCTACGGGCATATAATCTGAAGTGCTCAATCACTACCTCTAAAAACATTGTTGCGGAAGTACAGTAGGATTCTGAAACATGGATATTTGGATAGTGCACATACTAATTCCTAAGTGAAGTCTTGATCCGACTACGGTAGGTCCCATAGTTTTGGAGCTATGGAGCTTTAAAGTTCATTTTTTCATGTTTTCGGCAGTCTATAACTCTGAAAGGAAGCGTTTTTGTCTTATTTTGGTGTCAGGAATCACCTCCCAAACGTTGTCAGTGTTGTTTTGAAACACCCTGTATACTACACCCGTTTTGCGTAACGATCGATTGTGTGTTTATATGCCATGTCAGACTGTAAAGGGTTAAGATGGAATCCGAAGCTTGTAATCCTGATTTGCGTCAAACTCGGGACCAGACTCACACAAACAATACGCATTAGTCAGTTACTCATTAAGGGGCACTTCAGTCCGGAACGTTTTTTTTTCTACTGCTGCAATACTCCTGCACTGGTATCTGCCATGAGGCACTCTCCTTAGGCCGGTTGCACATTTTCCAGAGTTACAAAACCGTAAGTAATGCAACAAAGCATCGTACCACAGATTCACTCTAGCACTCTTAACAATAATTGAGATTGAGACGCTAACAATTCACTCAGGCATACTCTCCTACCTCTGGTCAATGTGCAGCCAGCTTATAGATGACTTACCGAATATTTCGACGAGGATGGCCACTATGAAAGTAGCGGTGCTCATTTCCGAAGAGCTTCGTTGCAAACCTTCTTAAATTTATCATTCTGCCTCCCAAATTCACCTTTCTCCAGTATGATTATACCATATTCAATGAAAAACTGTGTTCCTTAAATACTCTAATGAGCATAGCCTGCGCCCTAAAATGCGCATGTGGGCACCCGTATATGAAATTCAATTTGACAATCATAATAGGAAAAACGTCATCTAGCAAAGAAACCAAAAGTAATATCCGAATTCGACAATAACGGAATTATCCCTCACGCACTTATTCTCACTATGCAAAAAGGTTGATCGTATTGTGGAGAAGAAAAATAGCGATTTCCTGAGTTGCCTGTTGGCAGATTTTCTGGGAGACATTGTTCTCATAGGATAGCAGCTTTTCGTTATTCCTGATCAACCACTTCAGAAATGCTCAAGTTTTCTACCTTTCAGTAGTGATTCGGAGATAAAAATTCAATCGAGTAAATGTTCTAGAGTCAGATCATGTGAGCCCCAAACGTCGAGCTTGTTTTTGTATACAGTTTCCTCCAAATGGTTTAACACTGTTTGGTGATGGATGTTTAGGTCATTGTTTATAGCCAGCCTCCTCCAAATGGTTTAACATTGGTGGTGGATGTTTAGGTCATTGTTTATAGCCAGCCTTCTCCAAACGGTTTAAAATTGTTTGGTGATGGATGTTTAGGTCATTGTTTATAGCCAGCCTTCTCCAAACGGTTTAAAATTGTTTGGTGATGGATGTTTAGGTCATTGTTTATAGCCAGCCTTCTCCAAACGGTTTAAAATTGTTTGGTGATGGATGTTTAGGTCATTGTTTATAGCCAGCCTTCTCCAAATGGTTTAACACTGTTTGGTGATGGATGTTTAGGTCATTGTTTATAGCCAGCCTTCTCCAAGTGGTTTAACACTGTTTCGTGATGGATGTTTAGGTCATTGTTTATAGCCAGCCTTCTCCAAATGGTTTAACATTGTTTGGTGATGGATGTTTAGGTCATTGTTTATAACCAGTTTTCTCCAAATGGTTTAACACTGTTGGGTGATGGATGTTTAAGTGATTGGTGCTCCTCATTACTATATACATGCCGGTCTTGCCAAACTTTCGCCAGAATATCATCCACTTTTTCTGAAATTAGTAGAGCCCGAAAGTTGAGGAAAAATCCTCTTTTTTTAGAGTGCCCGAAGACGAGGCTTAACATAATATATGTCCATTTTGGGTCATCATAGGCCAGAAAATGGTGGATTTTATTTGTCCGTTTTTGCCTTTTTCGGCGTTTTTTGTTTATTGGTCTTTTTAAAAGCTTTTCATGTCTTAACGTCTTTTTTTTATTTCACTTCATCTTTCCACAATAAATTTACTGGCCATTAATTCGATTCACCACCACGTCTTAAACATCTTTTCTTTTGTAAAGAAAATTCAAAAGATAAGACGTTCTTCAACGACTGGACTTATAAGACCAGATCTGTAACAATCACAAGTCAGATAGGGAGGCGTAAAAGTGTCCTCCAGTAAGGGGAGTTAGAGTGGGGGAATTTTTCTTATTTTAGTTTGTACTTCAGTTTGTGGAAGAAGGACAGACGGTTAACCTACCAGAAGCTTGTATTTCTTGAGCATTATATTCATTAAATTTGTGATTCTAATTAAGTTGGGTCTTATTTTTACGTCCTCCCCCCCCCCCCAGTGTACCGGTTGGTCCGGTCCTTTTCTGGATGTTTTTAGGTCTTTTATAGGTCCTTTTAAGGGAATTTTTAGGTCTTCAACTTCCGAGCCCTAGTAATTTGTGATCCACCACGAGGAGTAGCTTGGACATCGATAGATTCCGCGATAAAAATAAAATAAAATGAAAAACAGAGAAATTGAAATGATGGATTATTCATAAAGTACAATACGTTCATAATAATTACACATACTAAAGCTTCGAACTCTGACGAAATATGCATAATTCAATATTTTTCGTAAATGATAAGTCTTATACTCAAAAGATGAATCCATTGAAAAAACAGTTCTTCCTGCTAGAATTTATTCTGTTCTGACATTAAGTAGATTAATCAAACACAGGGTAGAGTGGGGACAATTGGGATGGCAGGTGAACTGGGACATTGATTGCTGGTACCATCTGGTGGGAGTAACGGGAACTTTTTGTAGTAATGTGGATGCAGTGTCAAACGGTTGCTGTTTATGACGTGTAAGTCGTATAATCTAACAAGCACAAAGAAGAGAAGGCAAGAAGAACATTTTTGACAGCTAAAAGTAAATTCTTTATATCGTATTATGAATATAATTTTCCCCTTAGAACACTTATGTACTCTTAAGGTGAATGTCTAGGTTCAACATGTGCTTTTAGGGCTCCAACACAGAAAGCCGATTCCATGCGCTAGATTAAGCGTGCTTGAATAAGGAGATGGAATGTGAAAAATGGCCGTGTGTGGTCAACTGGAACATTTCGCGTGGGGACAATTGGGACCATGTACCGGTTGTCCCCACTAGATATGTTGTTGTATATAGTGCTTCTAATAATGTAAATAGCTTAATATATTCTGTTTGTGTAAACCTAATGGCACTTAATCGTAAGGACTGTATTACAGGTATTGTTTTCCATTAATAATCTACTTCACATTACCATACTTTATATTCATCGCCTTGTATCTAGTTTAATCAACCTACCTACTACTCATTGGATGCTTCATATTCAGAAAGTTTTCAAATTAGAACTAATAACAATAAAAGTTAGAAGCATTCTCAAAATTTTTCTCATAATTTTTGCCGATAGGTATAAAGATTACTTTTACAATTTTGATTACTAAGAGTAGCAATTAAAAATAGGTCCTAAGTATGATGTTCCTTGTTTATATAGTCATCTTTAAAACTGATACTGATTTGCCGTGTAATGTTGATCATTTAAAGTAAATTTCCCATTATTTACATATATATGTATATATATTACTTTGTCCCAGTTGACCCCAATGTGGACAAATGGGACAAAATGCACTGTTGAATTAACTTCAACACTTTTTTAAAGACATATTTTTCTATTGACCTCCAAAAAATGTGGACTATTCCCAAAGGATCAATCTTACATATGTAACCTCTGCTTTCTTGATTAAAGCAAAATTGTAGGTTTAAAAAGTAAGAACGGAAAATTGTCCCAGTTGTCCCCACTCTACCCTATGTGTCTCTCCTTTCTTTGAAGTCTAACAGTGTTCTTCTAATTTGAACGATGTACTATCATTTTTGTTCGTACTTTTCAGAAAATACCCCTGATATTCTCAAGTTTCTGCAGGGGTCATCCTTGCACCACCCCTGCAACACATCTAATTGTGCATTAGTGAAATCTATTATTATATATATATATAGGGTGTTTCAAAACAACACCGACAACGTTTGGGAGGTGTTGGGAGATAATTCTTGATACCAAGAATAACACAAATGTTTAGATCAACCAGGGTGCAGAAATCCATAATTTCGGAGTTACAGGCTGCCAAAGACATGAAAAAAAAAGGAACTTTAAAGGTCCATAGCTCCAATACTATGGGACCTACCGTAGTCAGGTCAAGACTTAGGAACTAATATGTACGCTATCCAAAAATACATGTTTCAGAAACTCAAGGTGCTCACGCAACAATTTTTATAGATGGAGTTTGGCTACGAGCGTATCATTTGAAGTAGACCTACTCACCAACTACCTCTATAAAAATTATTGCGGAAGTACGGCAGGATTCTGAAACTTGGATATTTGGATAGGGCACATACTAGTTCCTAAGTGAAGTTTCGACCGATTACATGTCCCATAGTTAGGCATGGGCGCGAGACGCGAGAACGCGAGAAGTCTCGTCTCGTCTCGTCTCGCAAACGAGACGAGAACGCGAGACGAGACTTATAATATTTTGCGAGACGAGAACGCGAGACGAGACCTGATATCTTTTGCGAGACGAGAACGCGAGACGAGACTTCAGCAAGTCTCGCGCGAGAAGTCTCGCGAGACTTCTCGCGGTCTCGCATAGTTAACATTTGTGATATTGATATGGTATTCTTTTGCAAGTACCATCAAACATATTGAAGAGAAGATAGTTAATAATGTCAGGATCAAGTTTTGTAATAAACGTGGGTGTACCGACAGTAGAGCGCCAGCAAAAAGAGTGATGGCAAAAGAGCGACGACCAGGAGAGAGTTAGCCAAGAGATCGACGGGTCAAGAGGCGACGCACAAAGAAAGCGACGGTCCAAAAGAGCGACGAACAGAGATCGATAAATTATGGATCAAATGCTTGAAACGCATAATTCAAAATCAGTAAAAATGGACAAAAAGTTGCTATAATGAGGCTTTTGATCTTGTTAATTATCAATTTGACATCAAATAAAAAAAAATGGAGGACCAAATTTGGCAAAAGTAAAATTGGCGAACTGGACTTGGTACATTGGTGCATTTGACTTTGTTGATTACAAACTTACTAATTTGACATTAAAATTTAAAAATTCAAAATGGCGGATCCATATAGCGGACTGCGTCTGAAAAAGTTTGAGAGTCGAGAGGGAAAGATACTTTGTCTACTTCAATAGCTAGGACAGAGTCAATCTACCAGTCATTTATTAATTAAAACATAACTTAATGAAGTCATTTTAATTTTTCAGTTAAACAATTGTTCTTCTTCCCCTTATTTTTCGAAAGCTTAGTCCTCAACCATATAGAGTCATTCCACCTGAAAGCGAAAAATCGAGCAAGACGGTCGATTATGTGAATGATAATAACCAGAAATATATATATATATAAAGTTCTAAACCGTGTGGAACAAAAAGGCACAGTGGAATACTAACAATATTTTGATTCCAGCAAGAAATATGCTTCCTCCACAAGTGGTGAAAATTTCAATTCGTATTTCGACTTACTTCTGTCCCGGCATGTGTTTACGTGGCTACACGTTCCTTGCTGCTTCACGTTCCTTAGCAGCTGTAAAATTCCACAAAAACATTCTTGTAAACAAAGTCCGGGTGTAAAAAGGAATGCAATCACAAACGAGAGTCGTGTTTTTCTGTTTTCACTCCTTTTAGTAGACTCACTTCACGATTGTTTGTAATTGCTTGCAAAATTTGATTTTGTTTGTAGCGGTTTCAGACCCTGGAATGCAGACAACACAACAATCTTGATGTAGCGTTGGAGCTTCAAAAGGCTGTAATGGTCACATCTGTTTTGGAGATTGATATGTATTGCTTTCTTTTCTTTCCTTCTTTCTCTCTCTCCCTCTCTCTCTCTCTCTTTCTTTCTTTCTTTCTTCTTCTTTTTTTGAATTTTGGAGCAACAACAACAATATAAAGTGACAACATGAAAACAGATACTTTAGTGAGGCTCAGAAACAAATTTGAGCGTTTTAGTCATTTCCGATCAGAAGTTAGAGGGGGCATAGCTCAGCATCCGTTCTCTATGCACTATACACTTTATACCACTAGGACTAATAGGAATTAGAAACACAAAAGATGATTTTTTTCTATAGAAAGTACAGATGATACTTATTATTCTCTCAAAATTACGTTCCCTTTGACACAACAAATTTTTCAATATTTCTTCCGAAAATATAATTTTGGTTTAATTCATCGACTTGGACTAAAAAGATCCAAATATTTCGTAACCCAAAATGTGTATTTGCGTCACTACTACATGTTAAAAAAAAAAAAAAAGGACTGTCCAGATATCTATAGTGCAATTTTGAATTTATTTATTTATTTATTTTTTCATTTTCGATAGAGCTCCAAGAAAATGAACATAACTTAAGATTCAACTATGGCCGTATCTTCAACATGAATGGCGTGCATTACAAACCATTCCATTTTCCTTCCTATCACATATTGATAAGTGTTCAGACAAACACTCAAATCTCGAATGCGACCGCACGAATATTTTGGCATAATTTGTCGTTTCCACATGGAATAACTCTATAGGTATTGTCTACATGTTCAGCCGAATCTCCATGGAAGTTATTCCCTTCATCACCTTCGTTTGAGTCGTCTAAATTTTTGTCAGCTTCTGTGTTGGAAATAATTAAAAGGTTTACAGCTTCAGATGACAAATTCTTCATTTTCTTATGAAATGATTTGCCCAAAGAAGAAATGAAAGGATCTGTTGTTGCCAAAAGCCTTCGGAACTTATCATCCATGTTTTCAATGCGAAAACAGTTTCGAGAGAAATTCTGACAAGCTAACAGAAAATCAGACGGTCTAGACGATGAATTCGATAAAGATTCGGCTGAACGCGTAGACACTTATATGGTTGAGGATGAAGCTTTCGCAAAAGAAGGAGAACAATAACAATTGTTTCGCTGAAAATATCTTCAGTAAATTGTCCACTGATTTCGCGTGTTTATTCTTTATATAACTCCTCCTGTACCATTACCACGCTAAATAAACGCCAAAAATGAATTGAATTCAGGCCTGGTCATACCGAAAGTAAAAATGTTTACTATTTGCCTAAACAAACAGCTAAATTTCCGTATTTTGTTTTGTTTAATCTTGTTTTTGAGGCGAGAGATAGAGACTGGGCGAGACAAAATCAAATCTGTCTCACCTCGTGACCAGGACTGGTGATATTCAAGAAAAAGTTCACATTTGTTTCGAGATAATACATTAACGACATCTCAAGATAGACTAATTTTTCCTCTTGTAGCATCTCATGAGCACCACTAGTTAATATAAAAACTACTAATACTATAGAATTAAACTCGTTTGGACCCGACACTACTCGAAACTTGAGCAAATATCGAGTCGAATTGGAGATTTTTTGAACCGTTCTCGAGTGGATATAAAATATTTTTATTTCGAGTGAAGCCAAATTTAAAGAAAATTTATTTGAACTTGCTCGTCCCCAACCCTCGAACAGAATGGGTCCAGAAAAGGTAAATCAATATTGTGCGTTCGTGCTGTACTTTGCAGTAAGGAACAATGCTGTCATAATTATGAACTCCCCAAAGATGTTAATGTTCTACAATATTGATACCTTAGAAGTGCATGGTTCTCATCGAAACATCTCTTCCACACAAATCTCTACGATTCATCACCTGAAATCGTAGAGACAATCGCAGACGAAGGCAAGTCAGTAACTAATAGTTTATTTCTAAACTTTTGGGCTAGCATTTATTTGAACATTTACTATAAATTATGTCGACTAGTGGAAATAAAAAAAAATACAATTTTCCTTTGTATTATGAAATTTGTATTGATTTTTTAATGTTTTACTGTTATTTTGTAAGTTTCAAAGTATTTAGTTAACGGGGTAAGTGTTGTGACTTTTCGGTAATACTGATAGTTGCTTAGTTAGCTGTTCTTGTTTCTTGAAATGGTTTGGTCAGGTTGTCACAATTACTGATTTCATGATAGGTTTAAGTTAACAAGGTTAATCAAAATCTAGTTATTTTAGGAAATTTCCTCATGACAAAAGATTCAAGAAATAAAGATTGTGATAGTTTTTCTTTATCACTACTTTCCCAAAATGTGATAAAATAGATTCTTCCATTATCTACACTATTTTCTTTATTTTCTCTTTGGGTTCGTGAGCCAAGATCTTTGGTCATAAAGTTCTTGAGGAGGGGGAGGCAAATAGGGGGGAAAAACGACACGTTTTGTCTTGTGTATCCACCCTCCTCCTGACGATGAGACAACATCTTGACAAATCATAAAAGCAGGATAGCAAACACCAGTACAATACATTTTTTTTTATTTATTTCTTTATTGAGGACATATTTGGAAGCTGTCTTTTCGGAAAATTTTGTAGACGGAAACAATGAACTTAGGTAACATTGCATATTCGCGGCTGCGGTTTCCGGTCTTCTGTTATTGCACCCTCAGTAAAAATATCCTAGTTCAAAAATATACGGCTCGCTTTGATTTTTCCTTCAGTGCAGAAATTCGAGGCGTCGGTCAGAGGTTACCATATCTTCTCTCTCTCTCTCTCTCTCTGTTTCTGTCTGTCTCTGACACTCTGACTTTCTTCTTCCTATTTTCAATGCAATATATACATATATATATATATATATATATATATATATATATATATATATATATATATATATATATATATATATGAGGGAAAAAGACACGTGTTTAGTTCCAATGTGATGTAAAGCCTCTGGGTTTAGAACAGATTTGTTCCCCCTGCCCACCAAATTGTTTTCTTACGGTAACTTGTTTTATGAAGGCAGAAAAAGGGCCTATTGGCTTGTTTAAGAAGGAAATTTTTTTAGTCAAAATAAAGCATTCTTTCCGTAAACATAAATTTAGGATAAATGGATTTATGGCTGCAAGACGGATCCTCTCACCAAAACCAGAACTGATATCTGCTTCTTCTTAGGTAATATTCAATTTCTTAGGTAATATTTTGTGATTGTCTTTGTAGAGTATGTAAGTAAGATTCAGATTTATGTTAGTTGTTCAAGGTGACTATCGATTCTGCATTGTTGCTTTCTGTATCTCCAACCTTTGTTACTTGTAACAGAGTTAGATCTAAAATTGTAACTGTTTAATTCCATGTGACAATAATTCCAAGTATTGGAAATCTTGTATTTAATTCGGTTAGACTAAATAATAATAATAATAATAATAATAATAATAATAATAATAATAATAATAATAATAATAATAATAATAATAATAATAATAATAATAATAATAATAATAAATTTTTATTTAAGCTCATTGTAGTCTTTCTTGTAGTTATTAAAGATTAATCTCTAACTCTCAATTGTTAAGAAAACGTTTAGATGAAAGTGCATTTAAGTTGTGAAATATATATTACTAACGCTGCATGTTTACTATAAATACGGCTTTTTGAGTTACCGTCTTACCAAGTTATTTGAAAGCTTTTATCTTGCAAGTAAGATTACTCAAATGTAACATGCCGATTTCATTCATACTTCATATAGACAGAGACTACACAAAACTGGCATTTTTTAATACCTAGAATGTGGGGTGTAAAATCAAGCATTGTGAATCGGAATGAGTGGATAAGCATTGTGTAACAATGCAACTATGAAACAAAACTATGTAAACTTTGAGTATACATTATTTTAAAAGGGTCGAATGAAGACTACATTATTCCAGTATTGATTTGCGAGACCGCGAGACCAAAGCGAGAAGTCTCGCGCGAGACCGCGAGACGAGACTTCCAAAATTTTGCGAGACGCGAGACGAGAACTTAGGTCTGCGAGACGAGACGAGACGCGAGACGAGAACAGCTTTTGATTTTGCGAGACGAGACGAGACTTGTTTCAGTTCTCGTCTCGTTTGGTCTCGCGCCCATGCCTACCCATAGTATTGGAGCTATGGACCTTTAAAGGTCATTCTTTCACGTTTTCGGTAGCCTGTAACTCCGAAATGACGGATTTCTGCACCCAAGATGGTCTATACTTTATGTCTTATCTTGGTGTCAGGAATCAGCTCCCAAACGTTGTCGGTGTTGTTTTGAAATACCCTATATACTGTATATATATATATATAGCGAGAGAGAGTTTGAGAGTTTTGTCATTCAATTATACAGTAGATAGCTAGTGTTGAAGCACTTTTTCTGTATTGAATTAGTCCCAAAAGCGACAGTCCTATTAGCGACGGGAACTGTTATCTGTCCTATGAGCGACCGATTCATTTACATTGAGATGATGGAAGATGATATTATTCCATCTCGTAAAATATGTTTACCTCTGACGTTATTAGCGCCCGAATAACCTTGGTATGAAATATGTACGTGCCAGTGATACTGTTCGTCAAATATATTTTTCCTCTACTGTGTGTGCAAATAAAACTTATTTTAATTTTGAGTTAGATTTGACATAAAACATATCAAATAACTTAACGAGACAACAGGGATATTTCCATGAAAAGTATATTCCTATGTAATTATTGAAAATCCAGTTGTAATATCCGTTTTCTTCGAAAGCGCTGTTTTCTGTACTTAATTTGATTCAAATCTAGTTACTCACTAAGCACAGTAATATATTTTATTTCGAAAAACTTAAACGTGTAACAGTTTCGCCAACTATCTACTTTTTAGATTTCCTAAGACACTATGATTAAAATGAAAAAGAAAAAAAAGTCAATGATAAAAGACAGTTTTTGAGATCACTTACATCTGATTGGTTATTCTTATCCAATCCCACCAATTACAATGCAGTTCACTCTAAACAATCCAAAAGGTAAACAAACTCTTTAAACTACCTTCCCCCCCTATTGTAAGCTACTGAAACGTAAACTAATTGCTTGATTTGCCTTCCTCCCTTCGCCCCTTATTTTGACTTATACATAAAAGCTTGTCGTGTAGCAATCTGAAATAGTCCCTTCTAGACGAACTGTTAAGTCCTGCGGGAGATTTGTAACTTGTGTAATAATTTCTTCGAATACACCGTGTTTTTAGATTTCTTTCATATCCTCAAGTGGTGAATACCCTCTTACCATGGGCGCCCGATGGGAAGGCAGGGGGTCACCCCCGGGCTCACAAAAATGGATACGTAATAGCAAACCACGTATATTAAATACCTGATATACCAGACGTGATACAGCAATCATGCAGATGCCCCTCCCTAGAAAATTTTCGTCGGGCGCTCCTACCTCTTTCTGATTTCTTTCTTATGCCATAAACATATTCAATCTAAACTTATGCTCTGTATAATTTTAACATGTAATTTTTAATTATATTAGAATCATAGACAAAGGCAAAGCTACTCTAAGTATTTAGTTAGTTTTCCCCTTGATATAGTCATTGTATTCATAGAAATTAATTCAAGAATATAATGTTAGGAAAAACATATAAAAGATTGTTAATGTAATAAGAGCATTCTTACATATTAAAATCAGGTAGAGCGAAATTTTTCATAGTACATTTTGTTAGGTTCTCAATCACAGTAGCATGAAACAACTTAAAGAAGGGAGAACCTTATCTTTTTCTATTATCTTAGTATGAACGAATCGGTGACTCATAGGGCAGTTAACAGTTCCTGTCGCTAATAGGACTGTCGGAAATGGGACGACACATTCTGTATTATGTCCGAATTCAACACTATAATAATGAGATGCAATCGCAATTCCAGATCAAATCGTCGTGCGATTACAGGGTTAAAAAAAAAAATGATAAATGTGTTTTCTTTTAGCATCTGGAAGTTAACTATACATTTTACATGACTAATATTTTCTTTTTTATCTTATCAAAACTTGAGATACCCGTTCGTCAATCAGTCTCACGATCTGTACCTTCTGATTCAGTTTGTTTTTTCTTTTCTTTTTTTTAAAAGGAAAATTCTCAGAAACTTTGGATCACACCACTGTGTTCACAAAATTATCAAAGCGTATATTTTATGGATAATAATATCCTAATTCCAAGAAGAGGAAAATAGTGTAAAACAGTTGCTAAGGTGCTAAACAATTTATAGTATCGAATAATAATACGTTGTATCGAATAATAATAATAATAAAATATGGACAATGCTTAACAGAAGGGGTCCATCTATTTTTTTCCTAAAAAATATCACAATTCCAGTAGTTTCTATTAACATTAGGTTAGATTAGTTTATGTTAGATTATATTAATGTAGGGCTCCAGCATAATTTTCGAAACAATGATGAAACATATTTCTATTAATATTAGGTTAGCTTAAGTTAGTTTAGTTTAGGTTAGATTTGGTTAGGCTACGTTAGGTCTAAGTACTTGCATCTTCCATTTCTCTCGTAAATTTTGTATTTTTACGAACTTCTGAACCTCTTCTGCTAAACATTTACAAAGAATGTTTCGTAAGGTGACATGTAAGCGTTGTATCACGTACAGGTTTACTTTTGGCGCACCACTAGAAAGAATTGTTGAAAAATTATAATTCTTTCAGTAATTTCCTTCTTATTGTCCCCTTCCACTGGTCGACATGAAAATATCTCACTTGGTACAGATAAAATTCAAGGGGGCCGCCAGGAGTAACTATTGAAAAATTACAATCCTTTTGCGTATAAATACGGCTTCTGGATGAATAGCATAGAAAACTACAGTGCAATAAGCACAAACCAACCTGTGCCAGGTGGCCACTGAAAAGCCCAAATGCTATCTAACCAGGTCGGTGGCAGCGGGGAAGCGCGGGGTTGCGTCCGAAGGGAGCAGGCGCGTCAGTGATGGTGAGTAGGCTCGCAAGCGAAGATAGTGGAAAGAAATGTGTTTTGGTAATGATATACGAGTTCCCATAGCACTTGTCATGGTTTCATACTAGTAACGCTCCACTTTGTAAACATATAATGCAGGTTCTGTACATTGTGCAGAAATATGCTACCGGTGGAAAATAACATCTAATAGACCCATATTTTATATGTACTCATTTATTTTATCGTAAAACGCTTATAATGATTTTACACTAGAAGCCCTACACTTATAAACCTAAAATACAGATTTATTACTTTGTATTTAATTCTGTCGCCTGCAGAAATTTATTCCTTACAAACATGTCTTTTCATGCAAGGTATTCAATTTTATCTCTAAATCTTCCAAAATGTGGTGCGCCAAAACTACACGTGCACCTTGTATCATTAGGTACATTGCAAAAAGTTCTCCAAACAGTATGTGTAGTACAGATACATAATTTACTCCTTCTCCGGTGGGTACGGTGGATCATGTCTAATGCGAGGATCCTTGGTTCAATCTCAGGGAATGTGAGTTTGTGGTGGACAACATTGTACTCGCGGGTATTCTCGAGATTCTTCAGTTTCCTCCAACATTCCCATTTCACCAATTCTATAATAATAATAATTCCGTTTCATTAATTATTCGCCTGCTTCAACCTAAAGGGCATAATCATGAAACACTAAAGATTGCGTCTGTTTCTTCTCTTCCTCCTCGTATTATTATTATTATTATTATTATTATTATTATTATTATTATTATTATTATTACAATTAGCATGAGCGAGCGGTAGAGCCACGGTGACTCAATGGTAGACCGTTCACCTCTAGTGTGTGGTGTCCCTGGTTCGATTTCAACTCGTGCTTTGTGGTGTTCAAACACCATGTGTATAGTTTTACTCAGAATTACCCTTTTCTTTTAACTTTTTTCATAACACAATTTTGTTAATATCCCTTTATTCTTACCATCTTCCTTAGCCTCGGAGCATAGGCTATTTGTGCGACTTTAAACACACACACGTACAAAAAGACCGAACAACCTAGGCTTCGAATCACTAGTCTGTTGTTCGTTCGAATCTCATAGCGTAGGTGTTTTTTTTTAACCATTATTCATCCTAATCCTCAACTCAAATTCGTCATCCGAGAACCCTCGTGCGTCTTTGGTGTGGGGGACCGGGGTTCGATTCCTAGCGGAAGTTCGCGTGGTTCGGATCCCACGTTGAGCTGTAGGTCCATGTCTCATATAGCTTCTCTGTTGAAGGGGATGCTAAACTATAACCCAATTAAATCAAACCAAAAATGACATTTCTCATCCCCAGCCTCCTTGACTGCACATTTACCCTCACTTGTCTTCGATGTCTAATAATATTGATGCCTCACTCTTATCTTCAAATCCATAGTTTTTTCCGTCCTCAAATATGGTTGATCCATCCTTCAATAATAGTTACATTCTAGCACTGGCGTCTTTGGCATGTGAATTTTTTTGGGGGGTGATCAAAGAAAGTGATTTAAATGGTATTACATAGCCCAATCTGTTTATTATCTTCGATTCCATTTGTTACCTTTCTGCTTACCTTCACGGACCCTCTAAGGTATAGTGTTGCCACGAGACGAAACAGAACCCTTTTAGACGAGACACGAGACGAGACGGGACGTCTCATGAAATGTCTCGTCTCGTGTCTCGAAAATGAAAACTGGCGGGAATGGCCAAGATTGAAATTGCCAGTGGTCATATAGATTGCAAAAGGAAAATCTCCTTTGTAAGAAAACATGTTGAAAAGCCTTCATAGAAAAGTGTCTTCTGTCTATTGAATGAAACAATCGTGATACATGAGCTTCCAGGAACATCATCCTTAATGTCTTATTCCCAATTCCCCTTGCTGTAAACTGAGGAATTTTCATTTTTTTTATTTCTGGCTGGAATGATGACAAACAAAATCAAAGACAGGGAAGATTTTTACAAGGTCAAGAAACCGAACTACCACCACCATCTATTCAATTTAAAAACTGGGTAAGGTCTACACTCATTATAGGCTGTAGTTGAAAGTTCTGGCTGAGATGGCGGAAGAGAACAAAACAGACTACACTTGTTTTTATTCTCTGGTGGCGGTATTCTTTTTGCTATATGAAACGAAAACAGCAATTGAAGTATGTCATCTTGCAACTAAAATTTTGTCTTCTCTCTCTCTCTCTCTCTCTCTCTCTCACACACACACACATATACATAAAAAACACACTTTTACCATTTTACCAATCGCTCGCTTATTATACAGCAGTCATGTTGTAAAATTCACCTCTTGCATTGGAAGGCGGGCGAAGTACAAAGAAAGCAAAGATATTATCGACGAACCCTTCAAATTGTTTGCTTTCAGCAAATTTATGATACTAACAATAACACTTTAGGTGAAGAGGTTTTGCAGGGGGACCTTCGTTTTGTTACGTGGAAATGTTTGATCTGACCAGAGTGTGAAATTGCCCTCTGCTTCCATGTTGAGAGGAGGGGAATACTTCCCTTTCCTAGTGAATAATATTCATTAGGACCTGAATTATCTTCAGAAATGGTTTCTTACAGAGGGTAAAGAACATTTGGTATAATATTCATGGAACTCCGTTGAAAGCAGAAAATATCATGAGAATGATCAAAATTCGAACATTGAAGAACATAATTAACAGAAAAGAAATAGGATACCCAAACCATATTTTTAAACCTGCTATAAAATGTATATCCTATATTTTTACTAATTTTTTACTCCCATGAAAGTATCCTGGGGAGGATATTCTCTCCAATTTTTTCAGACTGAAATCCTTTTATCCCGTACGATTTCGCCCCCTGACACAATACGAAAAAACAAATGCTGTTAAAATACATACACATGACCCTTCCTGGACTCAACCCGGGGCCTTCAAGCCGATGGTCTATCGTCGCAGACCGCTCGGCTTGGTATGAAGATGTACGTTGTATGATTGCGAATAGATCACGACAATATAAGAAACTTTAATCCAAAATGGCCACCCAAAAATCAACTTTTTTTTTTTAGACCACTAGCTAATCTGGGTGTACTGTCATGAGTTTGTTACACAAACGGGGCAACCACCACATAGTAGCACACACCCCGCGGTTATGGGAACAAATTTGAACCATGGAGGTGAAGACTGGTCCCAAGCATTCTTTCGTCCGATGTGTCGTTCAGCTCCCATTACTATGGCACTTCAAGTAGAGTTTACTGTGCAGTAACATATAAAATTTCAATCAAATACTTTCCATTACTCAATAAAATTATTTGGTTCCGAGCTTTTTTAAAAAAAAATTGCCACAAATCTAAACATGCTAAAATGAAAAGTAGCTTTTGGATTGGTATGGGTTAACACTGTGAAACCTAAATGCTGGAATATATGAAATCAAAGTGTACACACATATCTATCTCTCTACTTATCGATATATCTTTCTATCTCTCTCTGTCTGTCTCTGTCTCTCTCTCTCTCTCTCTCTCTCTCAATCTACTATCTATCTATCTATCTATCTATCTATCTATCTATCTATCTATCTATATATATATATATATATATATATATATATATATATATATATATATATATATATACAGACACTATAAAGCAAGTGGGCTGATAGTATACGATAGTGTCGGGGATGGTGACACCTGTACATCGAACTTTGCTTGTCGTGTAAACATTATTTGACATTAGTGTCTTCATCTTCGACGTACCTATAAGCAATTTACTGTATATTCGTGTATTGAAACTGGTGAAACAAATTTCAATGTTTCAGAATCTTTTTTTTTTTTAAAAAAAAGCCAGGGTCGAGAAACCTCAGACAACTAACAGTAGAGATATATTATCTTGTAAACTATTTGTCCTTGCCTTGTGAGCTTATTTGAATTTATTTTTAAGACCTTTAGGCAACTTTGGCCGAATGGATAATGATGGGAAAATTAGTGGAATGAAGAAAGTGGTAGGATACTAGAAAACTTCGAGAAAACACACACATTCGAAAAATGAAATGGAATGAAATCTTTTTGTTTTACGTCCCACGGTTATGCCGGTTAGGCTAAAGGAGACAATGATGATGAGTAATGAATGAAATGGTGGAATGAAGAAAGTGGGAGGAAACGGGAGAACCCCG